>NC_044329.1:52931125-53231125 GCF_007399415.2 Gopherus evgoodei
ACCGTCACCTAGAGTGGAGCACCCACAGGGACAGCACTCGAAGAAGAACTGGAGCTTGGTGTGTATACCATGCCTCCCCGATGCCCACGATGGAAACAAACTGCCGCACTCCATGCCTGCTCCCAGAGGCAAGCCAGCAATGCAACAGCAGAGGGAGTTGCCAAGAGCACCGTGCCCCGGATTGATGAATATTCAGGGAGTTCGGAGGCATCATGCTGGGTCCTTGGGGACCTAAGTGCTCAACTAATGAGGTCCCAGCAGTCTTGAGCACCTCTGATTCTGCTGGAGTGCACACACACGATATAACTGCCTTGCACCATCACTGCTGCTCCAAGCACACCGGCCTACAGGCTGGCTCATCAGTACACACCAGCTCAGAGTTTATAAACCTCTCTCCCCCTCTGAAGACATGCATGGGAAAGAAAGGGGGGGGGAGTGAGAGGAGGAGCCGAAAAGGAGAAATAGAGCCAATGGGTTTTTTTGAATTCCAGATGCTTTACAAATTACTGTATTATTATTCCCTTCTCACCAATGGGGAAACTGAGGCACACTGGAGGTAAATGATTTGCCAGCAGTCAGAGTGATTCCATGGCTGAGCTGGAAATAGAACCCAAGTCTCCTGCCACTCAGTCATCAGAAATGCTGCCACTTCCAAGTGCTCAGGACCTTGGCTTTCCACCTCACCCAATGCAGGAAGCTAGGCATTCCCTGCCTTCTTTGCCTCTTCCTCCTTCCTGTCTTCCCTCTCCCAACCCTGGAAGCATTCACTGATTCATTAACTCATTAATGCCTCCAGAAGGGGTTGGAGGGGGGAAGAAGCGAATGAGGCTCTCTCTGAGACCATGCAGAGCCTAGGGGCCTGGTCTGCATTAGGACACAAGCTGAGGTCTTCACCCAGTCCTCAGGCCAAATCCTGAGGCATAAGTGAGGCTCTACTCAACTTCTGTCAGAGCTTTGCCTGAGTAAAGTCTAAACCAGGTAACGGCCTCGAGGTCTGGCCCTTAGTCCGCTGTAAATGAAGAGTGGAAATGACGCGTTCCCATCAAGAGCTCCACATCACACCTCCTGTGGGCAGAGAGGGGAAACTGGGCCAAGAGAGGGGAAACTGGGAAGGTGGGAGATTGTGGGGACAGGAGAAAACACCGGTGCAACCATACAGTGAGGAAGCAGGAGGGAGAATGCACCAAAGCTGCCACCACGCAAAGAGAAGTAGGGAAAGGACAGCAAATGTGGCGGGGAATAGCACAGGACCAGCCATGCAGCTTTGCGCATGCACACACCCCCAGGATCAAAGCCCAGCTGCCTTCACAGCTAGCAGATATGTGCAGGTAGCCGGTAATAACTCGTTTCTTCCATTGTGTTAGTGCTTGTACTGAAGGAGACCCATCAACCGGTTACCCCAGGTCACCACTCAACCCAGACATGGCCAATCAGATCCCTCTGTTCGACACCTACACGAGATGTCCCGTGACCCACGGGAACTGGGAATGTATTTATTGACGGCCGATTGAGGCCCATTGTTCTGTTTGTGCCAGGGGGCACAGGGAGGGGCAGGCTGGCTGGCTGGTGGCAGGGGGCTAAGGTAACTGGGGAGGCTGGCAGGGCAGCCAAGGCTTACCTAAAGATCTTATCAGAAGGCTGCTCTCCCAGCACCAAGTCAAATCCACGCTGGAATATTGTATATGGCCACGGCCTGGAAGGAGAAAAGAAAATGGTTTGTATAGCACTACACGTACCAGGTCTGATCTCACATACACCCGTGAATATCATAAGTGACCCCACTGGAGAGTCACACCGGGTTCATGCTGGTGTGAGACCAGCGTTACACTCTCTATACATCCAGGGATTGCTTCGCTGGTCAGTGGAATGCAGTAATTTCTAGAGCTGCTGTAACACTAGGCAACAATTTAGGACAGAAAGCAGGGCCAGTGTTAGACTTGCTGCAGGGCAGAAACTAAGGAGTGGGCCCCACTCCGCTGAAGCTGAAGCCAGAGCCACCTGGCATCCCTGTGTCCCCATCCCCGAATGTTCCTCTGCACTCCTTAGGGGGGGCATGACTCTCAGATTGAAAACCTCTGCTTTCATGTGATTTATTTCCACTTTTAGTGATTAAATGACTAATATTCCCATTACAGTTACCCACAGTGACTCTGCAGAGATGATGTAACTTAGCTTCATGGCGGGCCCGTGACGTGGGACCCTGTGCCATTGCCTCGCTTGCCACCCCCCCCCACAACACCAGACCTGATAGGAAGTGAAGAAAACTAGCTCAGTTCATTGAATCTGAAGGAGAAATTCAGTGTGGCAGGAGGTAATGACCTAAACAGGGCCTGGGCCAGGACAATGGAGCAAGCACTCTCACTTCCAAATGGTGTCTGGAGATTTCTTGAATCCCTGCCCTTTGTCGCACTGCTCCCTACCACCGTCCTGGGGCATTGGTTTGGCACCAACACTCAAGGAGGGTCCCACCTACTGCATCAGCAACACAGCGTCCTGCAGGATTCTGGGTTTCCTTTGGCTGTATCCCATCCCAGTACTGACCAGTGCTGATCCTGTTCTGATGTTGCAAGCAGCACTGAGCAGGCAAACCCCTGTCCCTGCCTGGAGCCCTGCTGACTTTGTTGAATTACCTTAGCTGCCTTCTTCTTCTTGAATTTTAGCAAGCACTTACGTAAGCTTTAGCACCATGTGGCAAACTCCTGAAGAAACTTACCTCATCATATCCCCTCATAGTGTCTCCTCTGATGTCATACATGGTCGCCCCCCCAGAGGAGAGAAAGCATGTAAGCAATGGAGGAAGGTGCTCCAGTTACAGCATAAGTGGCTTTAATTGAATCTCCTGCTCAGTTTGTCAGACACGTCCGCCAACTGCACTGCGCAGCTTGTTTTCCCAGAGCCTGCAGACGTCTAGGAAAGCTTTGGGGAAAATGGAGCTGTATTCGCCTGTTTTTAGAGAGGCTGGAGGAGTGAACGTTTTTCCCACGAACGCTGTCTATGCAACTATGCAAGAAAGCCAGGTCTGAGTCTGGCCACAGGACTCAAATGCTGGGTCTGTCAAACTCTGGATAAGCCATAAAAGCAACATGAAAATCAGACAGTCCAGTAAAAAATGGTTACTTACCCCACAGTAAGTGTGGTCTTTCCCAATGCTGAGATCCCTTTGTAGGCACACATATGCCTCATGCACGTACAATCAGAATTATATGACTAGCACATGTCCTGCATCTCCTCCTGCTCCCACATAAGGGCATAAAAGGCAGAGTGGCCCTGCCTCAGTACCCTTGTAATTCAAATCCCTGGCAGGAGAGGACTCCGAAAGCAATGACGGAGGGCAGGTCGTGGTAGCCACGCTGAATACACTTCTCACAGAACCACAGTTCCTGTAGGATAAGGAACCATTCTTCTTCCATTATGTGTCAGTGGGGACGAAGCGCGAGCAGCATCCCACTTGGATGGGGGGACTGAGGAGTACCAGCTGCACTGGTCAAACAGAGATGGAGATATTGGTCTCCCAAACCTCACCTCTGACATAGTTGCTAACTCCAAGGTACAGCACTGGACAAAAGTCAGTGGGTTACTCTATGTCGCCACCCTGCAAATTTCTGACATCAGCACATTCCCGAAGCAGAAGACTGATACTAGAGCTCTGGTGGAGTGAGACTTGGTGTTCAGTAGGAGAGCCACATCAATCAGCTGGTAACATAATGAGATGCAATGGACAACACGGTGTAATATCCTCGGTGAATGGATGGCCTGATCTCTAGAATACCTGGCTATGGCTACAAATAGATGGGGAGATAGCTTCAACAGTTTGGTCATGTCAATGTAAAAAAGCAAAGCCCTGGACACATCCGGCGTGTATAGTTTCTTTTCTCCTAGAACCAGCTGTGGTTTCAGGAAAAAGACAGGCCAGCTTAACAATTGCCTCAAATGAAATTCTGCATTTATCTTAAGAATGGACTTCAGGTGAGGTCACTGTACCATCTTGCTCATATGGAATGTCATGGGGGCATTCAGCTCATAAGAATGGCCAGTGACCAGTGCCAGATGCTTCAGAAGGAAAGAACAGAACAGGGCAATTTCAAGTGATCCATCTCCCGTTGTTCAGTACCAGTTTTTGACAGGTGGAGATTTAGGGACTCCCAGGGCATGGAGTTGCATCCATGACCATCCTGGCCAATAGCCATTGATGGACCCATCCTCCTTGAACTTATCTAATTCTTTTTTTAATCCAGTTATAGTCTTGGCTTTCACAACATCCCTGGCACCAAGTTCCACAGGCTGACTCAGTGCTGTGTGAATAAGTGTTTCCTTTTGTTTGTTGTAAACCTGCAGCCTATCAATTTCATTGGGTGACCTCTGGTTCTTGTGTTATGTGAAGAGGTAAATAACACTTCTTTATTCACTTTCTTTATACTGTTCATGATTTTACAGACCTTGACCATATCCCTCTCTTAGTTGTCTCTTTTCCAAGCTGAGCAGTCCCAGTCTTGGACACCTCCATGGATTTTAACAGAGCTGAACACAAAGCCAACCTGTTTTCAGCATAATAAGTAGTTAAGGATCTTCAATATCACGGCTTAAATCAAGTTCAGACCATGCCAGAGAGCCTCTTCCATTTAGAGGAATGCATCCTCCTGGCGGACATTTGCCTGCTGTGAACCAGGATTTCCGGGACCTGTAGGGAACAGCCCTGCTGAACCAGCCAAGAGCAGTGCTTTCAGGTGCTGCAACTCCAGGCTTGGACGGAGCATTGGGCTGTAGTGCTGTGAGATCAGATGGAGGTGGCTGGAAGCTGGAGCGGAGACTGAACCAACATGTGTAACAAGTTTGTCAGACAGAACTCCCTCAGCCAACATAAAGCTACAAGACTGACGATGGCCCTGTCTCCAGATCTTGACGATCACCACTGGAAACAACAGAAAGGCATACAGCAGACCTCTGCTCCACTGAAGAGGGAAAGAATCCAATAACAATCCTGGGTTCTGTCCTGCCCTGGAGCAAAAGTCCTTAGACTTGGTGCTGTCCTTGATGGCAAAACAACTCTATTGTGAGGGGTCCACAATGGCAGGATATCAGTCCTATCACAAATCTGTGCAAGAACTATGCAGGGTTGGTCTGCTCAGGAAATCTGCCAGGTTGTCGCTGACTCCTGGTGAAGGGCCATCGCAGTTATCCCATTCTGATCACACCAGAGTTTGACAGCCTCCATGCAAAGGGGCAAGGAGTCCGGGCTCCCTTATTTGCATATGCAGTGCATGGCTGTCATGTTGGCTGTGACATTATGCATTGTCAAGTTCCAGAGGACAGGCAGGAATGCCACACAGGTAGCATGATGGCTCCGAGCTCCAGGACATTCATACCTACCTCCCTGTCATCTAGGGACTAGGCCCCTTGTGTCTGCAGATGATCCAAATGAGCTCCCCAGCCTGTCCATGACACCTACATGATCAGGGTCTTTGTTGAAGCAAGGACTGAGGAGGACACCCCTCTCCACACTTCTGAGAGATCTAACGTCCAATCCAGCTTTGCAATGACACACGAGGCACTGAAATCTTCTTGTCTATTCATCATCTTGCTGGGGGAACAAACTGACCTGAGCCAGAGTTGGAGGGACTGAAAAGTCTGGCAAGTGGCACTACATGGGTGAATGCCAATACGTTGCCTAATGCTGCAAGTCATACACACTTATACATCACACCTGCTCCACTCCTATGCCTTTGCATGAAAACTTGGAGCATGCACGACACCAAGAGACAGAGCTATTCAAACTTATCTGACCTTCCACACATCAGGTGCATGCACATCTAAAATGGGATCCACACTGATGCATATTTGAAAGAGAACACCAGTTAAAATATGTTGCCATCCATCTTAGTTGGAGAGACACTGTCAGGTCAAAAACCCCAACAGCCCCATGCAATAGTGGGCTGAGTTGACTGAGGCATCAGTATCAAGGGATTTCATAGTTTACAGCTGTGGAATGACTGCACCTGGAATACTGCATCCATTTCTGGGCAGGAAGATATTGACAAGTTGGAAGGAATTCAGAGGACAGCAGGAAAAAATAATAAGGGACAGGAGGGACTGATTAGGAGGAACAATTAAAAAGAGTTAGTCAGGTGTAGCTTGGCTAAATGACAATAAGGGAAAACATGATAGCAGCACACAGATTGAGAGCAGGTGTAACACAAGCATGAAGCAGAATTATTTAGGGTAGCTGAAGCAGCTAAAAGAAGCACACAAAAAGGGAAAATCTAGCCTGAACATAAAGAAATAGGTTCTTTTAGACTCTGAAGTAGTCTCCCAAGGGAAGCAGCAGAACTCTCACTTGGGGTATTAAAAGTGGCTTGATCAAAAATGTGCCACAAAGAGCATTCTGGCCTCGACAGAAAGATGGGCTCAAACTCCCACTTGCTTGGTAAAGAATGTGGCTTGATGCTCAAATGCTCAGGGTGGTGACATGTCACTAATGAAACATGACACCGCCACCAGTACCAAGGACAAGATGGAGTCACTGGCCAACCCACTGCTCCCAGACCTGCAAAACACTATGGATGGTTTCCAATATCACCAACCTGAACAGAGGGTGCACGGTCAACTCATACACTCATAGGTCAGAAGGGACCATTATGATCATCTAGCCTGACCTCCTGCACAATGCAGGCCACAGAATCTCACCCACCCATTCCTGCAACAAACCTCTAACCTATGTCTGAGTTACTGAAGTCCTCAAATTGTGGTTTTAAGACCTCAAGCTGCAGAGAATTCTCCAGCAACTGACCCATGCCCCATGCTGCAGAGAAAGGCGAAAAACCTTCCATCAAATCCAGCCTCTCAGTGCCCCTGCTGTACAAGATGGCTTACTCCATTTGCTGAAGCAGAATGAAGCCATGGAGGGGCTGCAATGCTTGTTTGCTTCACTGATTGTACTCTGAACTCCTGTTGCCAGGTGCTCCATGGATGCCCATCTATCTTCTCCACTTCCCACAAAATAAATCCAGCCTCCGGAACACTTGTCTCACCAGCACTGAAGAGACTCAGCAGCATGGTGGTGTGGTGGTAGATTTCTCATGGTGGTATATCTATCTTTAAGATGCTGGTAGAAGAAGCTTAAGTTGATTTTAGTGGCCTTTGAAGAGATACCAGAGTGGCCACCTGCCTTGCAACACCCCCCTCAGAACACCATCCAGTGAGAGAGGTGAACTCAAACCTGGAGAGAGATATTGATGTCTCTCTGAATGCAGCCCAGGGTGACAAAGGCAGGAAAATATTTTCCAATTGGTGCTAAATTATTGCGATGCAGAAGACAATCCTAGCAATTTTCTTGACAGGTAACTACAGCTCTATTACACAAGCACCTTAATTTCTAATCTGAAGTTATTTTAGCAACAACAAAAAATTTCTGCTTGCAAGATTGTACGTCTGCCTAGTTTCTCTACCAGGCTTCAATATGATTTTTGTCAAGTTGGCAAGAACTGGAGGATGCCATTCATCCCACAGATTGGATTGGCTCGAATAAAGCAAGCTTTAGAACTAAACACGTACATTCTTGCATGTCTCATAGACACCTTGAATATACTGCTGTCTAAAACCCTTTCAATACTCCTGCAGATGCGTTTTATTCTTGTCTCTCAGGAGTGCATCAGATGGCGAACAAAAGGGGAGATACAGCATTGTTCCATACAGACACAGGCAGGGAAATCATTATAAGAATGGCTTTTTTCCCCCCTCAGTGAATTTAGTGTGAGTGAGAGGTGCCGAATCGACAGCCTTGGAGCCTGGACTCCTCTGTTTAGCTACAGACCAGGATCAGACTGGTCAGATGCACTGCAGACTTCCCCATGCTGCACAGCCAATGGACCCTGATGATGGGGAGAACTGGAAGGCTTAGTTTATCATCAGTAAATGCTAGCAAATGTCTATTTCACCATGTCCCTCTTCCTCTCCTCCCTGCAGGGAAGAACTGATTACTTTCTCCTCCTTTGATAGCCTGGAGGTTCTCTTAGACTCCTTTGGACCTGTTTGGGGCTGCTCCAAGGACAACAGGGGCTGCAGCAAGAATTTCCACTGCAGCTTGGACCGCAAATTGGACTCCTCCAGAAATTTGTTTTGTCTGCTGTATGTGACAAGAAATGTGCGGGAGAGCAGCTAAGAGCTTCCCATAATGCCCTCGGAGGAAACCAACACATCACTGAACAAGGTGCTGCTTTTCAGAAGGTTCTGAATAAGCAGGCAAAAAGGCTGCATTACAGCTTTACTGTAGCTCTCCACACACACAAACCAACAAAAAAAATTCCCACCGATAATAATCAAAATTTACAGATAGGAAAGTACTGCTGGAGAACTTATTAGAGTTTGATTTAAGGATATTTACTTTGTATATTTTGATATGTGATGCCGACAACTTGTGTTTTAATGGTTATAAAAGCTTTCACTTCTTGAATCTCAACATCACCTCTCCTTAAATAACTATGGTCTGACATGCCCTACAATTTCTGGCAACTGAGAAAATTGAAATGGGTGCAAAAAGGAAAAGGGCTGCCAAGTGATGTTCTACCCATTCATCTTGTGCAACTGTGAAAATTTTTTTTAAATCAATGAAAACTGAAAAAAGTGCTGAAAATAAACCAATATTATCCATCAAAATTATTTTTTTAAAGAAACAGAATTCTGCCAAGCCTAAGTATGGTCAACTCAAGAAGTACAAAGGTAATTCACTGTCCAGAGGCTCATTGAGTATTTCAGTGCAGAATTTCCCAACCAAGGCTGAATAACGTGGTTGTTCATGTGACACTGGTAAATATTTTTCCAATGCCCATTGTCCAAGTAAGCAATTGTTGGAGTTTCCAGAGGGATCCTGTGGAATGGTGAACAGGGTCCACATGTCTGCAACTGGGAGGGGAGGACAAGGTCCAGGTGATCCTCTCTCACCATTAAGATGGGGCCAATCCTGCAAAAAAAAGTTTTAGCACCCTCTAGTGCAGTTAATAACTTTAAATAACTAGGCGGCCTGGGATTTTTGAAGGAGCCTATGGGGTGAGTGCTCAACTCCCGTGGAATTTGAGTGGGTTATGGGCATCATACCCCCGTAAGCGCCTGTGAAAATGTCAATCATAGTGAATACATTAATCAACAAACCATCCTTATTCTTAATTGCTCTTGGCTTTCCACGCAGCTCGTGCTGTCTCACTTGGCAACACGCCCATCAGCTCCATGCTCCCACAGACTGAGAGGGCTGTCAGGGGACATTCTACCCGCTGACATGGCATTTTATATAAGGGAGGGTCAGGGTTAAGCAAGGGCCAAGCCGGGGGCCAGATTCTCAGCCATGCCAGCATTTGGCACCGCTGAGATCAATGGAGCCACTCCCAGAAGAGTCCACGGCACAACTGAGTGCCAAATGGGCATCCTGCTCCATTACATCACTTGTAAAGCTCCTGGTGATTCAGTGGGGCAGGATCAGGGGGACTGATTACGTGGGCTGCTGTCCCTGCTCCTGCACTTGTCCCTAGTGCAGCTGTGATGCTCTTGGGTATCAAGTGGAGGAGTCCAGAGCAGGTAGTGCCTGCTCTGGGCAGCTTGCGCATTGTGTCTCTCATAGAAGGCTGCTGCTGGACACAGGAGAGCATCAAGTGGTGGCGCTGTGGCCTGGCAGAGGTCTTGGGAGGTGCTGCAGGGAAAACGCCAACTTGAAACATGAGGAGTAGAGGGAGGTGGGGGGGTTAAGGAGGACAGAGAAACCTGGCTTGGGTGCTTAGCAGCAGCTGGAGGGGCACCCCACAGGTTCTAAAGCGGAGTCCTCTTCAATGCTGCCTGGACTATGCCGCCCATGTTCAATAAGGCTCCTTTCTGGCTGGGTTTTGTTTTTCTTTTAGCTTCAGAAATAAGTAATGGAGGGGACTTCAACTCTCTGTGCCTCTCTCACCTCTTCAGTCATTGTCTTTTCCCCCCTGTTGTTTTGCTGCTTTGTTTCGTTCCCTCTTTCTCTCTCTTTTAGCGTCTCACTCTTTCTCTCTTTCATGATTGCTGCCGGCTCCTCGCTGCTATATTTTTGTTGCTCTTGGCAAGTATTTCAGTTGCACGGTCTTTAGAGCTCACAAAAGAAACAAGGGCTGATCAGAAACGGCTCAGTGTCTGATCAAACTGGATTAACTGTGCTTGAAATGACCTCATCTCTCGCTATCAATTACTTCGTTCGGATGCAAACTTGAAAGTGAGGGACTAGCAGGGCTCTGTGAAGCAGACAAAGTATGCCAGCTATTGGGCAAGCCGCTGCTTCAAAGCTCTGCCAATGCACCTCAGTTCTGTCCATCAGCACCCCCTGCAAATCCAGTCTGGACTGCCATTCACGCCTACCTATAGTTACAATGGCTCAAAATCAGGGCTTGGTGGGAATCTCCCAAACCAATTCCACTTGCAAAAAAAATCCTGGTCTCCACCCCTATGCAATGCCTGGTGCCGTAAAAGACGGTTACTCACCTTTGTAACTGTTGTTCTTCAAGATGTGTTGCTCATATCCATTCCAGTTAGGTGTGTGCGCGCCGCGTGCACGTTCGTCGGAGACTTTTTACCCTAGCAACACTCGATGGGTTGGCAGGTCACCCCCTGGAGTGGCGCCGCTATGGCGCCTGATATATACCCCTGCTGGCCCATCCGCTCCTCAGTTCCTTCTTGCCGGCTACTCCGACAGTGGGGAAGGAGGGCGGGTGTGGAATGGATATGAGCAACACATCTCGAAGAACAACAGTTACAAAGGTGAGTAATCATCTTTTCTTCTTCAAGTGCTTGCTCATATCCATTCCAGTTAGGTGATTCCCAAGCCTTACCTAGGCGGTGGGGTCGGAGCGAGACGTTGCGGAATGTAAGACTGCTGAGCTGAAGGCGGCATCGTCTCTAGACTGTTGGACCAATGCGTAGTGCAATGCAAAGGTATGGGTGGAAGACAAGGTGGCCGCGCGGCAGATGTCCTGTATGGGAACATGGGCCAAGAACGCGGCAGATGAAGCCTGAGCCCGAGTAGAGTGGGCAGTGAGATGGCCCACCTGAGCATGAGCCAAGTCATAGCAAGCCTGAATACATGACGTAACCCAAGATGCAATACGTTGGGAGGAGATTGCCATGCCCTTCATACGTTCCGCCACCGCCACGAATAGTTGAGGTGAGCGCCGGAAGGGCTTGGTCCTCTCAATGTAGAAGGTGAGAGCCCTCCGGACATCCAAAGTATGGAGCTGTTGCTCTCGTCGTGATGAATGCGGCTTTGGACAAAAGACTGGCAGAAAGATGTCCTGGTTAACGTGAAAGGTGGAGACGACCTTAGGGAGGAATGCCAGGTGCGGTCGCAGCTGTACCTTGTCCTTATGGAACACAGTATATGGAGGATCCGCAGTCAATGCACAAAGCTCTGAGACTCGTCTAGCCGAGGTGACAGCGACTAGGAAAGCTGTTTTCCAGGACAGGTACAGCAGCGAGTATGTGGCCAAAGGCTCAAAAGGGGGCCCCATGAGCCTGGTTAAGACGAGGTTCAGGTCCCAAGTAGGGGTAGGGTGTTTGACCTGTGGGTATAGCCGCTTCAATGCTTTGAGGAATCTGGAAACTATAGGGTGGGAAAAAATGGAACTGCCAGCTTCCCCCAGATAGAAGGTGGATATAGCTGCAAGATGTACTCGCAGAGAGGAGATCGCCAACCCCTGCTCTTTGAGAGACCACACGCAGTCCAAGAGAGTGGGGACTAATACAGAATGCGGAGAATGGCTGTGCTGGTCACACCAATGGCAGAAGCGCTTCCATTTTGCGAGGTATGTCGAGCGCGTGGAGGGCTTCCTGCTTCCCAACAACACCTGCTGTACTGTGGCGCAACTCCGACTGGTTTAACTAGACAGGAGCCATGCAGTCAGATGAAGGGACTGCAGATCCGGATGGTGCATCCTGCCGAAGTCTTGTGTGATCAGGTCCAGCCAAAGCGGCAGGGGAATTGGGTCTGCCAGGGACAGGTCGAGCAGCATGGTGTACCAGTGCTGCCTCGGCCAAGCCAGAGCGACCAGGATAAGGCGGGCTCTGTCCCTGTGGAGCCTGAGCAGGACTCGGCAGACGAGAGGGAACGGTGGGAATGCGTAACAGAGGTGGCCTGTCCACGGAATCAGGAACGCGTCCGACAGGGAGCCCAGGGAGCGACCCTGTAGGAAGCAGAACACCTGGCATTTCCTGTTCATTCTGGATGCAAACAGGTCTATGTGGGGAAAGCCCCACCTCCGGAAAATCGAATGGAGAACGTCCGGACGGATAGACCATTCGTGTGATAGGAAGGATCTGCTCAGGTGATCTGCGAGAGTGTTCCGTACCCCCAGGAGAAAGGAGGCCACTAGATGTATGGAGTGGGCTATGAAGAAGTCCCACAGCCGTATCGCTTCCTGACACAAAGGGGAGGACCGTGTCCCACCCTGCTTGTTGATGTAATACATGGCCGTTGTGTTGTCCGTGAACACTGCAACACAACAGCCACGTAGATGGCGCTGAAACACTTGGCATGCCAGCCGGACCACTCTCAGCTCTCGTACATTGATGTGGAGCATCAGCTCCCAGGGTGACCAAAGGCCTTGGGTGCGCAGGAGCCCTAGGTGGGCGCCCCAGCCCAGCGAGGACGCGTCCGTTGTTAGGGACAGGGAGGGCTGGGGAGGATGAAACGGCAGGCCCGCACAAACTCGGGATGACATTTTCCACCAGTCGAGGGAGCCTAGAACATCCGGCGGAACTGTCAGAATAATGTCTATGGCGTCCCTGCCCGGCCGATAGACCGAAGCAAGCCAGGTTTGCAGAGGGCGCATTCGCAGCCTGGCATGCCTTGTGACGAAAGTGCATGCAGCCATGTGCCCCAGGAAAGCAAGGCAAGTACGAGCAGAGGTGGTTGGAAAGCTCTGAAGACTTTTGATAAGGGAGACTATGGCCTGAAACTGGTGTAGGGGCAAACTGGCCATTGCAAGGTTGGAGTCCAGCATTGCCCCGATAAATTCTATCCTTTGCATAGGCACCAGGATGGACTTGTCCAAATTGATGATCAAGCCTAGACGCATAAACAGCTCCCTGATGATGGCGACATGGCTGATGACTTGTGCCTCTGAAGCCCCTCGGATAAGCCAGTCGTCGAGGTAAGGGAAGACGTGTATTTGACAACGGCGCAGGGAAGCAGCGATGACGGCCATACACTTCGTGAAGACTCGAGGGGCCGAGGAAAGACCAAAGGGAAGGACAGTAAACTGGTAGTGACCCTGATTTACCACAAAGCGCAGATACCTCCTGTGCGGGGGATAAACTGCAATGTGGAAATATGCATCCTTCATGTCAAGAGCGGCGTACCAATCTCTGGGATCCAGGGAAGGAATGATGGTTCCTAGGGATACCAAGCGGAACTTGAACTTTTTGATGAATTTGTTCAGTCCTCGCAGGTCCAGGATGGGCCGGAGGCCCCCTTTTGTCTTGGGGATTAAAAAATATCGAGAATAAAACCCTTTGCCCCTTAACTCCTCCAGTACCTCCTCTATAGCTCCGATTGAGAGGAGCTTGCAAACCTCCTGAATGAGGAGTTGCTCGTGAGAGGGGTCCCTGAAGAGGGACGAGGAGGGAGGGTGGGGGGGAAGAAATAAACTAAAGACGGTATCCAAGCTCCACCGTATATAGGACCCAATGATCTGAGGTCAACTGGGACCACGCCGGAAGGAACGGGGAAAGGCGGTTGTAAAAGTGAAGAGGATCCAGGGAGGGAATTGGTACACTGCTCTCGGGCGCACCCTCAAAAGTTTGCTTTGGGTCCCGGTGGTGGTTTCGCGGGACCGGAATTGTTGCTCCCTTGAGGTCCAGACTGACGTCTGCGGGTAGTACAACCTTGTCTTCGGGTAAGATCCGGTCTTGGCCGAGGTGGGGGGTAAGGGCGCTGAGGTTGAGAGCGGAAGGATTGTCTCTGAGTCTCGGGTGCATACATTCCCAGCGAACGCATAATAACCCGGTTGTCCTTCAGACTCTGTAGTCTGGGGTCTGTCTTTTGTGAGAATAAACCTTGTCCATCAAATGGCAAGTCTTGTATGGTGTATTGTAGCTCAGGCAGTAGGCCGGACACTTGCAACCAAGATATGCGGCGCATAGCTATGCCGGAGGCGACCATTCTGGCTGCAGAGTCGGCGGCATCTAACGAGGCTTGTAGTGAGGTTCTTGCAACCCTCTTTCCTTCCTCTAAGAGAGCTGTAAACTCCTGACGGAAGTCCTGGGGAACCAACTCGGTAAACTTTCCAACAGCCTCCCAGGTGTTGTAGCTGTAGCGGCTTAAGAGGGCCTGTTGGTTAGCCACATGGACCTGAAGGCCTCCAGCAGAGTATATTTTCCGGCCCAACAAATCCATGCGCCTGGCCTCCCTAGATTTTGGCGCGGGGGCTTGTTGGCCGGGGCGCTCCCATTCGTTGACTGATTGTACCACCAACGAGCAGGGGGCGGGGTGCACATAGAGGTACTTATACCCCTTAGAAGGCACCATGTATTTTCGTTCTACTCCCCTAGCTGTGGGTGGGATGGAAGCCGGGGACTGCCAGATGGTGCCCGCTCTGGCTTGGATTGATCTGATGAAGGGGAGGGCCACCTGGTTGGTGCTTCCACCGATAATATACTAACCACCGGGTCCTCCACCTCTGGAACTTCCTCTACGGGAAGACTGATATTCTGGGCAACAAGCTGCAGAAGATCCTGGTGTGCTCGATCAACTGGCGGGGGCCCCGATGATGATGTGCCCGCTACCGCCTCATCCGGGGAAGAGGAGGATGATAACCCTGGGATGAGTGGGTCCTGTACTGACGCCTCATCCTGGTGGACCTCCGTCTCCAGAACATCATGCTGCTCAGGTGCACGTGTAGAGTCTTCCTCCGTACCAGCGGGGGGAGGCCTGCTGACTGTGGCCTCTGGTGCATGATGCTCCAAGTGGCCGGAGCGTGCTGGGCCCATTGGTTCACCTTGGGCTTGGTGATAGGCCCAAGGTGTCCAAAAAGACCATTGAGGTGGTCCATGGTCCAGGTGGGCCTGCACATCTGAACCCCCGTAGGAGGCGCTGTCCGCATGTGAGGAGGCAGACGGGTGACGCGACGGCCATGGAGGAGCTGAAGTTGATTGGGCCAGATCCCATAGAGCTCGTCTCTGCGCGGTACTGGCGAACGGTACCGGGAATCGTGGCGGTATCGGGAGCGTGACCGGGACCTGCTACCAGCGCGGTGCCGGGAGGTCGACCGGTGCCTTATATCGTCGTGCCGGGATCGGCTGCGAGAAGTACGTCGGTGCCGGGATCTGGACTGGTGCCGAGAGTACCATGACGGTGACCGGGATCTCGAGCGGTGCCGCGAGTACAACCGGTACCGTGGAGAACAGTACCGGGACTGCAAGCGGCCCCAGGATTGGGAATGATGTCGAGGCCGAGAGTGATCGCGGGATCTAGATCAGGACCAACGGTGTTCAGTGGTGTCCGGTGAAGGTGGTCACACCATGGTGGGCTTGCCCATCGACTGAATAACCCGCACAGGCGGTGCCGGGGTTTGAGGCAGTTTGGGCTCTGTTAGAGCAATTAGGTCCTGCGCTGCAGAGAAGGTCTCCGGCGTGGAGTACACAACGAGCTCAACCACAGCACACGGTGGGGAGCTGGTAGGCACCGGACTCAACGGCTCCTGTGAAACCGGAATTAACGGTGCGGAGACAAGCAGTGCCGCGGCAGTTGACGGTGCCGGGCGGTCTGTCTTGGAGATACACTCTGACTGCGGTGTAGCTGTAGGTGCCACAGGAGCCTTGTGCTTCTTGCTCCTCGGGGAGAGGGAGTGGTGCCGGCCGGAGGGTTGGGCCAGTGAAGGGTGGTGACAAGGAGCCTTTATCGGTGCCAAGGCACTTGTTCCCGCTACCGGAGTCAGTGCCGAGGATGGAGGAGTTAAAGCTGCCTCCATCAAAAGTTGTTTCAGGCGAATGTCCCGCTCTCTCTTTGTCTGGGGCTTGAACGCCTTGCAGATTTGGCACTTGTCTGCAAGGTGGGATTCGCCTAGGTACTTTAAACAGGAGTCGTGCAGGTCTCCTGTGGGCATTGGCTGATAACAGGCCACGCAAGGCTTGAAGCCCGGTGAACTGGGCACGGGCCCCGGTACCGGGGGAGGAGAAGGGGCGAGCTCCAGATCCTCTTTAACTATATACACAACTATAAGAACTATTAACTTAAATACTAACTAGAACTACAGAAAAGAACTATATACACGATACTATACAAACGAACGAATCACTAGGGAGGTGGAGATCAGCTAAGCCGTGCTCCACTGTTCCAACGACCGACACAGGCGGTAAGAAGGAACTGAGGAGCGGATAGGCCAGCAGAGGTATATATCAGGCGCCATAGCGGCGCCACTCCAGGGGGCGACCTGCCGACCCACTGAGTGTTGCTAGGGTAAAAAGTCTCTGACGAACGTGCACGCGGCGCGCACACACCTAACTGGAATGGATATGAGCAAGCACTCGAAGAACCTGCTGTCCCACCTCAGTGCACATTTTCTACGCTCAGTTGTTCCAAGGAACGTTTTATTATTTGCAGGCACCTTTACCCTTCATTCTTTAAGTCCTGGCTTCTTCTCTCTCCTACCAGCCCAAGGGTCCGGATGGGGTGAAGGGGTTACAGCATGGACAGGGGAGTGAGTTCAAGGAACATGCTAGTGATAATGAAGCATCTGTTGTAGCTACCTGCAGGGAACCTGGAGGGAAGACTGTGGGTTTCCAGGAGGGGAGGCACCAGGCAGTCAGTCTGTTTGCAGGTGGCTAGGAATATTAAGCTGCAGTTGGATAAGCTCTGTGTTAAGCTCTGCAAATAGCTGGTTTAATAAAGAGCCTCGTCAGTTTACTCAGAATGGAGTCCTCTCAGCTGTCACCCAGTACATGGCAGGCGTAAGAGCTGAACTGTGTACATACCTCCCAACATTTCAAGTGCTAGCATGGGACACCACGCCACTGAGGTTTTACCCATCCACTCCTCTGCAAACAGAGCCAAGGGACAGCTGGGCCAAACCTGAGTGGTGCTGCAACCCCGTGAGCCACGTCACAACACCACTGGATTTGGGGGACTCCATTAAATGGGGGGGGCACAGGCCTATTTCGCCTACCCCCCCTCAGGTGTCTCTGACTGCGCGAAATGTTCCACTACAGCCAGAACAGGGGGGTTGGTGGGGTCAAAGCAGGACAATCCCATGAACCCCGGGACGCTTGGGAGGTCTACGTGTATACATCTACCTCTCCTCTAATTTTCCAATCAGATGCTAAGCACAATGAGTAGTCCAGGTACAAACTATCTCTTCCTCACTCTGTTTGGGCTGAAAAGGAAGATGCCCTATGGGAACCTTCTGAAAGTCATCCACAGAACACACCTTATTTAACTCCCCAAGATGAAGAAAGGATTTGGGGCCTGCTCTCTAGCCTGGAGTAGAAATAGAAGCTCTTTTTTTCCTCTATTTATAAGATGGAGTGCCCCATGCAGCAGAAGAGGCTCCTGCCAAAACTCACATCTCAGAAGCTGCCTTGAGGTTTTGGCACAAATTTCCCTGCTGACATGGGAGCACATGCGGCGAATTAGCACAAGTCAAAAAAAGTGGAATCTCAATTTCATGAAAACATTTCAAAATCAGTGTCCTGCAGTGTTACGATTTCAATATTTTACACAAAACGAAAACGTCCAACAGTTTCAAATCGAAAAATGTCTGAGGGGAAATAAAAAAATCTGTTGGAGTCAAAATGTCAACATTAGCCCAGAGAAGGACAGACAACAGCAGCTATTTTGAGTTGATTTCTCAGCAGGCAGGGGAAAGTGCAATATCCCGGGCCAGGCACATTTAATGAAACATAAACCCACCCCACCGAATCCACATCAAACCAAGAAAAAATACCCTCCAATGCACTACAGAAGTGCTGAGGGAAAAGGAGGAGGACGTGAAGATGGTGATGGGCAGGAAAATGGCTGCTGCTCCTCAGCAGGCTGAGGTAGCAGAGCACACGAGAGCATTCGCTGTGGTTACAGGGAGGTCAGATTTGGCTGCCTGCAGTCACTGTGAAGGAGACAGGGAGAGCTCGCAGCACAGAGTTCATGAGCCCTGTACAGCTACCTATGGAGGAGGTGGAGGTGCCAGAGGGTGCAGCGAGGGTCCAAGGAGCCATCAGCCCTGTCCCCTGTGCCACGTGTATTGAAAAGTCCAGCTGAGAAGCTCCAGTGGCAGAAGCCCCAGCCCCAAATCCCTGTTTCACCCGACTCCAAAGAGCTGATGGTCTACACTGACAACCATTTTCTTGGCTAATTAAAATGAGGGTCGTGGAGGACACAGTAACTCACCAATTCAAACTCATCCTAGTGTGATGTCCCACCCACTGAAATGCAATCTAAGGGACTCCACATGGGCCTAACCCAACATCCACTGAAGTTAACTGAGTCTTTCCATTGGCCCTTGATCTCTGAGTGCTGTACCCTGGGCCAAAGATAATTGGTAAGAAGGAACCAGCACCCAAAGTGCTGAAGCCCCCTCCTTGGTCCAGAGCTTACATCCCCAGCCAGTGGGCAGGCAGGAATGCAGTGTGCTGTGATTTGGGGAGTAGCGGCTGCACCTCAGCTAACACAAGGAAGAGAGAGGAAAGGGCGACATGAGTAAACATTTGAAAGACCAGCTTCAAGTGGGGTTCAATAGATCCACCAATTTCCCACCGGCCCCGCTGGTGCTCACAGCTCCCATTAGATCAGCCTTGTGTTTTCCTTCTAAGGGCCTCGGCCTCTGGTGCTGTTTCTAGCTTGGTTCGACCTTTTACTATCTGTGGTTTGGCTTTCTGCTTCACTTCTTTTTCTCCCCCAACCCCCTGCTATCCTTCCCAGCCAGCTCTTTAGTAAAAATGCTAACGCAGACACTTTCTCCCGGGATGCCCGTGGATCTGAAATGAGGACTTGGGGGGTGGGGGGGATGGAAGGACGAGAGAAGAGGAGGCAGCCGAGCGTTTGGTGCACAGCGGATCTGAAAGTCGGAGAAGCTTTTCATCTGGCTGTCCTTCAATCTCCACAAAGAGCCGAGGCGCGCAGCGAGGGATGGAAAGAGGCAGATTAAAAAAAAAAAGAATTTAAGCAGGGAAAGCGCTGCCCTTGTAACTTCATCCAGATGCCTACATCCCCAGCCCCTCTTCTGTTTGCAGCCTTGCCAGGGCTTCGCTTGGTTTGGAAGTTGTGTGTTGGGATGTTGGAGGAAGCAGGGGGTGAGGGGGAGGGAATGTGGACGGAAGAAAGGAAGGAGGAAAAGGATAGGGAAAGGAAGGGGAAAGGGGAAGGGGAGGTATAATGGAGGGAGGAATCAGGGAGAGGAACACGTGCATCTTGTTATGCCACTTAAGTCATTGAAACTGAGCAGTGGGAGTGTTGCAGATCCTCAGGAGGGCGGGAGAGCGAGGGGCAGGTACTGGGGCCAGGGAGTTTGAAAAGGACGGGCTGATTCTGGGAGATCTGTGGCTTTTCTCCAACCCGTGGCTTCCTGCCTCTCCCATCCCCACTGGCTCAGGTCTGTCCTTAGTCGCACCCCCTCCCGAGCCCCATCCACATCACCCTAGGGAATTCTTCATCCAGGGGAGGAGTCGTCTCCAGAGATGATGCTCAGGCATCTCAGGGTGTTCCCAGCAGGACAAGAGATGGGAAACAGCTTCACTAGCTAATGCCTCCCCCGTACCAAACAGCTGTGCCAGTCCCTCATGCTTACCCCCCCTATGGCTGCTGCTACCGCTGCTCTGGAAGCGGTTTCTAGTTGCTGTCCTGGCTCCCAGGGCCAGCCTGTGATAAATGAGATCTGCACACACAGATCTGCAGAGGGAGGCTGGGCTAGCCCGGGCACAGTGTCAAAGACACACAGCAACGGGGCCCTTCCCAAAAGAGGCATTAGATGCTTCCTGTTGAGGAACGACGGACGTGACTCCTCTGGCCACTCCTGCAACCCCCAGAAGCTCAATCCCTCCAGCGCCTAGTGCACTTCCTCTCCAGAATAACAGGGGAGACCAGGCAAGGCTCAGCAAACTCAGAGATGCCTCCCTTGCCTGCTTCTGCAGCCAGCACCATGTATTATGCCTGCCAGCCTTGTCCAGTACTGGAGCAGATGTTGTCTGCTATGCCTCCTGGCCAGGCACTAAAAGCACAAGCTGTGCCCATCTGCTTTACACAGCTCACACACCAATGACACTTGCCTGCCTCCCAGGCCTGGCTGCTGACATCTGCAGCACCTGTCTGTCTTGCCCAACACCACAGTCCACCTTGCCCACTTGCCTTGCTTAGCACTGGCATACAATGCTCCTGGTCCTGGGGAAGTTCTTCAGTAATTCTGTTTGCTGTAGCCCTCACTCCTTCTGTCCTGCACAGCCACAACAATGACAGCCAGCTGTGTGGCTCAGCCTACCAGAGCACGGATGAGAACTCTCTCTCAATCACGTCTAGTATACAAGTGTCAATCCACCTATTCCCTTTCCAATCAGAGATTTCCAGAGCAAAGTAACAGATATTAATATTAGAGGGAAAAAGTCCAAGCAGCACTCCCTGAGGAGAGAAAGGACAGATGCAGGACGGGAGAGGAGAGGACAATGACAAACAGAATTACTAGGCTGTCACTTTTCCTTCTTGTATGTCCCTCTTCTCCTGTGCTGCCTAGCAAAAGACATTACAGACTGTGGCTGTCACAAGCAATGAGCCAGCCTTATTTTATCAGGGTGCTTGGAGCATCCAGCAGTCAACAAATGTCAGCAGACAAGGACAGAGCCAACTGGTAGCATCATGTGAAAACGTGAGATGACCAGGTAGCCCCTTGCAGAAAGATAGGTTGCCATACCACCAACAGGATATGACTCAAAAATTTTGGATGTAACCAGGCTAACAGGCAAAAGTCTTCAATCCACTGTGGTTTTGTTGACCTTCTGCCCCTGCTGCAGCCCTCAAAACAAATAAACTGTTGACTTTTCTAAAGCTACCAGTGGGGAAGAGATACAAAGCAGCAGAGCTTGCTTGACAGCCAGAGAGAGACACTGTCTCAGTGGAAGGAAGATGGAGTGAGAGCACATCATAACTCAACCTAGGCAAAGCAATAGGTTTGTTACAAATTCATTCCTGGAATATACTCAGGGAGAGCTGAGGAACTGGCCTGTCTTAAAAAAGACAAACACAACTGTAGGTTAGGAGACAGAATCAGTGAATTGAGGTTCCTCTACATTGCAGAAGGGGGAGAGGAAAATAATTCCCTGCCCCGATCCCACAAGAATGCAAGTGTTCCCCAAGTTCCAGGTTCAAAGGTTCATGAGCCAGAACAGGGAAGCTTTGCTGACTGGCTGAAGGCAAACCATTCCATAGGTTAGTCCACTTACTAACAAATCACCAGAATAACATCAGAGTGCGAGATGCCGCCATGTGCCAGAGACCAGAGTAACTTGCCAAATTAAGCTACACATGTGGAAACCTCACTTTGCACTGGTGGAGTGCACCTGCATTAGTGAAGTGATGGTGGTACATATTTATTAGAACACAGACATACCCAAAGCCATTCAGATATTTCAAATCTTACTTCGATCCATGCACGGATGTCACTGCGAAAAGGTACAGAACCCAGCTGCCAGGTGGGACCGCTGACCATTATGTTACAGACCTACATAATAAACAGGAAGATGTGTGAATGTGAACAGTTAATAAATGGGCTAATTAGACCCAGATTTATCTGTGACAGACCTTAGAACTAAATCAAACCACAGTTATTGCATGAAGATGACTTGTCTTGCAAGGAGCAGGACTAATGAAAACTGTGCTTCCCAAACAAAAGTGTTGACATGCAGTGGAAGAACTGAAGTGCATCTAATTAAAAATGCATATCAAGATGTAAGACAGATTGCAAGGATAACAAACAGCAGAAAAAAGATGTGTGCTTAGGCTGAAGAACAAGGCGCAAAAGCAGATGATCAAATGGTTGTGCAGTTTACAGTATCTGCTCAACATGATGAAAAGCTATTCTTTAAAAGAACTTGATCGTGTTAAGGAGATTGGGGCAGCATTAATGGTAGACACTTCACATTGATATGGATCCCAGTGCGGCACCAAAAATGCATGCTACACTTAATATCCCATTGCTACTGAGCAATGAAGTTCAAAGCTGAACTTCATTAGATGGCAAAATTAGATGTGACTATAGACACCAACTTATTGAGTCAATGCTATGGTCATCACAATAAAAAAAAAATCAAACCAGTTAGACATATATAAATCCAAAAGATTAGAATAGGGTCCAAACGCAAGCACTTCCCTATGAGAATGATTGCGGAGGTCAAATCTAGTCTTCAAAACGCAAGCTAATTTTCAGTTTGGGATGCAAGATATGGGATCTAGCAAGCCCCACTAAGTACAGAAAGTTCAAAATTCTGTATCTTAACATCCCTTTTGGTAACTATGTACACCAAAGCACCATGGTCCCAGATCTGCAAGGATCTGTATGGAGCAGAAGCAATTGTTGATGATCAGCTGATTCGGGGTGAAAGTGAGCAACAGCACAATGATAGCCTATATTTCTGCAAAGTGCGTCAAAGAAAAGAGATTAATCTGAAAAGCAACAAATGCCAGATCGGGTTGAATGAGATTAGTAACGTAGGTCAGATATTCAGTGACAAAGGAGCTCTGTTGAACCCAAGAAAAGCGGAGGCAGTTGCACAAATGGACAGACCCAAAAATGCATCCTTGTTTAGAGATTTCAGGGGCATGTTAACATCCCTTAGCAAAATCATCCCCAAATTGTTACATGTAGTTGTGACAGGAGCACTTACTGATTATATGTATTGTGATAGCACCAAGGAGTTCCCGTCACAGACACCACTCTGCTAAGCACTGTACAGATACAGAACAGAAAGCTGGTCCTTGCCTCCAAGAACTCGTCACGCAAGTAAGGCTGCTTGAAGACAGTAGCAATGGCATGATTTGCAAGAGAAGCAAATGGAAGCTTCTGTATGTCAGGTTAACAAGACCCGGAGATCTTAGTCAACACAAGTTCATGTGTTGGCTGTCTTTCTGAAACATGATCCCATAGTAGAACATGCCTCCAAAACCACAACAGAGCGATGCTCCGCTTGAAAAAGAAGCTGTGGGTTGTGAGTTGTTTCACATTTATAACCAGACATTGGATGAGGTAGAAACTGACCATAAAGCAGTAGAAACTGACCATAAAGCACACAATAAACACAAACACACTCAAAGAACTGCAGGAACTACTGAGCAGGGCAGCACCTAGACTTCTGAAACGATCATGAAACTGCAAAAGTACTTATTAAATGTGAAGTTCAGCCCTAGTAACTTCTTAGAAAGGACATGCTTTCAAGAGCCCCTATAAACTATCAGCGGGGTGGCAGTGTTAGTCTGGATCTGTAAAAGCAGCAAAGAGTCCTGTGGCACCTTATAGACTAACAGACATATTGGAGCATGAGCTTTCGTGGGTGAATACGAAGCATCCGACGAAGTGGATATTCACCCACAAAAGCTTATGCTCCAATAAATCTGTTAGTCTTTAAGGTGCCACAGGACTCTTTGTTGCTCCTATAAACTATGAAAGCCAGGAGCTGCAGGAAGAAGAGATGGAATTAAATACCATGCAACTACCAACTTCCAAATAAAATTTGATGAGTTCAAGGAATAAACACAAAATGACACCAGTCTTACAACAGCTTGAGAGAGTAATTCTAGATGAATGGCTGATGGAAAAAGCCCAGATACTTTCAAGCATACATCTTATTGGGACTTAGAGATGAGTGGAGGGATTTTCAAATTCACCTAACTGATTTAGGGATACAAATCCCATTGAAAGACAATGGGAAATGTTGGGATTCTGCACAAAGGGCACAATGCCATAATACCACACAGTATGATGTTGGAAATACTAAGCGTAATCTACCATGTCCATTTAGGTATTGAGAGGTGTAAGACCAGAGCCCAAGAGGTTCTATTGTGACCAGGCACGAATGCTGCCATTGAAGGTATCCAAGTGTGAAATCTGCAAGAAAAGCAAGAAGCAGAACACAAACGAACCACTGAAGCTAGATAAGATTCCTGATGGCCATGGGGCTAGGGATAAGATGGTTACTCACCTTTGTAACTGTTGTTCTTCGAGGTGTGTTGCTCACATCCATTCCAGTTAGGTGTGCACGCCGCGCGTGCATGTTCGTCGGAAACTTTTTACCCTAGCAACTCCAGTGGGCCGGCAGGTCGCCCCCTGGAGTGGCGCCGCCATGGCGCTCAATATATATCCCTGCCGGCCCACCCGCTCCTCAGTTCCTTCTTGCCGGCTACTCCGACAGTGGGGAAGGAGGGCGGGTGTGGAATGGATGTGAGCAACACATCTCGAAGAACAACAGTTACAAAGGTGAGTAACCGTCTTTTCTTCTTCGAGTGATTGCTCACATCCATTCCAGTTAGGTGAATCCCAAGCCATACCCAGGCAGTGGGGTCGGAGTGAGAAGTCGCGGCATGGAGCACTGCAGATCCGAAGGCCGCATCCTTTCTTGACTGCTGGACCAGGGCGTAGTGGGAAGCAAAGGTGTGGACCGATGACCAGTTCGCTGCCCGACAGATTTCCTGGATGGGCACATGGGCAAGGAAAGCCAGCGACGACGCCTGCGCCCTGGTAGAATGCGCAGTCACACGGCCCGTAGGGACGTGGGCCAAGTCATAGCAGGTCCTGATACAGGACGTTACCCATGAGGATAACCTCTGGGAGGAGATAGGAAGCCCCTTCATGCGGTCCGCTACCGCCACGAAAAGCTGGGGGGATTTGCGGAAGGGCCTGGTCCTCTCCACTAGAACGCGAGAGCCCTACGGACATCAAGCGAGTGGAGCTGCTGCTCCCAGCCTGAGGAGTGAGGTTTCGGGAAAAAAAACGGGAGGAATATCTCTTGGCTGATGTGGAAGGACGAGACTACCTTGGGGAGAAAGGCAGGGTGTGGCCTCAGCTGCACCTTATCTTTGTGGAAGACTGTATACGGGGGGTCTACCACAAGAGCCCAGAGTTCCGACACCCGCCTAGCTGAGGTGATAGCTACTAAAAAGGCAGTCTTCCAAGAGAGATAAAGCAGGGAGCAAGTAGCTAACGGCTCAAAGGGGGGTCCCATGAGCCGAGACAACACCAAGTTAAGATCCCAGGTTGGAGTAGGGAGTCGGACGTTAGGGTATAAACGTTCCAGTCCTTTAAGGAATCTAGACACCGTCGGGTGAGAAAAAACAGAGTGACCATCCGCACCCGGGTGAAAGGTGGAGATAGCTGCTAGGTGGACTCACAACGACGATATCGCCAGACCCTGCTGTTTGAGGGACCAAATGTAGTCTAAGATATTGGCCACCGAAACTTCCATAGGGCGGAGATTTCTCTCCACGCACCAACAGGAGAAACGCTTCCACTTGGCCGAATATGTCGCTCTCGTGGAAGGCTTCCTGCTGCCCAAAAGCACCTCCCTCACCGGTGTGGAGCAGCGCAGCTCAGAGCCGGTCAGCCACGCAGGAACCACGTCGCTAGGTGCAGCGACTGCAGGTCCGGGTGACAGAGGGTCCCGCGCTCCTGGGTAATCAGGTCCGGGTGAAGGGGCAGGGGAACTGGGTCGGCTATGGCCAGGTCCAGCAGCATGGGGTACCAATGTTGCCTGGGCCACGCCGGGGCTACCATGATCACGCGAGCCCTGTCCCTGCGCACCTTCAGAAGGACCCTGTGGACCAGTGGGAACGGGGGAAACGCGTAGTACAAGTGGGTCAACCACGGAATAAGGAAGGCATCCGCTATCGACCCGGGCTCCCTGCCCTGAAAGGAGCAGAACGCCTGGCACTTCTTGTTCCCCCCGGACGCGAAGAGGTCCACACGGGGATAACCCCACCTCTGGAAGATGGAGAGGGCGACGTCCGGGCGAAGGGACCACTCGTGCGACAGGAAGGATCTGCTCAAGCGATCCGCCAGCGTGTTCCGTACTCCGGGGAGGAAGGAAGCCGTGAGGTGAATGGAGTGGGCTACACAAAAGTCCCAGAGTCGCATCGCCTCGTGACATAGGGGAGAGGATCTGGTGCAGCCTTGCTTGTTGATATAGTACATGGTCGTCGTGTTGTCGGTAAACACCGCGACACAACGACCTTGAAGCTGATGGCAGAACGTTTGACAAGCAAGGCGGACCGCTCTCAACTCCCGTATGTTGATGTGCAACCCCACCTCCTTCGTAGAAAGGCCAAATGGGAGGACTGCACACTGGAAATGAAGGGGGCCCACCACGAAACGAAGGAAACGTCTGTGGTGTGGCCAAATGGCAATGTGAAAATACGCGTCCTGCATGTCGAGGGCGGCGTACCAGTCTCCCAGATCCAGGGATGGGATAATGGTCCCCAGGGATACCATGCGGAACTTCAACTTCACCAGGTACTTGTTGAGCTCTCGCAAGTCGAGGATAGGCCTGAGTCCTCCCTTGGCCTTGGGGATCAGAAAGTAACGGGAATAAAACCCCTTGCCTTTCTCGTTTTCCGGAACCGCCTCTATAGCTCCTTTGCTGAGGAGCGTCTGTACTTCCTGCCAAAGGAATTGCTCGTGAGAGGGGTCCCTGAAGAGGGACGAGGAAGGGGGGCGGGAAGGAGGAAATGATACAAACTGCAGGCGGTATCCCGTCTGCACCGCGCGTAAGACCCAGCGGTCCGATGTTATTTGGGTCCACGCCAGGAGGAAAAACGAAAGGCGGTTGGAAAACGGGGGGGAGGATCCATGGGGGAAACTGTTACTGCACCCTCGGGCGCACCTTCAAAATGAAGGCTTGGGTCCAGGCGGGGGCTTAGAGGAGCCTTGGTTCTGCCCCCTTGGTTCCCCGAATGCCTGCGCCTTCCATTCCTGCCACGGCGCCTATTAAGGTCCTGCCGTTGGCGGAACTGGGAATATGGCCTGCGCTGCTGTTGTTGCTGTGGCCGGAAGGGTCTGCGTTGCGTTCCCGGTGTGTGCATCCTGAGGGAGCGCATAATGACCCGATTGTCCTTCAGACTCTTAAATCTGGGGTCTGTCTTTTCGGAAAACAGGCCCTGGCCTTCGAATGGGAGGTCCTGGATGGTATGTTGGAGCTCCGGAGGAAAGCCAGAGACCTGTAGCCAGGAGATGCGGCGCATCGTTACCCCCGACGCGAGGGTGCGGGCAGCTGAGTCTGCAGCGTCCAAAGAAGCTTGCAAAGATGTACGTGCAACCTTCTTGCCCTCATCTAAGATGGCTGCAAATTCCTGGCAGGCGTCTTGCGGCAGCAGCTCTTTAAATTTGTCTGCTGCCACCCAGGAGTTGAAAGCGTACCTGCTGAGCAGGGCTTGCTGGTTCGAAACCCTGAGCTGCAGCGCCCCAGCCGAGTATACTTTACGTCCAAGGAGGTCCATTCGCCTGGCCTCCCTGGATTTGGGGGCTGGAGCTTCCTGCCCATGACGCTCTCTGTCATTTACCGATTGTACCACCAGGGAACACGGTGTCGGGTGTATATGGAGGTACTCATAGCCTTTAGAGGGGGCCATGTACTTCCTCTCGACGCCCCTCGCCGTAGGGGGGATGGAGGCCGGTGACTGCCAGATGGTATTGGCGTTGGCCTGGATGGTCCTTATGAAGGGTAGGGCGACCCTGGTGGGAGCATCCGATGAGAGGATGGTAACAATCGGATCCTCTATGTCCGAGACCTCCTCGGCTTGTAGGCTCAGATTCTGAGCTACTCGCCTGAGGAGGTCTTGGTGCGCCCTGAGATCCAGCGGGGGGGGGGGCTACTGGAGGAGGTACCAGCCACCGCTTCATCAGGGGAGGAGGATGAGGAGACCCCCGGCAAGAGAGTGTCTAATGGGGGGTCTCCCTCGGCCCTCGCCTCTGTCTCAGGAGCCAGAGCGGAGTCTTGCTGCTTGGACCCTTCTTCCCCATCCGGGGAGGGAGGGGGGCGAGACAACGAGGCCGCCAGCACCCTGTGCTCCGCCGTCGCAGGCCTAGCAGGAAGCTGCTGGGGCCCCTGGGCTTGATGGTATGCCCAGGGTGTCCAAAACCCCCACTGCTGCGGGCCTTGGTCGTGTTGTGGCGGGTCGTGAAAGAGCGCCGCCTGCCGGTCGGTGCCCAGCGCATACCCGCTGTCCGTTTGTGAGGAGACCGACGGCTGTCTAGAAGGCCACGGCGGGGCCGACCCTGGCTGGTAAGGGTCTGCGCGGGTCGGCAGGGACGATCTTCTCGGTGCCGGGGATCGGTACCGGGAGTCATAGCGGTGCCGGGATCGGGACCGGGACCGGGTTCTGTCTCGGTGCCGGGATCTGGACCGGTACCGGCCGCCGCTTCGGTGCCGGGATCGGGACCGGGACCTGCCACCAGCTCGGTGCCGGGAGGTCGACCGGTGCGGCGAGTGACGGCGGGACTGGCTCCTGGAGTCACGGTGCCAGTATCGCCGGCTGGAGTCCGACCGCGACCGCCTTGAGGTCGACCGGTGCCGCGAGTGCGACCAGTACCGCCGAGGAGAGCGGTGCCGGGACTGCGAGCGGCGATGAGATCTCGACCTGCCGTGACGTCGGGACCTGGACCGCGAGCGCGAGTCCCGAGACGGTGCCGACATCATGGGCTTGCCTCTAGACGCAACCCGCACCGGAGGTACCGGGGGTGGCAGCTGAGTAGGCTCAGTCAAGGCAATGAGGTCTCAACTCCAGATCTCATGGGGGAGCTTGGCGGCACCGGACTCGACGGACCCGCCGGGCCCGGAGTCGACGGTGCCGGCGGCGCCGCGGCCGATGTTGAGGCCAGGCGCTCCAGTCGGGTCTGCCTGGCCAGAGTAGCAGACTTCGACAGTCTTGGTTCTGCCCCCGGTGCCGGAGAAGGTCGGTGCCGGGGAGTCTTTTCGGTGCCGGTGCGATCCGGTGCCGGCGCCAAGATCATGGCCTGCGAAGCCGCCGGGTCAAGTGCAGCCTCCATAAGGAGAGTCCGGAGTCTTTGATCTCTCTCCTTTTTTGTCCTTGGCTTAAAAGCCTTGCAGTTGCGGCACTTGTCCGTTCTGTGCGATTCCCCCAGGCACTTCAGGCACGCGTCGTGGGGGTCGCTGGTAGGCATAGGCTTCTTGCAGGCCGCACACTGCTTGAAGCCCGGCAAACCAGGCATGAGCCCGGTGCCGGGTGCCGGGAAGGGCTAAAGCCCCCGGCAAACAACTATTTACACTTAATTACTACTATCTATACTTAACAATCTAACTAACAACTATAACAATAACGAGAGATAACGAGAGATAACAAGGAGAGCTAGGGACGTGGAGGACAGCTATGCCGCGCTCCACAGTTCCAACGACCGACACGGCGGTAAGAAGGAACTGAGGAGCGGGTGGGCCGGCAGGGATATATATTGAGCGCCATGGCGGCGCCACTCCAGGGGGCGACCTGCCGGCCCACTGGAGTTGCTAGGGTAAAAAGTTTCCGACGAACGTGCACGCGCGGCGCGCACACCTAACTGGAATGGATGTGAGCAATCACTCGAAGAAGAAGGTGCAGATCTATGTGAATTAAACAGGACAGAGTCCCACTCACTAGCAGACTACTCGTCTTTTTTAAAGAATTGAGCTGTTGCACAACACATCGAGTAGGCACATAACACCACACCGTAAAGTGCAATTTGCTCACCATGGGATTCCAGAGCCTTGGAGCACCCATGGAAAAAAAATAGTGGGTGCTGAGCACCCACTAGTGGGCCCCTGCCCCCCCCATGCCTCCCGCCACTGGTGGGCCCCGCTGATCAGCTCCTCGCCCTCCCCGCAAGCGCCTTCTGCCCACCAAGGATCAGCTGTTCAGCAGTGTGCAGGAGGCACTGGGGAGAAGGGAAAGGAGGGAGCAGGAAGTGGCAGAGCAGGGTGATGTCGGAGGGGGACTTCCTTCAGATGCCAGGGAGTGGAAGGGGCAGGACTAGCCCCTTGCAGCTGCTGGGACACTGCTCTGCAGAGTGGTGGTCTGGTGGCTGCCTGAGAGAGCCTGGCTGGGTAGGCGGCTTCTGCTCCCCACCTTGGCTCAGGTGCTGGGGACCAGGGACAAGCAAGTCAGAGACCCCCTCCCCCCCAAGCATGTTTCCAGCTCACTCAGTCACGGTCCCTGGCAACTGAGCTCAGGCAGGGAGCAGAAGCCACCTCCCCAGCCATGGGGGCCAGGTGCAGCAGAAGGACAGAGGAGCAGGTAATGAGGAGCAGGGAGGGCATAGTGGCCCCAGCCTGATTGGGGGTTGTCCACGGGGGACATGTGACCTCCCCTTTTGATTGTGCCCCGCCAGTATTGGGAAGTACCAGTTGACTATGGGGCGCCCTTGGGGGGAGGGGCAGAACAGGGTGGGAAGAGGCAGGGCTGGGGGGAGGCTTGGGGGAAGGAGCGGAGAGGTGTCAGGGCCTGAGAAGGAGCAGGGATCAAGCAACCCGCAGAAATCAGGAAGTCGGTGCCTATGTCCTGATGGGTTCGCTACGCATAACAGACCACTCAGTTATTCTCTTTGATGCGTTAGTTCAAGCACATCATGTCAAACCTTTTGCATGTACAGGGGCAGCAAAAAGCGAAAACAGCAAGACACTTGGCAAATAAAAGCCCTGGGAATTCATCCACAGTTAGCACTATTGCAACACTCCTCACAATACTTCATTAGTATCACCCGTTCGGAGAGTGATGGACAGAAGGCTCTTCTGGGTGTTCCAGGGAGATGGAGCTGAATCTCAGGAACAACTTTTAGTCCGCAATGGGAGGGGCTGATTCTGAGCGCGTTTCAGTTCAGTGCCTCAGAGACAAAAGCTTGGTAGGGAGGATGAAATTTGCCGGCTGGCTCTCAGTAGAATTCTCTCCTCTCAAAGAACAGAGCTCTGAACTGGCTTTGGGATCTCTCCAGCAACAGATTTTTCCTTTCTACCCTTCCTTTTCCCTGCATCATCCATAGTTTTATCCAGTTACCAGATTTCTTCATCTTTTCTTTCCTCTTATGTACAGCAGCACTTAAGGCAAGAAGACGTCAGTGAAATGACAGAAGTAGAATTGAGAATGGGGCTTGAGGTTTCAGTCCTACTTCCAGGCCAGAAGGCAAAAGAAAAAGAGAAAGCAAATGGATGTTTTATACACACGCGTGGCACGTGCCCTGATGGACTGATTGTTGGCTCTTTGCTTCTCATAAGTGGAGCCATCACACGGCTGGTCACTGCTGTTGTGAGAAGAAAGCTGGATGGCAATAGACTTTTACCAATGTGGTGCAGAATCTTGTTAATATATATTCTCATATATAAGTCACTTGGTGTACTGGCATGGAAGACGTCTACCACCAATGTCTAGGTGTTTTTCAGTGGCTCGCAGGGTGAGGCTGGGTGTATGGGAGAGCTCGAGTTTTGACCGATGTGTTAAGGATCAAATTTTAAGAATGGGTCCTTGCCAGAAGGTTGTCTCCTTGGTATAAGTGGATGGGAAGCTTCCACTTTGAGTAATTACAGTGCCTCACCTGGAAGAGTGGCTGACCATGTGCTATTTGCACCACTAGATCTCAGCAAAATCTAAACCAGGGTCATGTACCCAGCAAAGAACAAGCTCCCCCTTAGGAGGGTCTAGAGTGAATCCCTTCCTGTTTTCCACATTAAACACCACATCTCTATTTAGCCACATTCCCTTCCCCGTACTCCTGCAACTGCTCTGCCTTCAGTTTAATTGCTAAATTGGTTTTAAAATGAAAGAATCAGAGACAAGTTTGGAGATAGCTTTGGCAGCCCTCTCCCTGGGCCCTAGTTCAAAGGAATCTCTGCTCAGAGCCAGGGAAGAGAACAGCAGACTTAATACACTCTCTTTGCAATCCTCTGGCATGTAATGGCACAGCAGGGGTTGCTGGGAAACGAAGTCTTTGATGATCTTCTCTTCCCGCTGCGAAGACTAATGACTTTAAAGCAGGAACCCTGTCAAGGATGGGGCTTCCATGGAAAATCTTACAGCAGTGTAATTAGACAAGAGGAGCAAAGGTTTGCTAACTTACCAAAAAAAACAAAAAGCCCCTCCCCTAAAAAATCTCAACTACACTTCTAGGGCAAACAATTATTAAAGAGGGTCTCCGGCAGAGCTGCCAAGGAGAAATTCCTGCAAGTCTGGAGCAGCCAGTGTTTCAGAGCTTTGTGCTCTGCATTTCCAACAGCTCAGTGCAATGTCCTTGCAGACAGGAGAGTGGACTCAGGAAACCAGGCTTCTCTTCCTGGCTCTGCCACTACCCTGCTGACCCTGGGCAAGTCACTTCACCTCTTTGTGTTCTGTTACCCCTCCCACCCTTTATTCACTTCGTCTATTTTGGAAGGTCTGCCAGGCAGGACTGCACGGTGTCTATCACAACAAGGCTACTGGAACACAAATAATTAATAACGTCATGAAAAGTTATTGGTCTCTCTGCTTTAAGCTGCCCCATACTTAAAATGATTTATATTAAATTCAGGACCAATTAAGGGAGATTATAAAGTCTGCCTGGGAATTTACTGCTGCCCTCAGAAGAAGGGAGGGAGGGGAAAAGAGAACCACACTGAAAACTGAACCCTGTCTCTCACTTTCAGAGGTGTCTCATCAGCACATGAGTGCCTGGCATTAGGGTGTGGATTATGCACCTCGGAAGAAAGCTAACTTGAGTCAAACAAGATGAGAAATGGGCCAAACTTTGGAAATGGAAAATTGTAACCCAACTGGAAATTGTTAGATTCAAGCTTCTTCGTGCCCAAAATGAGCCAGTAACAGTCAGCGTCTATCTACCCAACCTGAAGTAATTCAGTTTGCCTCAGGCTATTTCAAACCGAATCCAAGCCAGTTTGCTTCAGTTCTGACTCTGTCATATTCAAATCGCTTGGTTCTGGATTTGTTTGGGAGAACTCTGGGATTCCTGCCTAGCTTTGAGCTCCAGGATCCTTTCACCTGGACCCCACTCAACAGGCCCCTTTGTCACCTGCAGCACCTCTGTTAGAATAAAAAGAAGCAGCATGATGCCGGAAGGGAAGGGAAATCCCAACCAGACAGTTCCAGGAGGAGGGCGTGTGAAGGTAATAGTGTCTCTCCAGGACAGTGACAAGCCACAGTGAGGAAGCGGGAGGAGGGGGGCTAATGGGAGGATAATCACATTTGCAGGTGGAACGACAATGACAAGGTCTGAGCATGGAAAGCGCAATCTGAAGGAGGAGGGGAGGGGAAGGGATGACAGAACACACAGCTTCTTTGGCAGACCCTGCCCAGAGGCTTTGTGAGCAGCTACAGTTCTCTGGGGATTTATCCACGGCTCCAAGGGAGATGGATAAGTAGGTACAATGAGGTGGAAGTGAGCCAAGGGGAATGGACGGTGAAACCTAGCCAGCTGGTAATGACAGGCGGAGCATCTTGTCCCCGCTATACTGCTAATTTGAATCCAATCCAGCTCAGTAACAGTCCAAAGTCGCTCTCCTCAAAGGGCTGCTTGGTGGCCCATGTGGGATTGGTTTGGTGGCCCTAGCCCAATTTCCCAGTCTGTGTGTCACAAACGTCACAGCTGCAACAGATGGTATCAGGCCTTCTCAGTGGCAGCCCCCTTGGAGCAGCACAAAGCAGGAAGTCTCCAGTGGCAGCTGGACAGTGGTGCTCAGTGAGAGGCAGCGGTGGGATTCCTGCCTGATAGGACATCCAGTGCTATGTCTGTCATTACAGGGAGGCTGTAAGGGATGCCGTGTCCCCTCTTAACTGCCAGCCTACCCAGGCATCTTGGCCCAGGCTCCCAGCCCTGGCACTTATCCACAGCCTGCAGCTGTCTGCTGTCTGTCTCTCTCATCAGCACCCAGCTCGGACCGGCAGACTTGGCCCTATCCCACATCCCAATGAGCCAGACCATGGATCAAGAAATCCCTAGGCAGAAGAGACAAGACAGATGGGGGGAGCTCGATGAGGGGGCAAGGCACCTCCAGGTGTGAGGGGGCTGGAGGGGGGAGGAACCCCAATTGGAGAAAGGTGTAAGGAGACACCTCCCAAAGATGTACATTGTGTTAAGGAGACACACACACATCCCATTAGGCAGAGGAGGGAAAAGGAAAAATGGTAGGAGGAAGACAGAGGGATGGGAGAGCTCCCACAGGAAGGAGAGTGAAAACCCAAAGGGAGACAATTCACATGGAGAGAGTCTGATGTTGGGGGGAGCTGCACACAGGAAGAGGGAGAAGAAGAAAGGGGTGGAGAAGAATTGGTAGGGGAAGTAGAAGTGGGTGGCAACCTGGGCAGCAGTGACCATGAGATGGTTGAGTTCAGGATCCTTACAAAAGGAAGAAAGGAGAGTAGCAAAATATAGACCTGGGACTTCAGAAAAGCAGACTGACTCCCTCAGGAAACTGATGGTCAGGATCCCCTGGGAGGCTAATATGAGGGGGAAAGGAGTCCAGAAAAGCTGGCCATATTTTAAAGGAGCCTTATTGAGAGCACTGGAACAAACCATCCCAATGTGCAGAAAGAATAGCAAAATATGGCAGGCGATCAGCTTGGCTTAACAGTGAAATCTTCAGCGAGCTTAAACACAAAAAGGAAGCTTACAGGAAGTGGAAACTTGGTCAGGCTGCAGGGGAGGGGGAACAGCAGGGGAGGGTTCAGGGGCTAGCCTCCCCAGCCAAGAGCTCAGATGCCGGGCAGGACGGTCCCGCGGGCCGTACTTTGCCCACCTATGGTCCACAGTGACCTAGACAAATTGGTGGATTGGGCCAAAAAAAATCTGATGAGGTTCAATAAGGACAAGTGCAGAGTCCTGCACTTAGGATGGAAGAATCCCATGCACTGCTACAGGCTGGGGACTGACTGGCTAAGTATCAGTTCTGCAGAAAAGGACCTGGGGATTACAGTGGATGAGAAGCTGGACATGAGTCAGCAGTGTGCCCTTGTTGCCAAGAAGGTTAACGACATATTGGGCTGCATTAGTAGGAGCACTGCCAGCAAATTGAGAGAAGTGATTATTCCCCTCTATTTGGCACTGGTGAGGCCACATCTGAAGTATTGCGGCCAGTTTTGGGCCCTCCACTACAGAAAGGATGTGGACAAATTGGAGAGAGTCCAGCAGAGGGCAACAAAAATGATCAGGGGGCTGGAGCATAGGACTTACGAGGAGAGGCTGAGGGAACTGGGCTTGTTTAGTCTGCAGAAGAGAAGAGTGAGGGAGGCTTTGGTAGCAGCCTTCAACTACCGGAAGGGGGGTTCCAAAGAGGATGGAGCTATGCTGTTCTCAGCGGTGGCAGATGACAGAACAAGAAGCAATAGTCTCAGGCTGCAGTGGGAGAGGTCTAGGTTGGATATTAGGAAACATTATTTCACTAGAAGGGTGGTGAAGCACTGGAATGGGTTACCTAGGGAGGTGGTGGAATCTCCATCCTTAGAGGTTTTTAAGGCCTGGCTTGACAAAGCCCTGGCTGGGATGATTTAGCTGGTATTGGTCCCGCTTTGAGCGGGGGATTGGACTAGATCGGGGTCCCCAATGCGGTGCCCGTGGGCGGTCCTAGCCAGCGGTCGAGCATCTGCTGAAATGCCAGCCGCCACCACAGTCCTTCTGTGGGGTCCACTGGACTAGATGACCTCCTGAGATCTTTTCCAACTCTAATCTTCTATGATTCTTTGATTCAAAGACAGAGGCGGGCAAACTTTCTGGCCTGAGGACATCAGGTTTCCAAAATTGTATGGAGGGCTGGTTAGGGGAGGTTGTGCCTCCTCAAACAGCCAGGCGTGACCCTGCCAACGTCCCCTATCCGACTGTTCCTGCTTCTCACCCCTTGATGGCCCCCCTGGGATTCCTGCCCCATTCAATCCCCTTGTTCCCTGTCCCCTGACGGCCCCCCCACCAGGACTCCTGCCCCATCCACCCCCCACCCTGCTCCCTGTCCCCTGACTGCCCCTGGTTCCGCTGCCCCTGATCGCCCCCCTGCACCCCATCCAACCCCTCCTCTCATTCCTGACTGGTTCCCTGGGACCTCTGCCCCATCCAATCACCCCCTCTCCTTCCTGACTGCCCTCCTGGAACCCCTACCCCCATTCAGCCTCCCTGTTCCATGCCCTGTGACTGTCTCAACTCCTATCCACACCCTTGCCCCCCGACCATCATCTCGAACTCCCCTGCCCCCTTACCGCACTGCCTGGAGCACCGGTGGCTGCCAGCACTACAACAGCACTGCCCAGAGCACCAGGACAGGCAGCCATGCCACCAAGCAGCACAGAGCACTGGGTTAGGCCGCGGCTCCCCAGGAGCTTGCAGCCCTGCCGCCCAGAGCGTTGCACCGGCAGTGAAGTGAGATGAGGCTGAGGGGGAAAACAGGGGAAGGGCCGAGGGCTCAGGGGCCAGGCAGGAGGGTCATGCGGGCCGCATGTGGCCTGTGGGCCGTAGTTTGCCCACCTCTGTTCTAAGAGAAAATACCCAGTGGGTCAGGGTCAATGCAGGGATTGCAGGGCTGGAGAGAAGAGAGAGGGAGGTGTCAGAGTGGCTGGGCAGCTGGCTGAGCAGTAAGTGGAGGGAAGAGAGAAGTGGGCTCCAATGTCAGCAGACATTCCTGGCGCTGAACTGTTGCCAAGTCCTCTGCCCACTCCAGACGCTTTCACAAGCCATCATTCCCAGCAGATTTCGCTCTCTTTCTGTTTTGATCCCTACTTCCCAGGTTTTTAATCTCTGAATCTGACATTTGCTCTGAGCCTGTGGAATTTTTCAGGGAATCCCCGAGGTCAGAGAGAAACGCTTCTGAAAGGGAATGTAGATTTTTGGGGTGGTGGTGGAGAATTCTTGGCTTTCCATGTTCCCTCTTCAGAAGTCCCTACCAGTTCTTCTAAGACCATGCTTATCCTGGGATTTTTTGCACAAGTACAGCTACCACAGTGCAAGCATCAATGTTCGTGCACTATGCTGGCAAAGATGGGGCTTGCATCAGAACAGGATGTCTACATTAGAACCGTGCATTAATGTAACTATATTACAGTAGCTACACAGGCACAAAATTCTGCCACCATTCTACAAAGGTCCAATTTATAAATGGTTTAATGAAAGGTTCATATAAGATTCCTAGGGTTACCGACATGAGCAGCTTGGATTACAGATGATTAAAAACAGAGCAGAAGAAGGTGTTAAAATGGTGATAAAGCATGGTTATAAACAACCTATTGACCTGTTGGATTCTATAGCCATCTACAGCAGCATTTATCAACCCTTTACACACTACTTATAAATGAAATCTTAATATAATGTGTGACACACTTCCCTAGTCTAGACAAGTCCTATGGCCAGCAATGCAGACCTGTTTCAAACGGCTTGGTTTTCTGCATTGCTCCCTATCCTCTGATGTTCTGAGGCTTCATGAAGAGGCTACTACTAACCACTACTCTTCTCCTTTCATCTTCTTATGGCATGTCACCATGGAAGAGAATAGGCTAAGTCAAGACTAGATACCCTTCTAAAAGAGATACTCTAGCTCAGACAGGAGCTGTGAGCTTGACTCAGGAATTACTGGGTTAGATTCTCTGGCCCTTGTTATGCAGGAGGTCAGACTAGATGATCCTAATGTGTCCTCCTAGTCTTGCATCCATGCATAGGAACAATATGAGAAATATGGCCTAGATGCTTTTAATCATAGAATTGTAGGACTGGAAGGGATCTCGAGAGGTCATCTAGTCCAGTTCCCTACACTCACGGCAGGACTAAGTATTACCTAAACCATCTCGGAGAGGTGTTTGTCTAACCTGCTCTTAATCTCCAATGACGGACATTCCACAACCTATATTAACTAGTCGCTTAACGTTTTACACACAAAGTTTTAAACAGTTTAATACTGTATTCAGCAATGATGATTGTGAAGCTTGGTTAAGGTGGTGGAGTCAGAGGGTGGAAGAGGGAGGGATATTTCCCAGAGAATGCCTTACTGCTAAATGATGATCTAGCATTCAGCTGAGCCCTCAAGGGTAAACGTGTTATTAATGTAGCCTCACACTCTACAAGGCAGCATGAGTGGAAGGAGGGGAGACAGCATGGCAGACATAGATAAACACACACACCCTGTGTGTCGGGGGGAGAGAGAGAGATGCACATTGCCCCTTTAAGTACGCTGACACCACTCTAAATACATTGCCTTTAAAAAAATCAGGAAGTTGAGACAGCAGCTGCGGCCAGCAAGCTCTCTCTATCCTGTCTCTCTCCTCCCACCTCCCCTGCACAGCAAGCAGGAGGCTCCTGGGAACAGCTCCAAGGCAGAGGGCAGGACCAGCACATGGCAACAGGGGGAGGGACAGCTGAACTGCCTGCTGGTAGCCTGCTGGGCAGCTGCCACACAGGGAACTTAGAGCTGTGGGGAGCTGATAGGGGGCTGCCAATCCACCCTGGTTCCAAGCCCCCACCAGCTAGCTCCAATGGACTGCTCTTTCTGCAAGCAGTGGACAAAGCAGGCAGCTGCCAAAAAACGTTATAAGGGAGCATTACGCAACTTTAAACGAGTATGTTCCCTAATTGATCAGCAATGTAACAATGAAACAACGTTAACCGGGATGACTTTAAGTGAGGAGATACTGTACCTAGGCAATTTATGCCAATGCTTAACCACCCTGACAGTTAGGAAGTTTTTCCTAATGTCCAACCTAAACCTCCCTTGCTGCAATTTAAGCCCATTGCTTCTGGTCCTATCCTCAGAGGTTAAGAAGAACAATTTTTCTCCTTCCTACTTGTAACCACCTTTTATGTACTTGGAAACTGTTATGTCCCTCCTCAGTCATCTCATCTCCGGACTAAACAAACCCAGGTTTTTCGGTCTTCCCTTATAGGTCATGTTTTCTAGACCTTTAATCATTTCTGTTGCTCCTCTCTGTACTTTCTCCAATTTGTCCACATCTTTCCTGAAATATGGCACCCAGAACTGGACACAGTACTCCTTTTGAAGCCTAATCTGCGCAGGTAGAGCGGAAGAATTACTTCTTGCTTACAACATTCCTGCTAATACGTCCCAGAATGTTCCCTTTTTTTGCAAAATTGTTACACTGTTGACTCATATTTAATTTGTGATCCACTATGACCCCAGATTCCTTTCTGCAGTACTCCTTCCTAGGCAATCATTTCCCATTTTTGCATGTGTGCAACTGATTGTTCCTTCCTAAGCGGAGTATTTTTGCATTTGTCCTTATTGAATTTCATCTTGTTTTCTTCAGATCATTTCTCTAGTTTGTCCAGATCATCTTGAATTTTAATCCTATCTTCCAAAGTACTTGCAACCCCTCCCAGCTTAGTATCATCCACAAACTTTGTAAGTGTACTCTCTGTGCCATTACCTAAATCACTGATGAAGATATTGAACAAAACCAGACTCAGAAGGGATCCCACTCCATATGTCTTTCCAGCTTGACTGTGAACCTCTGATAACTACTCTCTGGGAATGGTTTTCCAACCAGTTACGCACCCACCTCATAGTAGCTCCATCTAGGTTGTATTTCTCTAGTTTGTTTATGAGAAGGTCATGCAAGGCAGTATCAAAACCCTTACTCAGGTTAAGATATACCTTATCTATCACTTCCCTCTATCCACAAGCCTCGTTACCCTGTCAAAGAAAGCTCTTAGACTGGTTTGACACAATTTGTTCTTGATAAATCCATGTTGACTGTTACTTATCACCCTATTCTCTTTTAGGTATTTTCAAATTGACTGCTTAATTATTTGTTCCATTATCTTTCTGGGTACTGAAGTTAAGCTGACTGGTCTGTAACTCCCTGGATTGTCCTTATTTCCCTTCTTATAGATTGACACTATATTTGCTCTTTTCCAGTCCTCTGGAATCTTTCCAGTCTTCCACGACTTTTCTAAGATAATCACTGATGGCTCAGATAAGAACATAAGAACGGCCATACTGAGTGAGATGAAAGGTCCACCTAGCTCGGTATCCTGTCTGCTGACAGTGGCCAATGCCAGGTGCCCCAGAGGGAATGAACAGGTAATCATCAAGTGATCCATTCTGTCACCCATTTCCAGCTTCTGGCAAACAGAGGCTAGGAACGCCATCCCAGCCTACCCTGGCTAATAGCCATTGATGAGATATCTCCTCAGTTAGCTCCCTGAGCATTCTATGATGTATTTCATCAAGCTCTGGTGACTTAATCTATCTCTATGCAGAATCCATCAAGCATTCTGGGCCCCACACAAAGCCATGCAATTATCTCCCCATGCTGGGGCATTTCAGAATAGCTTCAAAACAGGAAGGCATCGGCGTCTGAAGGTTTGTGCAAATATATGGAAATGCATGCAAATCTGCAATCCTTTAAGGCCAAAAGGATTTGGGAAGGTATGGAGATATGGAGGAGGGAGAGATTCTCAGGCAGCAATGGCAGAAAGGTACGGCAAACAAACACGACCCTGGAGATAGCTGCATGGCATCACGAGCAAACGAAAAAAGCCAGTGTGACCATTGCATGGGGAGGAGATGGCTAATAGTGAGGCACAGTGAAGGCAAGTGCAACTCCCTCTTTCTATTAAAACAGGAGGAAGAGCTAATTCTGCTGCTGAGGAGGGAGTGCTGATCCCACAGGACTACTACTCTTGTCTGGCAAGTGGGGAATCTGGAGTGGGAGGTGTAGATCCCTGGTCAGTAGCTTAACCAGGACCAGCACTGGGCAGGGAGAAAAAATGACCCAGCTGGGAGTCCCCTATTCCAGTGTTTTTCAAAGTTCGGGTCGCGACCCAGTAAGGCACTGGGTCACCTTGCTCAGCACCCAGGGACCCTAGCAGCTCAGGTCAGCACTGCCAACCGGGACGTTTAATGTCCCTTCGGGGGGTGCTGCCCAGCTAAGGCAGACTAGTGCCTACCTATTCAGACACCGCACTGCACCCTGGAAGAGGCCAGCAGCAGGTTCAGCTTCTATACAGTGGGGGCCACGGGGCTCTGCGCGCTGCCCCTGCCCCAAACACGGGCTCCGCACTCCCACTGGCTGGTTCCCAGCCAAAGGGAGCTGAGGGGGGAGTATCTGTGGGCAAGAGCCATGCTGAGCCGCTTGCGCACCACTCCCTAGGAGTTGGACCTGCTGCAGGCTGCTTCCAGGCACAGTGCTGTCCGCGGTGCCAGGACAGGTGGGAAGCCTGCCTCTGCACCTGGTTGCACCACTGACTGGGAGCCACAGGAGGTAAGTCCATGCCCCAATCCCCTGCCCCAGCCCTGAGCCCCCCCAAACTCGGAACCCCTTTCTGCACCCCAAACCCCTCATCCCCGGCCCCACCACAGAGCCTGCACCCCCAGCCCAGATCCCTGACCCCCTCCCGCACCCCAATCCCCTGCCCCAGACCTCCTCCAAACCCAGAGTCCCTCCTGCACCCAAAACCCCTCATCTTCAGCCCCACCCCGGAGCCTGCACCTCCAGCCCAGAACTCTGACCCCCTCCCGCACCCCAACCCCCCTGCCCCAGCCCAGAGCCCCCTCCCACACCCTGAGCCCCTCATTTCCGGACCCACCCCACAGCCCTCACCCCTGCACCCCAACCCTCTGTCCCAGCCCTGAGCCCTCCTCACACTCCGAACTCCTCACCACCAGCTTCGTTGGGTCACAGACATCAACTATTTTCTTCAATGGGGTCCCCAGAAAAAAAGTTTGAAAACCACTGCCCTATTCGTCTCCTCTAAAGGAAAATCCATCTCCCAGCTGGCTACTCAAGACTAGGGGAAGGACACACGTGCAGGGCCGGCTTTAGGCCTATTCCACCAATTCCCCCGAATCGGGCCTCGCACCTAAGAGGGCCCCACGCCCAGTGAGAATCCCTTCCCTGGCTAGAGGCGCCTTTTTAATTTTTACTCACCTGGCGGCACTCTGGGTCTTCAGCGGCACTTCGGCAGCGGGTCCTTCACTTGCTCTAGGTCTTCGGTGGCACTTCGGCGGTGGGTCCTTCAGTGCCACTGAAGACCTGGAGTGAGTGAAGGACCCGCCGCTGAAGTGCCGCCAAAGACTTGGAGCACCGCCCGGTGAGTACAAGCCCCACATGATTTTTTTACATTTTTTTTTAAGTCATCCCTGCTGGGGCCCCATCGAAACTGTTCGAATTGGGCCCCACACCTCCTAAAGCCGGCCCTGCATACGTGCACACACATTTAGCCAGTTAGACTTGCTTGGGGACCTGGACTCCCTTTGGATACATTTCTTCACTTGTCCCCTTTGCTCAGCCGTGTCGCCACAAGGCCACACAATGGCAACACCTCTGACAATAGTTCACACGTTTTTGGGTCTTACATAATGGTGGGTCTCTCTGGTAACAGATTCCAAGGCCAGAAGGAACCATCTGATCTGATCTTGAGTATAGCACAAGCCAGACAACTTCCCAAATAATGCCTAGAGCAGATCTTTAAAAAAAAAATCCAAGCTGGATTTAACGATTGTCAGTGATGGAGAATCCACCCCGACCCTTGGTAAATTGTTCCAATGGTTAATTACTCTGACCGTTAAAAATCTACACTTTATTTCCAGTCTGAATTTGTCTAGCTTCAACTTCCAGCCACTGGATCAGGTTAGACTTTTCTCTGAACCTTCTCTAATTTATCAATGTCCTTCTTGAATTGTGGATACCAGAACTGGACACAGTGTTCCAGCAGCACTCGCACCAGTGCCAATACAGAGGTAAAATAACCTCTGTGATCCTACTCTAGATTCACCTGTTTATGCATCCAAGGATTGCATTAGCCCTTTTGGCCCCAGCTTTGCACTGGGAGCTCATGTTCAGATGATTATCCACCAAGACAGGTTTTGAGAGTCACTGCTTCCCAGGATTCAGTCTCCTATGGGTTCCCAGGGTTCCTGATGAGTATGGCCTACATTCTTTGTTCCCAGATGCATACATTTGCATTTAGCCAATTTACAATGCATATTGTTTAAAGGCCTAACATTTTGTTTGGACAGAAAGAAAAGAACAAGATGTACAGGGCCAGAGCTTCAGCTGTTTGATTGTGATGGAGCTACATTACTGATCCACACCAACTGAGGATCTGGATCTTAGGCTCCAAAACTGGGGAGGGCAGGGGAGTTCCACTGAACATTTAGACACAAATGAACATGTCTGAAAAATTTTGACTTTTCATTGAAACCCGATTTTTTGTTTGGGTGAAAACCAAAACACTTTTGCCATTTAGCCACTAAGATCTGCAGCAAACTGTGTCTGTCCCATTCTTTTCCCCACAACACAGCAATCAGGTGCCTAATTCGACAAATTTTCAGCACACTTAAGCAGCTCTCATAATACACTGGAAATTCTGCTGTCCAGCACTGCTCTGAGATGCCCACATCAGCAACTCTGAAAATCGGGCTCCCGCCGCTCCGATGTAATGCAGTGTAGGCAATCAGCTCCATCTCGCTTTCAGCGTTACCGCTTCACTTTCTTCATGCAGCTCAGCACTGGAAGTTATTTTCCCTCAAATTCATTAGTTTGCATTTTCCCGACCTGCATCTCATTATGTTATTTCTTAGCCATGATTCTAATCTCTCTGGGTCCCTCTATATTCATTATCTCTTCCCCCTGGTGTTCAAAAAACACCTCTTGGTTTCGTAGCACCTGCCAATGGAATAAATGTGCTTTTTCATCCCCTTTTCCAGAGCGCTGGACTTAGGAGGGGAGGATGGTCTCATAGTCATGGCAGTGAAGAGGGATGCTGGAGAGCTGCCTCCCTCGGTAACCCTGGACTACTCCATGACACTGTAACAAACCCATGGTCTCCTAGGACTGCACTGAAATCCCAGTGCTGCTCAGCATGGTTCCCTAGAACTTTGCAGCAGCAAGGACAGAACTTGGAACCTCCAGGTGCACAGGGACCGGCCACTTGAGCTCAAAAGAGAATCTCCACAGTCGGTATCCCTTCTATCTTCTCCCTAGGCTGCAGCCATCCACTAGAGGGCAATGGAGTCACACACATTAAATGTTAGCGCCACCAGTAGAATCGGCCACTGTTAATTAATTGACAGGGCAAATCCCAGAGGGAGGAGATGGAGGTGCTCAGCAACTCTCTGGGTTTGGCCCAAGGCTGGCAGCGCAGAGCCTTCACCTGCTGCTCTGTTCTGATTCCATTTAGCAGAGAACAGTGGTTCCCATACTCCTAAGCAAGATTCCAACGATGCTCACTGGCCTGCCAGGATGATAGGAGGTTAGAGTATAAAGTACACTGCTGTCCTTGGATCAGATTTGTTGTTGATTATTACTGTTGATTGAAAATGTTAATTAAGTCGAGACAGAATCACCACTCTTGCAACAAGCCACTGGACACCACTCCCAAATTCTGTGCATTGCCATTCTCCTGACCCTCTTTTTGAGGTGCGTTCAGTTCCCATGACAGTACTCAAGGGTCTCACAGTTTCATAGACAAAGAATCCACTCATTGCCACAGAAATATTGTCCTGAATCTCAGCAATCATCTAATAAAACATGTTTCTAGCACTTGTGTTTGCCAGCGTAACATTCCAAATGTGAGCAGAGTGCAGAGAGATAGAACGTGGTCGGCAGATAATGGGGTTTAGAAAGGTGTTGACCAATTCTATTAATGTCACTGGGCTGTCTGATTTGATCATTTCAGTGTCAATACTGTTCACTGCCGACTGTTTGTGCAAAAATACCCAGCTAATCTGCTTCTCTCCCAACCCCCAATGGCCTCCCACCCCTTCCTAGATGCCAGCTGTGCCCTAGCCACTTGACAACTTCCACAGTGCAGCTATACGCCAGCAGCACAAAGCTCTGTTGCATGCTGAAAATTAACAGGTGGTATGAAACACACTGGTCAAGATCATCAGCTGGTCTAAACAGGCACCTGCCGAGGACTCAGCCAGTGAATGTAAAACAAAATGAACAGCAGGAGTTCTGTGCAGACTGGGTTATCCATTTTCATACTTAATTAAATATAAACCTCTCACTTTTTTAATTTACTCTATTGCAATATTTTTAGTCTGCTGCACTCCAGAACCCCAAAGCCTTTGCAACAGAGCTTAGATCCAGCTTGCTGCAGACTACACAGACCTTGACATTACTCTTCTCCAAGCCAATTTCCATTCATTCTTTCAGAAAGATGTCATGCGAGAGATACCATAGCAAATGCTTTGCTGAACCCAGATACTCTACACGACGGCCGTTGTGTTCCCACTGTCCACTAATTGTCTGACTCACTCAGAAAAACCCACCATGTTTGCCTGGCAGGTTTTGTCCTTTATAAAGCCCATCCTGCCTATTTCTGATGGTTGTTACCCTGTAAATGCACCTTCCAAGAGTCTGGACCAAAAGAAAGTAACCACGGAACATGCTGACCAAATAAGTCTCTTTATCCACCTCTAGTGGTTGGATCCCATTAAGCAGTGTACGAGTCTACTAATGCTCCCCAAACCTGCTGGTCCTTCACCTCATGCAGTAGAGACTCTTGCTTTTAGATCCAGGGGCACGTGGCTCAATACCACGACCCCCCATCTATGGGGGTTGCTCCAACAGGGAACAGTTCATAAAGTTAGTAGAATGTCTTGCTATTTGTGGTCCATCAAACTTACCCCTGGTTCGTGCCCACTCGTTCCGATGCCAGAGATGCTTGTGCACCGGGTCCTTCATGTAACCCTCATAGCAAAGGCACTCACCTAGGAATGGAGGAAGGTAAAATAAGAGAATTAATTGTACTGGCCACTGCTGGAGACAGACTACTAGACTAGATGGACCAAGGTCTGATCCTATGCTCCCAATCAACCCTGCTAATGGGAGTCTGTGGGCTCCATGAGGGCTCACATCAGGCAAGGTTATTACATCAGGAATCCCACCTCCAGGTGCCCAGAGGCTGAAGTGCACAGATTGTGTAACTGCATTAACTCCGTCCCTTCTGGAGATCTACAGGTAATGCCATGGCAGTGGCAGAGGTGAGCCCTCACACCAAATACTGTCTCCTCGTCTCCTCCCTCCAGACTTTGCTACAACTGTCAGCGGCAGCCTCTGACCCCTGGTCTAAAGGCTGGGAGCTGGTGGTTGTACAAAACCAGCAAATGCTCAGAGTAGAATTCAGAGCACAGCCAGTGACAGGGGCCACCTCACCATCACCTCCCCTGTCCTCAATGGCTTTTGGGGCATTCCCCAGGGCCATAATTAGGGAGCAGCCCTTGCACTTCCTTGAGTATGGCGAGGATAATTCTCACCATTTATTACATGGACTGTGCAAGGGGGGAAGCTCCTTTCTTCACTCTCACTCTCACCCTCCTGCACTGTGAAGCCACGTACGAATAGGCCGAATCTGGATCTTCGTTAGTTAATATTTATAAAGTGCTTTAGGTCCCAGTCCAGCACAGCTCTTAAACACACACTTAACTTTAAGGGTTTCACTGGGAATATTTAAATGCTGAAAGCTAAGGACGTGTATAAATGCTTTGCTAGAGCAGGGTCTTGTAGAAGAAAATGCTAAAAATAATTATATGTGGTATAAACTCAGTGCATCGTCATGCAACAATGTAAATATGGTGAATTTCAGCACCCAAGCATCAGGAAAATTCAAAATTAACGTTCCCAGAGCACAATTATCTTGGTCAAATTACAACAGCATAAGTACCACTGTGGTTTGGATTACTGTTTAGGCCAATGCATTTATACCTTACAAAACATATTCTATGCAGCCATGTTACAGTAGCTGTGGGAATATTTGACCAATACTTTCAAATTTAGGCATCTAAAGTTAGACACCTAAACCCATATTTAGACACCCAAATAAGCAGGCTGACTTAGAAAGGTGTTGAGCATCTACAGCAACCATTGGCTTCCAGGGGATCTGGGGCTGCTCAGTTTCTCTGAAAAACAAGTTACCATTTCCCTGTGGAATGACCTTGCTTTCATTTTAAGTAAAAATGAAGCGTATGAATGGTATCACAGTAAGGCAAAGCGCAGTTAACTTGAAATTCCATATTGCTCATGTGCTTTCCAGTATTTCTTGCCTCTGATCAGACCAGAAGGATTACAAGGACAGGCTCTATCACATGCTATTTCAGCACTCCCGCCTCCTAGATGAAATTCACCCCGTGCAGAAGTCCAGTGTGATGCCCACCATCATGGTTGTACCTGGGGTTTGAACCAGGAACCCCCAGAGCTAAAGCATGAGCTAAAAATAGCCCTGTAGCTAGAAGCTGTAGAAGATCCTATTCTCTGTGGATCAGGTGCAGAAGAGAACACACAAACACCAAACAGTGGGTTACACCAACAAAAGATCTATGCACTAGACCACTTAAGCTCTGAGGGGTGGATGAGTTTCATGCTGGCTGTCATCCCCTTCACATGACAGAACCCAGAATAGCAGAAGCCTCACCAAAAAGAGATCTCTCAGTTTGGGGCAAAGATTTTGCTTGGCTACTCTAGCTCAATCCGTTTGCAGCTTCCTGCTCTTAAAAAGCCAGCTTCCAAATTAACAGATACCCTGCGTGCAACATCACTGGAATAGGTGGGACTGTATAGGGGACAGGGCTGGGCAGCATAGGCTCCAAAGACTATAGTCCGTCAGGACAGCCTCCTGCTCTTAAAGTGCCACACGCCTTTAAAACACAGATAAAAGAACCCTGAATTTTTAAGACCCAACCCCAAGGGGGCCAATGCCTCCCTGCCCAGGAGCTGCATCTGCTGTGACAGATGGTTGTGAACACATGGAACGCTGATTCTGGAGCAAGCACAGACTCCCAGCAGGGAAGCGAGTGGTTATTACAGTAGACGATACAGACTGTGCACAGGTACACACTGGCCAGAGGGAAGAGATTGACCCAGCTTCTGCAATGACTTAAGCCCACGCAGTCCTGCCGGTGTGGTGCTGAGTGGGCAGTAGTGCCGAATGTGCCCTATGGCACAGAGAGGCAGGATCATGTGGCTGAGACACTGTACTGCAACTCAGGACACTGACTCTGCCACAGACTCTCCATGCAACCTTGGAACTGTGAAATGGGAGATCAAGCTTCTTTCTAGGATCTATTTAAACAGCAAGCCTGGTGGGGTCAAGACTGGCTCCCATTATGTGTTTGTACAGCTCCTGGCACAATGGGGCCCTGATCTCGGTTAGGACCTCTAGTCCCCGATAAGACAAAATCATCATAGAAGGAAGGTGACTTCTGCCCACAGATACTCCTGACTACAGCAGCTCAAGTGGACAGGCGAGCAGAATGTGGGCCTGTAGCGAGGCGGTGGGATACCCCACAGCTCCACTGAGGGACGAACCTTCTCTACCACCACCCCGGGCAGAGCCACTGGGTCCTGCGCCCGCCCCTCAGAGGTCATGGCGCAGACCCGGAAGTATAAAAGCTCGCCTGCAGAGCTCAGTCGAGCCCCAGCCACCACAGGGGCCAGACGTCTGCAGCCGCTGCCAGCCGGAGCTCACACCCGGCCAGTCGAGCCTGCCCCATGCTCGCTACCCAGAGGAGGACCAGCCGAGCCTGCCCCACTCCAGCTACCCCGAGGAAGGGCCGAGCCTGCCTCTTGCCAGCTACCCCGAGGGAGAGCTGAGCCTGCCTCTTGCCCGCTAACCCGAGGAGGAGCCGAGCCCACCTCTTGCCAGCTACCCCAAGGAGCAGCTGAGCCTACCATCGGCTACTTACCCAGATGAACCGATGGTGTTTGAGACCGGTGGTGACGCTACGATGACTCAGGTACCCTACGAGGGGGAGTGTGGAAGTAGCTCGGGGGCAGCCGACCCCAGTCTGGCCGCAGCAGGGCCAGAGCCAATGTCAGTGTGTTGCGGCCAGGATCCCCACTGACAGCAGTGAGCTTCTGCCACTGCTAGGGCCCCGGGCTGGGACGCAGTGGAGTGGGAGGGCCTGCGTCCCCCCTGCCACCCACTCCTTGGGTGGCAGACTCCTCATTTTCCCTGGCCTGGAGAGGCCAGGACCTCCTGCTAACTGACTATCGACTCAGCCCCTGCTGAAAGGCCTGAGTCCCAGACCGTTTGTTTGCTGCCCCGCCCTGATCTAGGGCCTGGGCTGCTACCTAACTATTACTGCTCAGCCCTGCCTGAGGGGCTGAGCACTCTGACTTCCTGTTTGCTGCCCTGCCCTGACCTAGGACCGGGCTTAAGACTCCTATTACTGCTCAGCCCTGCCTGAGGGCCTGAGCATTCTGACTCAGTGTTTGGTGCCCCGCCCTGACCTAGGGCCGGGTTTAAGAATACCACCACTGCTCTCCCCTGCCTGAGGGCCTGAGCATTCTGAGCAGTGTTTGTTGCCCGCCCTGACCGAGGACCTGGGCTGGCTTCGGTCTAGTGACTCAGCCCCGCCCTGGGGCCTGAAACCGCCTAACTGAGTGTGCATTGTTCCCTCCGACAGCAGAGCCATCGGCCGGTGAACTAGAGCGAGGCGGTGGGATACCCCACAGCCCCACTGAGGGACGAACCACGGCCAAGCTGCACTACAGGGCCGTTGTTTGGAATGGGTTACTAAGCAGGCTGTGGGTAGCATAGATGATCAGAGATCAACTCTGCAGGTGGCGGGACTGATACTGGAAAATGGAGACCTTCATCTCTACACCACTCCTGGTCAGCTAGTGCCAGAAATCTGCGCTAGCTGATGGCTCTTCAGCTGCCTACATGAAACTAGCTGGTGGTTACAATCCAGTTCCTAGCGTGCCAATACTCAACAGGTTCTACCTGGGCCCCTCTCAGAGAGGCCCAGGCATGGAGACTGCACTGCCATCCACCCTGGCCGGGAACAAGTCACAATGCCGGGGAGCTAATGTTGCCACTGCTCATCTGTTTCATGGCTAAATCGGCAGGGGGATCAGTTTGGCAGCTTGCCCCAGCACTACATCAACTCAGAACTGAAGGAAGAGATGTGGTTGGGTGGAGTGATCCTGGAACAAACCCAGGGCAGATAGCTTACAGTATCTCTGTGTATTCTCTCGGAGATTTTTACAGCAGTACTCATACCGGTCGCACACGCACAGAGCCTGCTTCCCACCCCACTCTGAGTGTATCTTAACAGTACAGGGCTTTGAGGCTGTGCAACCGGTCTCCTCAGTTCCTTCTCTCCAACGGAGGCTACCCCAACTCCAAAGTAGAGGGGAGGAAGGTGAGTAGTGGAGCACCCACAGGGACAGTCATCTCGAAGAATGTCAGTTACTGCACAGGGTGAGTAACCTCCTCTTCTTCTTCCAGTGGTGTCCTGGTGGGTGTTCCACTCCAGGTGACTGAAAAGCAGTGTACCTCAAGGAGGTAGGGACTTCGGATTTGGTAAGAATGCGGTAGATAATACAGCGCCGCCTAATCGTGTATCAGAGAGAGGGCCTTGAGTAAGGGCATAATGCTTAACAAATGCATGTTCAGATGACCAAGTGGCTGCTTTGCAAATGTCAGCCAGAGAAACTTTGCGTAGGTAAGCCACGGAGGTAGTCACAGATCTAGTGGAGTGAGTTCTGATGCTGGCAGGAGAGGTAACTTTCTTTATCTGGTAGCACAGTCGGATACACTCAGAAATCCATCCTGTAGAAAGGGGACTCCAGAGCAGAGGTTGGAGGGACTATCCAGCATAGGAGAGAGTCTTTGACTCTGAAGGGTATGGATAGAGGCTTGTTTAGAGCATGTACATTCGGTTTATAAAAAGTGGCCAACCAAGTTTGGAAGCACCTCATGTATAGTCGTGCATTTTTTACCATGAAAGTGCATGAGGCCATGTGACCTAACAGTTGTAGACAGTCTCGAGCAGTGACCTGAGGACTGTTGCCAAAGTTTCGTGGCCAGTAGCTTTATGGCATTGAAGCAGTCGGGAAGAGATGCTATGAACGTCCGGGAATTGAGGTGAGTTCCTATGAACTCCAGGTGCTGGGTAGGAGATAATGTGGATTTGGTTTCGTTTATTTGTAGGCCAAGGGAGAGGAAGCAAGTGATGGTGAGCTGCGTGAATCGAGGTGCTTCGCCGAGTGTTGTGGCTTTGAGGAGGCAATCTTCAAGGTAAGGAAATATTATGACCCCTTGTCTCCTAAGGTAGGCTGTGACTATGGCTAGGAGCTTGGAAAAAACTTAGGGGGATGGTGGATAGGCTGAAGGGTAGCACCCCATATTGAAAATGTGTTGAGCTGAGGGTAAAATGAAGGAAAAGTCTGTGGGCTGGATGTATAGTCACATGAAAATAGGCACCTTGTAGGTCAAGGGCTGAAAATCAATTGCCCTGCTCCAGCGCTGGGATTATGGCGGTGAGGGTAACCATTTTGAACTTTTGCTTTTTGATAAATGTGTTGAGCCTCCTGAGGTCGACAATCGGTCACCATTCCCCAGTTTTCTTTTCTGTTAAGAAATAATGGGAATAAAACCCTTTTCCTCTGTGTTGTTCGCAGGGCTTTGAGGCTGTGCTCCAGCTCCGCTCCAGCTCCAGGCAAAAACCTGCAGCTCCACTGCTCCAAAGCTGCTCCACGCTCCAGCTCTGGGCTCCACTCCAAAGCCCTGGTTGTTCAGGCACGAGTTCCTCTGGTCCTAATAGAAGGAGGTGTTCTGCTTCTTGGAGGAGCAGTTGCTCGTGAGAGAGGTCCCTGAAGAGGGACGGGGAGGGTAGGTGGGAGGCAAGGATATGAAAGGGATGGAAAAGCCAATTGTGACCTCAATAACCCATTTGTCGGTGGTAATGTTTTGCCATTGGTGGGAGAATGGCCATAGGCAGTGTCCAAAAATAGGGACATGGGATGTAAGCGCTGAAGTGGGAATGTTGTTTTCTATACCTTTGACCAAGGCTTCAAATCTGCTTATTAGTTGGAGGGGGTTGAGATGCTACCGAAGAATTCAGGCGGCGATGCTGGTATCTGGGTCTCTGGCATTTCTGCTGCTGCTGCTGTTGTTGCTCATGTGACCCATGGAATTGCTGGGTGCATGCGGGGTAGCGTGGGTGCTAGCAAGGTTGATATCTATATTGTCACCTTCTGGTCATAGGGGTTTGAATTGAGAGTTGCCCTTGAGTCCTTCATTGAGTGAAGTATGTCATTCATCGTGAAGGCCAAGAGTTTGTCGTCGTTGAAGGGAAGATCTTCAGTGATACTCTGGATCTCTTAAGGACAGGAGGAGGAGGAGAAGAGCCATGAACCTTGGCACATGACAACTGCTGTAGCAGTAGATCTTCCTGCAGTATTGGCTGCATGGAGGGCTGCTTGAAGAATAGTACATAACATGATTTCTCCCTCGGAAACTAGAGATGTAAATTGTTGGCTTTTTTTCTTTTGGAATGTCATCAATAAAGTCCATGAATTCATTGTACCTTCTGTGGTTATATTTTGCCAGAACGGCAGTATAATTAGCACTGCAAAATTTGTAACTTAGAAGATGCATACACTTTATGTCCGAGCAGATCTAATCCCTTACTGTCCTTGTCAGATGGGGTGGAGCGGGGAAACTGGTGCTTGGTCTTTTGGTTGACTGTGTCTACTACCAGCAAGTTTGGCACTGGGTGAGTGAAAAGGAATTCAAAGCCCTTCGAAGGGATGAGGTACTTGCAGTCCGCTCACTTACAAGTTAGTAGGCTTGCAATGGGAGTCTGCCAGTTGGCCTTAGCAGATTCCAAAAGGGCTGCGTTGATCAGTAATGCAATCCTAGAGGAAGAAGAGGGTTGCAGGATGTCCATTAACTCATGCTGCTGTTCAGGAACCTCCTCCAAGCTAATGCTTAACTCACTTGCAACTCTTCTGAAAAGATCTCGAAATTTTGAGAAGTCATCTGAAGATGATGGGGCAGGAAGCAGTAGGGTTTCATCAGGCATAACAAGTGGGTCCACTGGGTTAGAGGCAGGTCATGATGGTGCTGCCTGGACCCTTACATCAGTGGCAGGTTCGTCAGCCAGCAGTGGCAGGCCGGTGTCACACCTTGCTGTGGTGGTATAGCGAGTGTGGTCTCAAGGATAAGATGCCCATGGAGCCCAATATTGCCACTGTGGTGGGAAGGGCATGGGTGGTGTCATCCAGGGATTCACACTCCATGGGGCAGGATCCTGAGAATATGACGACGTCACTTTTCTATGACCTCTATTGATTGGGGACTGAGGATGGGAGATTTGATATGGTGAAAACTCCTCCTGCAGACCAGCTTCCTCATCACCAGAGAAAGGCTGTGCGGACCCTGACTGAGCATTTGGAGCATTAAGCAGGGGTGACTGCAGGATAAGTGACACCAGCAGGTCCCTTAACTGTGTAAACTGCCGTGCTGGAGCTCCTCTGTGAGGTGAGGGCTGTGCAAGAGGAATCTGCTGTGAAGAAAGGTTCCTCTGCCCCAGTGTCTTGAGCATTGTTTCATTTCCAGTCAGCTCAGTGGGAGACAGTGCCAGGAGAGCAAGAATAGTCTGTGGGGGATCAGGCATGTCAACATGTGTCGGCATTGCTTCTGCAGCTACAGGCAGGTTTCACACGGCACTGGAGAAGCCCGGCGCATCAAAACTGCTCAGCCAGGGAAGCGCCGAGAGGGAGGCTGTAGACCTGCCCTGAGAAGTCTTGTCCCACAAAGAACTCTTTGCGGGTGAGAGAGGGTGCTGGTTTTTTTCAGTCTTCTTGTCTTTCCTTGAGGCGGGGGGGCTGTAGCATGTAGCTGAGTCGGCGTCCGGGTCTGAAGCAGACCCTAGAGATTACTGAAGGAGGAGAAGTTTTAATCTCAGCTCCCTGTCCTTGCGTGCCCTGGATTTAAGTTTGCCGCAGTGGGCACATTTTGGGGGGATGTGTGACTTCCCCAAATCTTTTATACATTTTGAATGGCAATCTGAAAGAGGGCTGGCATCATTGCAATTAGAGCAGTGCTCAAAGCCTGGGGAGCCAGGCATGTCGGAAGCGGCTGCCTCTGACAGGAACGAAGGAAAAAAAAAATATTTTTTTGTCGTTTTAGAGAGAAAAGACAGGAAAATGTTATCGAATTACTACTGGTAACAAACTAACTGAGAGGGAAGGTATATGAACGAAGGAAGAGAAAAGTCTCTAACGAGTCTGCTGAGCTCTGTCTCAGGCCGGGGACGGTAGAGAAGGAACTGAGGAGACCGGTCTCGCACGCGTACTATTAAGGTAAACTCAGAGCGGGGGGACAGGCTCTGCGTGTGCGCGACCGGTACAAGTAGTGCTGTAAAAATCTCCAAGCAAAGGCACAGGGATGCACCAACACCTGGAGCAGAGCACCCACAGGGACACCTCTCGAAGAAGAGAGGAGAAAGTGTTCAGCTGCGGTCAATGGGCCCAGTGCCGCTGAAGTCAGCGTAAAGCCGTTTACACTCATCTGGCCCATGACAACTTTCCTGCCAAAATATTCAGGTCAGCGACCAAGGAGATGCAGATCATCTCACGTTACAGATCAAAAACTATAGTCACTCAAGTTACCCCAGTGTAAATCTGCAGCAACTCTGCTGGAGATGGTAGCAATACTCCAGATTTACACCCACATCCGGACCCTGAGATTTGAGTTTGGCCTCTAATTGCTGTAAAATGCTGTTCCATTTCTATTTGACAAGGAAAGGAAGGCATGTAAATCAGATGACACCCAACAGGGAAAACAAACAGAGAAGCATGTTTGGGAATGAACCCAGCCGAGGCACAAGGGGAAAGGAGACACATGCCAGTAATACGATTGGGATTGATCATTGCACTAGAGGGAAAGGCAAGGAACAGAGGCAATTGCAGGGACAGCAGGGAGGCCTGCTTCCCCGAGACAATGTTGGAAGCTACAAAGCCAGGTGAGCTTAGCTTTTTATGGGTAGACATCCAACAGAGTAGTGCTATGAGACAGCATGCGCGCTTGGGCAACACAGCATGCAGTAAGACAGAGGATTTAAAAAAAAGACGATGACCCTGTTGGATATTGATGCTCAGTAACGACAACAGACTCTCAGGCTCATTACTTGCAGGTAAAACGTGATGGGGGGGGGGAATTGATGTTTTCACTGCAATGAAGGTGGAAGGATGGCATCCCTCCCAGAGGAGAGCACTCTTCCAAAACCGGTGGCAAGTATAAACACCTTGGTGCACCTACAGCCTGGGCAACACTTAAAAACTTAGGTCAACACAGCTATGACACTCAGGAGTGTGAAAAATCCACAGCCCAGAGCAATGTAGCGATGCCAGCCTAACCCAAGTGTAGACACAGCTGGGTCGATGGAAGAATGTGTCCATTGACCTAGCTACCATTGCTCAGGGAGGTGAAGTTCCTGCAGCAACGGAACCTCGCCTCTGGTTCCCCACTACAGGGTTACAGCAGCATAGTTCTGGTGCCATATCTGGGCTGCTATAGCCTTCACTGTGTAGACAAGCCCCATCTCCTTGCCAGGATGATACCACTTATTGTCCCTGCTTTATGTCTCTCTGCTGCCTGCTCCTCCTTTGAAGTACATGATTTAAAGTGATGAATTCCAGTTGCAACCCAACACCAATTTCTTCATATGTACCAATTTCAGGCGTATGTGCATCCAGGATTTCAGCTCAAGTCTGTCTATATCTAAGAACTACAGAAATTATTAGGTATTTGCTCTGGACAGAGACCAGTTGTGTCTCACACTAAGTCAGCTTATAAATATCTTTGCAATTTATATCATAAGAAAGTAAGATACTGGGTCAGACCCATGGTCCATCTAGCCTAGTATCCTGTCTTCCGACAGTGGCCAATGCCAGGTGCCCCAGAGGGAATTAACAGAACAGGTAATCATCAAGTGATCCATCCCCTGTCGCCCACTCCCAGCTTCTGGCAAACAGAGGCTAGAGACATGTCCATCACAGTGTGTGGATTACATGAGTTTTTCATGATGCCTGGCATGATGACGCGTGTTATAAATGGGACGGATAGATGGCCGGATATATCCTCAGGTACTGAAATGGGCAGATCTCCGCTGAGTTCACTCCAATTCCAGGAAGTTCAATGGAGCTGACTTCCAGGCAGCGACACTGATTTACGTCAGCGGAGGATCTGGCCCATAAGCTGATAAATCAACAGCAAATCAGTGTGAAGGTGCTGAATGTCAATACATTACATCAAGGAATTAAGGACTGGATTTTGTTCAGGGCTGACCTCCCACTACTCTCATTGGCTTCAGCGGTAAAATTCCCATCAATGGGAGCAGAGTTAGACCAACACCACATGCTTGTGAAGATCTCATCCTAGAAAAGCTCCTCTGGCTCTGGTTACCCTTCCCTCTGTCCTCACTGGGCCAGGTTCCCAGTCCCTGTACTGACAAGGCATGAATGGCCTTGGTAGGTGGATTCAGCCTGAGGGAAGCCAAGCAGAGCTTCTGCAGCTGCCCCTCCTGGGGATCTGTCAGAGGCAGCAGTACAGCCTGCGGATGTGGCCCCTTCAGGAGCCCTGCTAGCAGAGGTGGCTGTGTTGATTCAGTGCCTCCCCTCATCTCCCAGATGCCCCCGGCACATCCGCAGCTGCAGGTTTTCATGTCCCGACATCAGTACACACCAGTCGCTCCCAGTGCCATTGGCAGACATAGAGAGAGGGGGCAGGAACGAGTACCACAACAGCAGAATCACAGACATGAGCCATGAAGCAGCAGCCTGGAGGAGAAGCAAACTCCAGCTCATGCCCACAAACCCACTGTGCAAGGGACAAAGCACCCACCACTAGCACACAACCAGGGCCAGGGCCCTGCTCCCCTTTGGATGCAGTTTAAACGTTCGGTAAGATTGTCTCAGGGACTGCCTTCTCTACCCATGAACCTATACTTAGTCCAGCCCGGCAGGATGGACTAGATGATCTCTTGAGGTCCCTTCCAGCCCTACGTTTCTACGATTAGACTCTTTGGCATCTGCAATGAGTACAGTGTTGGTTCCACACTGCGGGTCTCAGTATAGGCAGCCACAACTGCCCTGGGTTCCCCTGCGCAGCAGTAGTTTGGTCGGTATCCCCATATCCCTGCAGTGGCATTGTGCCTGCTGGCAGACAGTAAATGATGCGTGTTGGTTATTTCACCCCATTTTTGCAGGTGGGACCATTGCACTTCTGCCACGTCCACACCCAAATTCTTCCATGTCCTTCTTTAGATCCCCTGAGATTAGAGCTCTGCGTGACCAAATTACAGCTATAGGTGAAAGGAAATGGAGGAGGGTCAAGGGCAAGCTATAGCCCCTGAGTGACGGTTGCCATTCAATCCTTATCTCACCCTGCTGATCAATGCTGCAGTTCTTACATTTCTCCAGGGGGGGCAGCAAGACAATAGCGAGCAAAGTTTCAAAGTGTTACATGGGGCTTTAGCCATACAGCTGCCATTACGTGGCATGAAAAACTCATTTGGGGAATGCATGGATTTCTCTCAGATTGCAGTTACCCCTGGGCCTGTGCCGTCTCAACGCCTTCTTCACCAGCAATTTGGGGAAGGGGATGGAAAGAAGGGATTCTCTTTCAGTGAATAATCAATTATGGGGAGGAGGAAAAATCAGGGATCTAATTTAAATATGCAAATCACTGAACTCTTTTCTGACCTGGGCCACCCAGACCCAGAAAAATCTCTAGGTCTGTGCTAAAAACGTTAACCACAAAACAAACAGGCTAACTGGACTATGGGGCTGGCACAGGATGCTTATCACACAGGCCACCAGCCTACAAATGGCTGAGTCAGCCCGTGCAGCCAATCTCCGGACCGGCTGGTAAATCCAGGGGGCCCATCCGAACCCGGAGAGATCAGCGAGCAGGAGTCTGTGCTGCTGGTGAGGGAAGTTACCCTGGCGTCCCTGCCGATCCTGCCTACCAGTTTCTGGATCACACTGGTGTTCACACGGGTCAAGAAGTCGTCGGGCACAGAGGTCCAGTGCCCAGGGCCCGCTGGAGTTCTGTTGGGAGAACAGGACGACCTGGGCAGGGTTTAGCCAGTCGCTGGCATCCAGCTGGCTGCCCTCCAGCAGGATAAAGCGGCTCCCTGCAAGAGAAACACAAGTTGGAAGGCCTGGGACACAGAGCTCCCCTCAAACCAGTTTCAGCCCCCAAGCTTCCCACAAGCCAGTTACAGGTATCCCACAGGCCAGTTTAAATCATAACTGGAATAACCCTTCCCCACACAAGCAGCCCTGTGCTCTGGGGATGATGTCCCAGAACAGGGGCCTCCCTGGCCTTGCCCTTCCCCCTGTGGCGGCCCATGATTTCGGACGGGGTTCCCAAAGAGCAGGCTCTCCTCGGCTGTCAGCTTCATGATGAGTCCTGAGGGTTGCCAACCCTCCACGGTTGTCCTGGAGTCTCCAGGAATTAAAGATTAATCTTCAAATTAAAGATCATGTCATATGATGAAATCTCCAGGAATTCAGCCAACCAAAGTTGGCAACCCTAGTCCTGACAAAATGACGTTCGGCAGCACGATGCACTATGCACCCATCGTGACGCCAAGGGTTAGGCTGGGAAGCTCCATACCCAGCCAGATCGGCAATTTCCCTGGCCGACTCCCCCTGCCTGAGGGTCAGAGGGCAGAGCTGTGTGGGTGGAGGCGGGGGGGGGCACGCTCACCGTCGGCAATGAGGTGCTCCGGGACGTGCAGGGTGATCTTGACGATGAGCGGGCAGCTCATGTGGGATGAGCACACCAGGCTGATCACGCAGCTGGTTACACTGATCAAGGTCAGAGTGGTCTTGTTGACGGGACTTCTCGGCGAGCCCACTGGAACAGCACCGAACAAAGAGACCAACGGCAGAGACGTCAGAGCCACCGCAGCAGCCGCTTATGCTGCCGCCTCTAGAACACAATCCAAGGAGCCTCCTAGATCCCCCACTCTCACCTCCTCACCAGTCAGAGCAGAGAATGCCCTGAAGGGTTCATCTTCCCAGGGAAACCCTCTCCTCTCAACCACTCTCACTCCTTCGAGGATCAAAGGGACCACAATCCACAGAGTTTGCATTAGTCCCTGTCTTGTATTGGGTGGTGGGGGAGGGCAGCTTTGCTGATTTTAAAGTGGCTGTGCCCTGAAACTGGTTCCACAAGCAGCAAAGTTCTTGGTTATTAGCCCACACGTCTGTAAACTCAAGTTCCCACGGGTAACGAATGGCGTTCCACGGAGCGTTTAACTCCAGGCTTCCAGGCTTGGAAAGCTGGTCGATCTGTCCCTATCTCAAACATACGCTCAGAAGCAGCAGCCTCTGTCCGCCCTCATGGTGTCAGACATCCTGCAGTTTCTGACCTACTATCTCTCTGACAGTTGGTACAATGCCCTGGCAGGGGAAGAGTCAACTCTGGGCTGCTTGAAAGCTAGCACAATCAAACCTGAAGCTTTAACAGCCTGAGGCTTCACAGTTCTTAGAACCTTTCAGAGCTGTGCGAGCAGTCTTAAAGGCTGCAGGCACAGAGGGCTCAAAAGATGCCGTTTTGCTAAGAGTCACAGGACCCATGTTGCTAGAGGAACCAGCTGGCTTTGCTTCACAAAATAGAATTCTGTCTTAGGCCTGTATAGCACCTCTCACCCCAATATACTTCACAAACTACACCATATACCACTATTTCATCCTTGAAACGCAGCCACTTCTGGGAGGCGGCACAGCAGTAAGTTGGACAACCAGCACACTGCCCTACAGTGAAGGGAGGAGGTGCTTCGGGAGATCGGTCTTTCCCTCCCCCACAAATTCTTCTGGTCCAAATTCTGCTCTCATTCTCATGACCGGAAATCCAGAGCAACTCCAATGAGGTCGTTCAATGGAGCCACTTTGAATTTATACACGTCAAAGAGCAGAATTTAGCCCATTATGTTGTCATGGAGGATTGTTCTTCACTTCGTCAAACAGTGTCTGTATTTTATACTGTCTGTATTTTATTGCACATATAACAGTTCAGGTTCCTTCACAACACTGCTGTGTGCATCAATGCATTCTAAAAGACCACTAAAATGCCTTCATTTTCCAGCAAGTCAGAGATACATGGCCAAGTATTCAGTAAAAAGAAGAGAAACAGAGTACTCAGTTTGTTTTTCTTTCTGGTAATTTTCTTGGATTCAGTTCGCCATGAATAGGCACCACAAGATCATTAACATCCAAGGCTTTTATTCTCTCATCTGAAGGGACTCGCTCACTGAGAAAACTTGTGCTGAGTTCACCTGTCTCAGAAGGTCAAAGACTGAGTCAGCCTCCACGGGCTCTTTATCAAAGGGACCTGTCTCAAATGATTCCTGCTCTGAATTTAACCTGCTGCATCTTTCAATTGCTACAATCCGGTGGTGAATATGGGGAAGCTGAACAGGTACATGCCAGGGTATGGCTTCTATGCCCATCACCAAGGTATCTCATGGAAGTTTCAGTCTAGAACTTTTCCTAGGAGGAAAGAGAAATCAGTCAATTAACGGAGCCTAGACGGGGATTTGCTTGCAATGGAAGTGAAGTCTTAGGCTCATCCAATGAGTGGACTGAAAGGCTGAGTGTTCCCTTCACAAGTTCAGTTGTCCCAAGAAGAAAATAAAAGAAGAGAGAAAAGCCCTGACTTTAAAAACAGTGACATTTGCCTGTGTATTCAGCGAAAGGAAGACAAGGAGAAAATACCCATCAACAAACAGCTCTCTTGCATCCTAGACTTCAGCACATTCTCTCATCAGGAAGTTCTGGAGACCCAAACGGAGTCTCAGCCCAAAACTTGTGAATCCCGCCCATCCCCTTCTTGGCTTGTGAAACAGTCAGAGTAACTGGCACTGGTCCTCACTGAAACCGCCAACGCCCTCACGCAGAAAAGGAATTTTCCCTTCTTCCTTCAACGTGCAGTAGCCCAATCAATGCTGAAAAATCCACCTTGGACACTTCAGTCCTAGTCAACAACTGCCCAACATTAGACCTCCCATTCCTGAGCAAGCTCACAGAGAAGGTAGCAGAAGGTTGACTACTAGGTAATCTAATATTCTAGACCCAGCAAAATCTGGATTCAGGTCAGGACATGGAACTGAAGCCATTTTAGCAGCCCTGATGGAAGATCTCCTGCTGTCAATAGATAGAGGGCAGACATCCACTCTCGTCCTTCTGGGACCTCTCCGCAGCATTTGACATGTGGACCGCGAGATTCTGCTGTCCCGCCTGAGAGGTGTGGCAGGGTCCAGACTAATGTACTAGGATGCTCTGGGTCCTTCCTGTAGGAGGCACCCAGCGGAGACGTGATGGGGAACTGCTCCTTGTGATACTCTGAGCCTGAATCTTGTTAAAACCAGGGGTGTCACACCTGAGCCAGACAGTGAGATTAGTCATCAGAGGCAACTACCTGCAGGTCCTGGGATAGGCTCCATGCCATTCAACAAGGTTTCAGCCAATCCACAAGCAAGGACCCACCCAGGTGACCCCAAGGCAAGGATACAGGCTCCTAAAGGAAGCAGGTTCTCCAGTCTGCTTGATGTCACTGTCTGGCCAGAAGCATTCCCACCGCTGGTAGTTTCAACAGACTGTCCCTGCTTCAGCGATGGCTCCTGCTCTACCCATGCCTGTTTCCATGCCCCTACTCTAGCCCGCATCTGCTCCTGCTTCAGCCAGCCACCTGGAGACTCTGGCATGCCTCCACCACCAGATTCCTCTCTTGTTTAAGTTCCACCAGGAACCTGTTCTGATTTTGGCCTTTACATGCAATCACTAGGTGAACTGGTCAGATGATATGGACGCAAGTGTCGGCAATATGCAGACACACAGCTCTACTTACCCTTCGCCACACACGACCACACCGCTACCACCAATTAGCCCAATGTTTGGATGAGATCAGCTCGTAAGTGAAGAGCAGCTGGCTGAAGGATGCACCCGAGCAAGCCAGAGGTGGGAAGAGGAGAGCAGTATAAAGAGTTCACAGCCATTGTGCGGTCTCCTTTGGTTCAAAGTACACATCTACAATTGGTTAGTTCAGTCCCTAGACTTGGAGTGCTCCTGGATTCCTCGCTGATGCTAAGCAATCACACAGCAGGATCCGTGAGTAATGCTTCCTCCATTTCCAGTTGGCTAGGAGACTCCATCCCATCATGGCAGACAATAACATGCTATTCACACCTTCATTACCTATTGGCATGACTACAGCAGTGTGATATACTTGGGCAGAAGCCTGTGGCACTTTCAGGAAAACTCCACCTAGTAAGACAACCATACCGCATTCCTCAGAAACACAAGCAACACAGAAACCACGAGCACATCAAACCTGGTCCTCTACTCTCTACACTGGTTTCCCAGAAAACAGCAAGTCAAGCTCAAGGTCCCTGTCCTTATCTCCAAGGCAGTCCATGATCTGGACACAGGACAGCTAAATGATTGTCTAAAGCTCAGGGATGCCAACTGTGGTCTACAACTCTATTCCTCAGGCATGCCAGAACTCCCTGCAAGAAGGGCAAAGCATGTCTGTGTAGCAGACAGAAGTGCCTTGGGCACCAGTCTGGGACTGCGGAATGAACATCCCCAGGAACTACGGACCATCACAAAGCTCCCCACTTTCCACTCCAAGTCTTCGACCTGCCTTCTCTACAACAAACACAAAGAAACATGTATAAAAATACCCCAAAAGTAACAATCTCACCAAACCAAGAAGTGTCCACTGCACACCTCTCCCACTGGGGAGGGGATGAGAGAACAAATAACACAGACGACGTTAGTCACATGTTTGCTGCAATCTAAGAACCTATACAATAGAATGAAAGGCTGAGTGCTCATTTTAAAAGTTCAGGTGTCCCAAGGAGAGAACCGCAGGCCAGGCTGTTAGCATCACAGCGAAGGACAAAGGGTGCATTGGGGGGTGGGGAAGAGAATCTACAGTTCCTGAGCGAGAAGCTAATGGTAAGAGAAAACTGGTCCTTCATTTTAGCTAGGGACAACATGGTCGGTTAACAGTTCAGCCTCGTTTTACTTTGACATAGAAAAACATTTGGTTTTTATAATCATTTCTCTTCCTTCTTTTAAGCCAGGCACAGATGTCTCCTCTATGTTTACATACAGCCCATCGCTGGTGAGGTACAGTGTATTTATAGAATCTTTCCATCTGGTTTCCCCTTTGTGCTGTAGACGTTTTCATTAAAATAACAGCAGTAAGACACCGAACAGGCAGGCACAGGGGCTAACAAGCCAAGCTTTGAAGCCCGTTACTCATTAATATACAACAAATCCTGAGAGATGCCAGCAGCAAAATTTGAATGTATTTCATCCTCAGTTGAAAAGATCTCCCAAACAGCTCCATGGGGCCAGCAGACTGGCTGGGGACTAGTAATCAGCACTTCCTGATTTTAGTTTCATTCTCAGTTCTGACCACCATCACACCAATGGAAAATCTATGCCCATAGCCAATGTTTCATGTAGAACCTACAACAGTGCACTTTTGCGGTACACAGCCATTTGAAGAAGCCTGATGAGACAAACAGAATTCGGACGTCCCACAAGAGGATGCCCCCCGAGTCTGGGTTACATATTTGGAAGGAGATGGAACTAGAAGACTATTGGTATAGGGGGTACTGCAACCAGACAGCTGGACTAACAGCCTAATCCTAGCCTCGATGAAGGGTCAGGAAGAGCTTTTGTTACTGATTTAAGTAGGATCAGGGTTTGGCCCTGAGCACTTACCTAACTCTCCATTTCTTCTCATCTTCACATTGGATATAGCCCTGCTATGTGAAAACACCCCTAGACACAACTCAGGTCCAGCCCCTGCAGGAATATCTGCTTTGGATTCTCAACCTCCATTCTCCCCCCGCACCACCCTCCCCCGCCACCACCACCCACCACACACTCTCATACCTCTGCTGCGCCGCCTGCTCCGGGATGGGTCCCGTATAAAACGTTAGTTGGGGGTCGTTGTCAGCCTCTGTCCCAGAATCTCCTTCGGGGTTCAGAAATGCTGAGCCAGCGTAAGCTACAATCTAACAGATTGATAGAATCACTTCCAACAATTGCACGTTTCCCCCCATCAGAGCCACTGCCATCTCTCATTGGTTGTTGTTACCTGCACTGCAGAAGTGCCAGAGATCAGGACCTCTTTGCGCCAGGTGCTGTACAAATGCATACTAGGAGTCAGCTCCTGCCTGAAGAGTCTTACCATGTAAATAGACAAGGGGTGGGAGGGGAAACAGAGGCACAGACACCTGCCCAGGTGACCCAACCTCAGGATCTTTTGAGCTCTGCCCACTGCTATCACCAATGCTGGCTCTTAAGTGGTCAGAGGATGGTCCTCTGCTGTAGATGGACAACGCTCCTATTTGTACTGGTAGACTACTGCTGCCGGAAACTGGAGGACTGTGACTTTGCCTGCATGAGCCGGATGAGGTGGGAAGGCAAAATCCTCGATTCGACAAGGCCTAAGTGCCGCTGGTGAACAGAACTCCCCACTGCCTCCCCAGCCCCAGGGAGTCACAGGTACCGCCGTGCTTTGTTATTGATCCGCTTCCGCTGGCTACTGGAGGTGTGAGACAACAGGGTAGCTTGCTGGTGGTGGAGTCCACGGGGCTGGTAGCGATGATGTTATCACTTGTACTTGTTCATCAAGGACAGCTTGGCATTGTCGCTTCCTGAGCAGGAAGAATTTAAGGCAAAAACTTTCAGAGAAAAGACAAAAAAAGGAGGGAGAGAGAAAGAGAGAGAATTCATTTCTCAGGATCCAATTTCTTTCCCAGCATCTGGGTGAGAGCACTAGCAACACCTCGGATGGTGGCCCAGCCAGCGAAATTGACCAGGGTCCCTAAGGGGGACAAGGGAGCACGGGTTGAAACTGATGTTTCTTCTAGTTCAAAGGTGCATGGGCTGACAAAATTTGTTCACACCAGGCTCTGGAGAGCCCTCTCCGTTCCGACCAGCAGCATGCCACCTACTGCAGCTCCATCAGCCCTGCCAATGCATTGCTACCAGGGTGAGATCTAACAAGCAAGGAGAAACTCCTTGTCTGGCCTGTAGCGTGGAGGAAGGGAAGGAATCACTTGGGAAGAGCCAGGGATGACAAGGAGGAAGGTTAAAGCTCGCCCCATTGAGAAAAACTACCTCTTAGGCTGGGTGTTGGAGAAGTCCCAATTCATTCAGCATCATCTTGATGAGTTCTACAGGGCTCAGGTTGAGATTTTCAAAGCTGCACAAGAGATTTTCACTGCACAACGTGGCAGATTTGAAAATCTCATCCTTGGACTTCCCAGGAATACAGTTTAAATTCCACCTACACAACCTGTAGCCACTTTGCAACCTGATCAGAGGACAGCTATGTTGTCACTAGATCTTGTGATTCAAGAGAAGTTCCATTTGCATCAACGTGGTGTTGACACTGAAGACTACTGATGACAATATAAACATCAAAGTTAACTATCTCATTGATGATCATTTTTGTAAATGGACCCAGTGGTCCTGGAACTGTAGATGGAGCTTGGGGATGAGGACAGAGCTGGGACAGAATACCACCACATTTTCCCCCTTCCATCTGACCCCTTACTGAAATCTCTGTTCAGGGAGAAGGAAAGTGCAGGCACAGAGATTCTTGTGCTGGAATCAAGGCTCTGCATTTCAGGGCCACCTCTTATCTCTCCTATATCACATGCAGTGGAAGACGCGCTGCTAGATCTGGCTGCAAGGAGGCCTCAAGCCGTGACTACATGGGGGAACATTCTCACTGCTGTCCCATGCGTAAGGGAACCCCAAATGAGGTTGCCCCACATGGCTCTGGGATCAAATCAAACTTGCACAGGAAAGTGGTGCAGAGGAGTATTCTGTGTATATGTATTCCACTGTAGCCCAATTCCAGCAATACACACAGGGAGAGGACTCGGTTTCAGTACTCAGCTGAGCCCATGCAAACAGGAACAGCAAAGCACATGGAGGGTAAACCATTCGTCCCCCAACCTGGCGTAAGATCCATGCCAGACTTCTCATTGCAGCCCTGCAGCGAATCCAACGTCCTGGTGACCTGGCTGGCGAAGTCCTCGCCGCCGTTCATGCACTCGCGCTGCAGGTGGTGACGCAGGTCAGTGATGTCGTACTCATAGCCGTCCAGGATGGGGGTCTCGCGGATGCTCAGTGTGCCGCTGGAGTTGTGGCCTTGCACACGGGCGTTGCGCAGGCTCTCCCGTCCGTGACCCCCAATCAGGACCGAGGGGATGTAGTGGATTTCGTTGGCCGCCTCTGCGCTGGCACTCTTCTGGGGCTGCGGCACCCGGCGCCGCTTGCACCAACGCCGGCGGGTGTAGAGGATCATCACTAGGCACAGGATGGAGAGCAGCAGGGCAATCATGCCCCCCTAGAGAAGGGAACAGAAGCAGGGCTCAGAGCCATGGCTGGAGGCAGCAGAAATGCAGCCAGCCTCTGGAAGGCAGAGCTACACGGACAGGGAGATCAGCAGCTTCTGTTCCAGCTGGATGGCCAGTGCTGCAGGGAATGCATTGCCCAGGGGGAGTGGCAAAGGGGATTGGACGACTTTCCCCTCTCGCCCAGTAGACTGACTCCAGGCCAGGCTGAAAGTCACGCCTGCTGCTGACACTATAGTTCGAGGTCTTATACACTTAAAAGGGCAGGTGTAAAAAAAATGTAATCCTCAGCTTTCTTACAAGTCCTGCAACAAGCCCTGCAGCCACCAGAAGCTGTCACGTTTCCAAATGCAGCGTAACAGTACCATAAAAATGCCAAATTCCTTCCCCAGCAGGCAGCCCTGCAACTACAAATATCGGGTGCCGGGCTTGGGACTCTGCCCGATCGGGCCCTAGACGCTGTCCTGCTGCACGTTCCACTCAAGGATGCAGGGATGGGATCACAGGGAAATCCTGCTATGCCGCCCTCCCAAGCAACCTCAGCAGATCGCCTTTTGTTATTAGACCGGGATCTCCAAGCACTTCACAAAGGGAGGGCAAAGCAGATGGGGAAAACTGAGCCTACCTGCACTGGCAGTGCCCATTTAAAACATAGGCCAGTTCCTCAGATGGTCTAATCATCATTGCCCCATTGAATGGAGCTATGACAATATACGCCAGCTGAAGAGCTGCCCTTGGGGCCAAAATCATGCCTGGTATAATCAGGAGCAGAAACCACTGGGAGTTCCCTCCAATCGTAATTGTGCCTTCTTAGGCCAGGACAAAATTGGGCTCTATATTTCCACAGAAACCCCACTGTTCCTGGCACAGGCAATGAAGTCTGAATAATGCATGTGATAATGGAAGCCACTATGGCTTTAGTCTCCTTCAGGCATGCCAGTGTAATGGAAACAGGACTGGAGAAGATGGAAGAGGCAGAGCACCATCAGGAAATCAGTGGTGTGGGATACACCTTCCTAATAAGTAACAATCGTACACAGCAGTTCTATCGTGCAGCTCAGCCAGGCACTTTCCAGAGGTTGGTCTATCCACTGGAGAGCTGAGGAGACGGCAGCAGGAAGAGGTGCAGAAATCTGCCTACGATCACACAGTGAGGCGACAGCAGAAACAGGGATAAAACCCAAGTCTCCTGACACCCGGTCTCCTGCTCTCGCTACTAGGTAATATTTAGCACTGATTGCCTGCTTTCCAGACAGCATTTCAGAAGGGCACAGGCTTGGCCTCATTCTGCTTCACTGAAGCCAACGGTGAGGCAGGCCACCACTGAGCACTTTAGAAAATCCCACTCTATATAACTACTAGGAGTGGGGTACTTTGGTGCCCCAGAATACAGGCCTTGCCCTCCAGAGCTTGCAGTCCTGTGTGACTGTAACAGTAGCTGCCACTCAAGAGCCCTCTTGTGGCCGGGGTATCTCTGCAGCTCACGCCACACAGTCTCTCTCATCCGTTCACAGCACTTCTTAGCACCTGGTTTCTTATTAACACAACATTCCAAAACACAACAATAATCTTCCACCCAGCTTTAAGCTGCACACACTCCCTCCTCCATGAGGTCTTGCCCCTTCTCATTGTCTGGGCAGCTGGAGGAGAGGCAGGGTCTGGCCTGCCGCCTTTGCCTTCTTCCAAAGGAAAAGCAAATCTTTCAGCTGGGGCTTCTTACCCAACCCAACTCTCTTACTCAGGGACCACGGCAGGAGACCCTTGCTCCCTCTCATTTCAGTCTGGAGCTTCCCTTCTAGCTCCGTCATCACTGAAATTCCACCTGACCCTTTTTAGCCCAGGCACCTGGCCCCATCTCCTTAACTGGCTCAAGTGGGAGCACCGGCTCTGGCACAGAGGCGCTGGACCCATGTTAAACACAGGGGCCAGCCACCCTGTGGCATAGACACAGGACGTATGAGTGTAGGAAACATGGGGAGATGGGGGGGACACAGGGCCGACAGCACAAGATCATGATCCTTTCAGATATTAACACATTACACTGCCTGCCATCCCAATGAGACAACCCGCTACTTGAGCTAAAAGGGAACTCCCCTAACTACTCGTAGTAGTAGGTCCCCCCCTTTCTGTAGAGAAGGTCAATGGGAGCAGAGTTGGGACTGGTTAAAGATTTCCTCCTGGCCCCACGGGAATGGACCTTGAATTTCTGTCACTTGCCTTAGCTGTTTGGGTGAAGTAAGGAAACATGGGGCAGTAGAGTGAGCTGGAACCCTGAACTTCTAGGTTCTGCTCCCAGCTCCCTCAGATCAGTGTCTGATCTTGGGCAAACCACTTCACTTCACTGTACTTCCTTTTTCCCCCCGATATGTATAATGTGCTGACTTGGAGTGAATGAATTCCCATGTGAACTGGAAGGTATCTTTTAGACAAAACCATTTGTGGTGGGGAATAATGTGAATGTCTATTTGGGGTCCTTTGCTCTACAGCGCCATAAATTTTTGTGCAGCACCTAGAGCACTGTGTAGGTGCTTTGTAAATGCGAACAAATACATCTAATCTCATTTATCCTCAGAGATGCCAGAGTAATTGTGGAGAGGTAGGGGGGTGTTTTCTTGGCTCATTTGAAATGGAAGGAATTCTTGGCAAAAGAAAATAAAGAAAAGTCTCTGCATCACAACCCTGCATCAGCCAGGAGAGCCTGCGATCATCAAAATACGGAAAGTAGCATATAAATCACAAACCCCAAGAGCCTGGCTCCGTCTCATGGGGAGCGTCCATTCAAATGCAAGAGTAAGTTACTGAAAAAGAACCAAAACTGAAACAGTCCTTACATCATGTTGATGTATTTTAGTATTAACTCATTTGGGATTGTTGTTTTTTTTAAAGAAAACAGAATGTTCATGAAAAGAGTCCAGCTGTTGGCCCAGGGGAGTGAAATCCTGTATTTATAATCCACAGGACTGGTACAGAACAGAGAACTGATAGTGCAAACTCACCAATTCAATGGATCAATCTTAACACTGCCCAGGACAGATAAGACTGCAGTCTGTAGGTGCTGGTTAGACACTTGGCCTCAATTCAGCCAAGCCCTTCCACTTGACTTTATGCATGTGCTGAGTCCAGCCCCCTTCAACAAAACACTTCAGCCCACACTTAGTTCCCATTGACTTCAAGGGAACCTAAAACATACACTTAAAGATAAGTGCAAGCTTTAAATGTTTTGCTGAATCAGGATGGTAGGGCCAAGCGGAGCCAGCTTTGAAGCAGTTACCTGAAAGCGAGGGAAACCAATCTTCTTTATATATTTCTTTTCATGTAGTCTTTGAAAGCAGAGATCAGATTTATTGTTGGCAAATGCCCCTACTGGCAACTTTTTCAGTGCCCATGTGGGGGAGGCGATATTTTTTATTGGACCAATATATCTGTCGGTGAAAGAGATAAGCTTTTGAGCTCTCACTGAGCCCTTCCTCAAGTCATGTTTCCGGCTCGTCTGTGCACTAGCACTTAGAATCTTTGAAGACTGTCCCAGGGGCTCATAGAGAAATTAAGTGTGTGACTTAACAAAAGACTGGATTGCTATTGATATTACAATACAGCCTAGAGGGGCCAACTGAGATCGGGGTCCCATTGCACTGTGTACTGTACGCACAGCAAGTGAAGCTGTGTCTGCATGGGGCAATTTTTACTGGCAGAATTTTACCAGTTTAATCATACTGGCATAACCATAGCGACGCAATCCTGTCGGTAAATCTCCCTGTATAGACAAGGCCTTCAAGCCAGTCCCTGCCCCAAAATGCTTACAGTCTACCCACGTAAGCCAGACAAAGGGTCCATTGCTGCTGCAGCCCACAGATAAAGCTGGAGAGATATGAGCTCAATTTTGCTGACTGTGCCGGTCCTCTAAACCTTGCATGCCAAGAGCAAAAAATAAATAAATGGGATCCAGCTAGCAGCTCCATGTCCATTCTTGGCCATTTTCCCTCTCCTCCTTTTTATGCAATAAGTGATCTTGATAAAATAAAATAATAACCATCATTTGCTCCATTAGGACAAAACATTAAGGGAATTATTGAATGAGCAACAGATGAAGCAGCTGGCAGAGTTCTCTAATGGCCACTATGTGTTAACCCTCTTTCATTCTCAGGATAATGGAGAAGTACTGACCCCTCCCTTCCTTCCAAAAAGAAAAATATCTGTAGATTAAGTAGAGGAGCCGCCACTTAGAGGGCACTGCGGTTAGCTTGGATGTATCAGTCTCTCTGGGTTCCGTTTACTAGCCCCATATAGCCCTCACCATGTCACGTCATCACAAGGGTGGGCAACTGATCCCAGCAGAAGAGGCATGGTACGGTGGTGCTTAAATATGGCATCTGATTCCTGGGTGGTCAGTGTGGTTCTGAGTTACTCATTAACAAAGACATAACCGGGACTCGCATGATGACACTTTTATGCTAAACTGGCCCATAAAGCCTGCGGATCTGACCAACGGAGAATATACTGAGTGGGGGGGAGCACAGAGCTGGCATAATGGATCTATGCCACCCTCTTGCAGGCCCTGGATCTATGCCACCCCCTTGCAGGGAGCATGAGAGAGACAAGGGGGCGTAGCTGTAATCCCACTGCATGCTGGCTCTTCTCAGTTGCTGGAACTGTAATATGTTTAGTTGCATTATATCATTAGGCCACTCACTGTGTTAGAGTTCAAACAGCATGTGGTCCCTGGTAAACAAGGGAAACAAAGCTGGAACTCAAAGTTATGTGGAAGCCTGTTTGTTTATAACTGCCGTTGCAGTTGTTTCCTTAAATTAACATTTTCTCTTCAAGAAAGAGCTAACTTCATCTGACATGACATGAGCAGCCCATTGGGTTCCCTAACTTATGCCTGACAATTGGTAGAATCCTGGCTGGTTCAGAATTCAGGGAGAGAAAGATGGCATAAAGCAACATTTGCTCCTCCCCCACTTCCTGCACCAGTTGGAATTGAGAATCAGAACCCTGCACTCCTTTTCAGGTGGGTACAGGAATCCAGTTCCAGTTCCAACTCCTACCAGTGAATCCAGATTCCATTCCAGGTGGACATGGGAATCTAGTTCTAGTTTCATCTCTTTTCAGTGGCTATATCCAGATAGCAGAACAATGGTTGCTATAGAAATTTCTAAAATACGCAAAGCCTGAAAAGCCACTCAGATGCTGGCAATTTTAAAACACCCAGCCACAGGTCATAAAATCACAGAAGATTAGAGTTGGAAGAGATCTCAGGAGGTCATCTAGTCCAAACCCCTGCTCAAAGAATTCTCACAAGTGGCTCAAAGAAATGGACTCAGCTGCCCAGCACCACCACTCTTTGCAACACAGCTGAATTGAGAGGAAAAACACTCAAAATTCAGTTTTAGCACACCACATTATTCTGGTTCCTGGCACAAGACCCTTCCCTAGGGTGTAAAGATGTTTCCAGGATTAAATTAATTTGGGGGCAGGGACAAGGGGAAAATAAATATTTAATTTCACATGTTGGTGTAATCATCATCATCATCTGGCTTTCTTACTGTTCATTTGGTAATAATAATTTCCTGGGCTCTTACATTCTTCAGTTTTCCACCCCAGAATTTATTACACCCCAAATACAACGATGACCCGTAAGATGATGTAGCCTTAAGTGGTCATTAGTTAATTCAAACCACACCAGCAGGAGAAATGAAATATTTTCAAAACATGCATGGCCACTTCAGACTGGTTTTCCTGCAGAAACCCACCCAATCAAGGTCCAGCGTAGACACAAGGTTCCAAGCATTACATCATCAGAGCAAGCTCTCATTGGCTGATCCTGAGGGCGTGAACACTGTTACTAAGCAACTGCTCATCATTAGCTTTTCAAAACAAACTGTTCTAAGGTTCACTCCATACCGGATTGGGAGGTCCTGTGCCGAGTATGAGAGTCCACGTGACACTAAGCTGAGAGCCCACCAGACTCATTGCACCCGTGACCTAATTCATCCACAGGTGAGAAACTAAGACATTAGTTCCTCACTGTACTCCATCTGGTGACTTTAACAATGGCCTCAGTGTAGAGGATCTGGAATTTCCAGGCCAATTACGGACCAAATGATTCCCACAGAGAATCCCTGCAATGTGCCAGGTACTGATATACACTGTCTGGCTGTTGAACTAAAGTCTAGTTAACCAAAATATCCTGTGAAGGTAAGTCCAATTGCAATACCGAACATACACCAGGTCTGTAGTGTGTATATGTGTACAAATATACATGCATGCACACACATACACCACTCCGGGATCTTCTCATTCTCCAGCACAGAGCTCCCAATCCCAGCAAAAGATTTAAGCACTTAACTTCAAACATGTAAATAGTCCCCCTAACTGCAATGGGACTACCCCCGTGCTTAAAGTTAAGAATGTGCTTCAGTGCCTCTCTGGATCAGAACCTCGGCCTGCAGCCTGCTGCACAGGACATTCATTGAATTACTGAGATGGCAACCCACAGCCTGCTGTGTTCAAAGGCACAGACTGACTCCCCTACTGAGCTGAAGCCCCATTTGGCCCTAGATTTTAGGGATCTCCAAGACCTGTGGACACAAACGGGGCCGTGCTGCACTCCATTCCAGAGAGGCACATGAGGAAAGAGAGCAAAGTGAAGTACAGGGACAAAGCTTGATGGCTAGGAGGCGAGTCACCAGGATCTGGAGTTCCCTCCCATGTGGGGCCAGATCATCAACTGGTTTCAACTCGTTTATCTCCATTAAAGTCCACAACTTGAGTGAAAGGATGGTCCAGTGGAGAGGGCACTGGTCTGGGATTAAGGAGACCTAGGTTGAATCCCCAGATCACCCATATATTTCCTCTGCTACCAGGCTGCCTAGGAAGGCAGTGTAGTAACATGATGTACATTACTAAGGAGCCAGTGTATCCTAGTGGCTACATTGGAGTGGGACTCAAAAGACCTAGCTTCTAATCCCAGGTCTGCCACTGACTGGCTAGCTGACCTCGAGCAAGTCACATCACCGTCCTGTGCCTCAGTTTTCACAACTGACTCCTTTTGTGGAGTGCTTTGAGATTGACCAATGAAAAGTGCTACATAATAGCTAGCTATTACCACCACCTTGAGCAATCACATAATCTACCCTATCAGCTCTCCAGTTGTAAAACTGGGATAAGGATGTCGTGAATTGCTCAGATAGTACAGTGATGAGGGCCACATAAGTAACTAGGTAAACAGACCAGAGTTCCCCTGATGTACATCAGCTGAGGCTCCAGCCCCTGTGTTGGGGATAATTTTCAACAGTTAACACACGGTCTTCTCAGCAAAAATGGACTAAATGTTTCCAGTTTGATTTTGCCGTTCATTAATTTTTCTCCCCTAATCAAGCACAAAAGATGGAGGAGACACTTGGCCTCAGGCTGCAATCTGGAAGAGATATTGACATTCTCATTAGGGTAGGCTTCATTAAACAGCCTGGAGCAAGCATCAGCAGCCCATTGTCTCCAGCTAATTATCTTCTGCTGGCAAAGGAATTGGTACGATTCTTCCCATCGTTAAAAAAATAATCCACCGCACAAACACTGATCTATACTTTTTCTTTTTCCCCTTTGGCTTCCATTGAATTCTCTTTCCTGAGCTTCTGTGGGGAAGAGGACATGAAGGCATCAGAGGGGGTGGGGGACATGCAATCTGCAATGCCCTCAAGGGGCTCGCACTTGTTATATTCTAAGCCCTGTGGACTCACACATGCTAAATCAAAGCCATCAGGCTGTGGTTCCTCTGCTGGTGTCATGAAAGCAGGGGTGACAAAGCACCAGAGGGAGAAAAGTCTAAAGGGAGGGTGGGATTCCATGCTCAGGAAACAGATGTCAGGGACCACAGGCACTGTGGGGAACAAAATGGGAGGACTGTTGCATTTCTCTGATTTATGTAGGGTTTGGCCCACTGGATCAGATCACTGGTCCATACAGACAAGTCTGCTTCATACTTTGTGGTTTCAATCCTGGCTATGGCCAAGCTAAGCCCAGTGGGACTGGTGAGTGATGGCTTTTTGCCTTCTGGTTTCTGGAGCACCAGTGCAGTCCTTGGCACAAGCTAGAGCGGCCCCAGGAGCTAAGCTCATATACACCACCTGCAATGGTTTCCTATGGAGTCATCCAATTGCTTAGCATAGCTGGAGTGCAATGTGCTCTGGCCATACCGCCTCTCCCCTACTCCACCCCCTTCATAGATGGCCACACCCCTACACAGAGGGCTGCAAAGACGGACAGCACAGAGATGCTCACTTGGTCCGCCACCTCCAGGCAATCTCCATTACAACAAGGCTATTCCTTGGGTGGGTGAGTTGGGGGACAGATCCATTGACTTTGCAGCTCTTGCAGGCTCGCAGAGCGGACATGAATGAGCCAGGGAAACACCAGATAGAGCTGGCTAGGAAATTGTTTTCCCGTTCCATGAAGAGTTGAGGTATTGAAAAATGTTCCTCTCCCAAACTGGGATGAAAAGTCAAAACCTCAAAAAATTCTGCCAACTTAAAATCCAAAATATTTCTGGTTCCAGCCCCACTGAAATGTTTTGTTTCAATTTCAACCTTTCTTTCCCCCTTTTCTTTTAAACCTTTGTTTAAGTCTCAGTTTACCAAGCATGTCATTCTACCACATGCCAGGTGGCTGGGGAGTGGCAGCATCTCGATAGTCATTACTGGTAACCAGCACCACAACACACCGCATCCACCCTCCAAGGACAGCTCAGCACACAGGTATTTCATGGGAAGGGGGGAAGGAAATTTTCAAAGGCTCAACATTCCCACTGAAAGTCAATGGAGTTGGGTGCCTGTTGGGTGCCTTCCGCAGAGAATGGCACCAGCCTTTGAAGGCGAACCAGCACGTACCATGACGGAGATGTGGAGTATCCTTAGCTCCTCTTCCGCTGACTCAGTCTGGGGCTCTTCGGTGGGGTCAGCACCAGGCAGGCTGGGGGTGCCATCTTGGTGGTGGATGTGGAAGAGCAACGTGCCATTCTCCAGCCACTGCTGCCTCCAACGCACAAGGGGAATGTCTTCTGTGTTCCCCGAGATCTCTGGAAAAGGAAACAAGGCTGATGCATGAACACGGCTACAGTACAGAAAACTCACTGGAAATCCAGTCTACTTCTTTCTAGGGAATCAGTACAGTGCAAGTGACCTGCTCCTGGCTGAGTGTACGTCAAGCAGGCTGCAGATTGCAGCCATCTCTCTCATCTCAGGATCACCACCGTCTGTTTCACTGCATGCTATCAATGGCAGCTTCCCTCTTCCAAAACTGGGGTGCGCATTAGCTGCCAACTGCAGGTGGATTTACCAAGGGTAACTGCTGAGAAGCCAGTCAGTAACTGCTATCCGGGTCCATGGCAATTACCACATAAGCCCTATGACCTGACCACGGAGAATTGCAAAGGATTTAAGAGTGTGATTAAATCCCTGAACGTCAGTGGGAAGATGCAACAACAACTCATGAAGGGCTCTAAAGGCAAAATCTGGAGGTTTGTGTTACTTTTATTTTAACATAAAATGGGTCCTCCCTCCCCCCCTTTTTAATTAAATTTTGGGTGAACTCAGAACATTATTGTCCACAGAAGGGAGGATCTGATGGGAGGGGACAGACAGGGCACAACATAGGAACAGATTTTTGAAGTATTTGGGAGCTATTGATTTCAATGGGAATTAAGTGTTTAAATAACTTTTAAAACCTGGACCTTAGTCTCTTCCCCTTCTACATCAGTCTGCATGGGGTGGGGGCTCTTGGGTGTGGCGCAAACCAGTGAATGTCAGTCATTTCACCTCTTCCTTCTATCCACATACACCCAGCAAAAATGGCAGCTTATAGCGCAAAGGACATATAGCTCACCTCATTGTGGCAGCTAAAGTAACTGCTGGTCAAGATGCGCACCCCTGCCAATCCCAAGGTAAGTATCAGAGGTGCTCAAACACTCAGCTGTTCTACCTTCTAACAGAGGCTGACAAAGAGGCAAAATGGCCTAATTTTACCCACAGCTAACAGTGACTCTCCTTTACCTCCAAAAGGCTGTGACAGGAGTCAAAGGTTGTGATTTCTATTCCCTTGGGCTGCTCGTGTGTGCTTTACCTGGAGACCGTGCTTTCCGCATGCATGCAGCCATAGCAGGATGGATGAGTTTTAATTATGATTTAAATTAGCAAGCAGGAAACTACGATTAAACTCACTGATTTTAATCTTGTTTTCCATTTGTACTTTGTAATTATTTTCCAAGAGAAAGGTTCTTTTTCATTGGTTGGTAAAATCAACATGTTTTAATGTATCAGAGGGTAGCCATGTTAGTCTGGATCTGTAAAAGCAGCAAAGAATCCTGTGGGATTTTATAGACTAACAGACGTTTTGGAGCATGAGCTTTCGTGGGTGAATACCCACAGTTGCATGTGAGGAAGTGGGTATTCACCCACGAAAGCTCATGCTCCAAAACGTCTGTTAGTCTATAAGGTGCCACAGGATGTTTTAATGGTACAACCAAATATAGCCTTTGCAACCAAATGTGGTGCTTATTTTTGCTAACCAAGGGATACACTACGTCTATACACATTTACTTATGCAGGTACATAGCTTAACATGCATTTCTTATTTACTAGATAATGTTTTACTCAAGATTTGTATTAAGCTGCAGTTGGCTGGAAATCAGAATTCAAATTAAATGTGTACAAACACCAGCATTTTTAAAAAGTTTTATTTAATTATTGAAGAACAATCTTAAATGTGCTGGATACATAAGAAAAAACTATGCATCTCAAAACACATTTTGCATTTAAAAGTAACTGGTTTATTAAACGAAAGTATTAACTGCAATTAATTGACAGACTGTTTCTAGTCACCGGGGGCCAAAGTTTCAAAGGTATCCAGATACTGGTTTCAACAGTGTCTAAGCAGGTTAGTTTCCTAACTCACATAAAAATCAAGGGGAGTTAGGCACCTATATACATTTTCAGTGTCTATATACCATTCAAAATCTGGCCCCGTGTCCCTTCAAGTATTTAGAATTAGTAGCCCTCCTCTTCTCCACATTGTTTTTATTAATAGATTTGAAGAGAAAAACAAGCTTTCCCCTGCTTTTTCACTCCTAGTCGGTTTCTCAACAAAGGACCCGTTCAAATGAAGGAAAGCAGGCTCTCTGCACCTGCTAGCTAAACTGAAATCTAAAGTAATTCAGGCAAAACCTTTCCTCGACAACAGAAACTGAAAGTACTTACATTTGGAAAAATGAAAATACCAGCATTCACTCCATTGCAAAGACTGAAAATAATAGAGCTACTTGATAGTGTGTGTGACATTTATAAAGCTTGAGTTGAAAAAAAAAGTTAAAAGATGTTTTCCACTGATTCTGCATAGAATTTAAAAAGCAGCACCCTTTATCTCATTAAAATTTGAGGAGGGCTCATTGATTCGGCGCTGTTTTAATCATTTAAATGATTTTAATAGAACCTAGTAAGTTTCAGCCTTAATGAAGGTTGTCATGATTTCCAAATTTAAACGGGTAAAATAATGAAAATTTACATTTTAAAAATCCCATTTAAATAAAAACTCGATTTTTTAAATTTTGTTTAAATGAGATTTTTTCCACCCTGAGCCATAGAATTTCCTCTCGTCTCTCTTATCCTGCTTCACACAGAGCCATGCAAGGTAAAATACTCAGGAATGAGAAATTACATGCTAGGAGACTCCTCTCCATTCTGACCCAACAACTTAAGCCAGTGCGTGTCCACGTTATTGACTTGTCTTTCCCATCAAGCACATGTCAGGATTATCCTATGTGCAGGGATATCCTATGTGATCCTGCACTTGGTAAACACCTACCCCCCATAGAAAGAAAATACTTTGCTCCTTTTCAGCAAGGGTTTCCTCATCTGCGGCTGTGTGTCTCCTCCTCACATGTCCTGGGGTCTAAAAGAATAGCTCAAAGAGTTTCTCAAACCTGCTCCCAATTCCACTGCAACCGCCACGTGAAAACAGTGGGGGGGAAATGTACACTAAATTTTTCCAGTTTCTTACAAGGTTCATCCTGGATTTGGTTCCAACTTTTTGGAGTATCCAAATCAGTTTATCTGCTCAGATTAAGAAGGTTTTTAATATGCTATGGACACCACTGATCCATGCCCCACAATTCCTGTCTGGCCTTATCCAAATATTATCTTCCTTCTATTCCTTCATCCACTGCTCTGTGCAACCAGCTGCTAGTCTGGGATGAGTTGAATTCCTAAACCATGCCTCCATGTACCACTGGGAAGGGAAGAGTTGATAACAGGAGTATAGAGTACTAATAAGTATCATGGGCCAGACCCTTTGCTGGTGTTAAATGGGTGGAACTGCACCTGCTCACACCAGCTGAGGATCTGGCCCCACAAAGCCTTACAACAGGATGGCAGAGTCAAGGTGTGGTAGGAAAGCAGTCAAAAAAACCACAGAAAGGGGCAAGTGTAATTTCAAGATCAAAGTTTGAAAGATATTGATGATAGGCCTGCTCCCTGTGTGACTTTCATTAGGCCTTGGAAGTGAAGCAATTAGCACTGGTATTAACTTCTAACACCTATGTTAAAAAATAGCCTGTCTGAGTCAAGGGTTAACAACAGTAGGGAAGACCACTAATTATCCTGTGAAGCATTAGCCTGGTATCAAATGTGATCTGAGTCCTTAACATGTACAGGAACACCAGCCTCTATTCACCCCAGCTTGTCCTATAAACATAATGGCAGCAGCTGATTACTGCCCAGACCATCTGTGAAGGGAGAAACAAGAGGGGAGAGAAAGAAGGCAGGGCAAATGGAGTGGGAAGGGGAGAGAAGAAGAATGAGGAGGAGAGGAGCCAGGAGAAAGGGATGGGGAGAGGAAGATCCAAGCTGAAGTCATAGGAGCCCTTTTGATTTATACCAGCTGAGAATCCGGCTCACCTAGCTCATTATCACTCAGTTACCCTAGCGACCTCCACACACCAAATAAAATGGGATAATATTTAAAGTCTAAAATATGTATGAACAGATCACATTATCCATCGTAATGAGCAGGAGTCGTTCTAGAGAGAAAGCTAGATCCTGAGAAGAGTCCTGAGCTGAGGCTGTAAGTCCCCCAGGGACAATCCTCCTAGCACAGGGGCGGGCATATTTTTTGGCCTGAGGGCCATATCGGGTTTCGTAAATTGTATGGAGGGCCAGTTAGGGATGGGGGGTGGCCCAGCCCCCACCTCCTATCTGTCCCCCACCCCCTAGGACTTCTGCCCCATCCAACCCCCCCTATTCCCTGATGTCTCCTCTGGGACTCCTGCCTCATCCATACACCCCCGCTCCCTATCCCCTGACTGCCCCTGGACCTCCGCCGCCCCATCCAACCCCCTTCCCTCCTGACAAACCCCCTGGGACCTCCGCCCCATCCAACCACCCCTTCTTCCGGCCTCCTGACCCCCCAGAACCCGTGGCTACCCCCTGCTGCCCTATCCAACCCCCCTCCCTCCTGACAGCCCCCACCTCCAGGACTCCTGTCCCAGCCAACCACCCCTTCTTCCTATCCTCTGAATGCCTCCGGAACCCCTGCCTTTGACTGCCCCCCTGCCGACCTATCCAACCCCCCCTTCCGCCTGACTGCCTCCATTCAAGCCTGTTTTCCCCCCCGACCACCATCCACACCCCCACACCCTGACCATCACCCCAAACTCTCCTGCCCTCTGTTCAACCCCCCCCCGCTTCCTGCCCCCTTACCGCGCTGCCTGGAGCACCTTGGACAGGTAGCATTACAGCCGGGCCACGCTGCTGCCACCACCACACAGCACAGAGCACTGGGTCAAGCCAGGCTCTGCAGCTACACTGCCCCAGGAGCTCACAGCCCCGCTGCCCAGAACATTGCGCCGGCGGCGGAGCGAGCAAGCTGAGGCTGCGGGGGAAGGGGGACAGCAGAGGAGCAGCTGGGGGCTAGCCTCCCAGACCAGGCGTTCCGGGACCGGGCAAGACGGTCCTGCGGGCCGAATGTGGCCTGCGGGCCGTAGTTTACTCACCCTTGTCCTAGCATCTGAAGCCACAATGCCCTCACATCAGCTTCTGCTGCACATCCCTATGGCACTGAATGGAGAAGCCACCATACAACACTCTTGGGGCCAGCTGCAGCGGCTGCTGCATGAACAACTCCCATTAACGTCATTGGTTCGTACGAGCAAAGGCTTCGAGATCAGGCCCTTGGGGTTCCTCTATGACCCTGTGCGGAAGCAGTGTTAATGAGGCCTCTCTCGGTGGCTAAGTATTCCTTGGAGCTTGCTATTTTCTTTGGCATTCTTTTCTCCTTCTAGTTTACCCAGCAGTGAGAAGATATTTTTCTGTTGCACTGGCACACTCCTCGTCCTACTGAAGTCAAAGGGAATTTAAACATTGACCACTGTGACAGCAGAATTTGGCCCTAACCCAGGTAGGGGGCTTTCTTTGCGCATGTAACAGCAGCCTTGGAGAGATGGTGAATCTGCAGGGAAGCAGACAGAGAAGTTTTTCTGAACAGTGTTCTCTTCCTTCCCTATTTGAGCCTCCCTAGGAGATGAACAGGATTCCACAAAGTTAAGCCTGCAGCACATAATGGCTGTGAGGAGATTAGGAGCAAGGATTGTGCCATTTTGCCATGTCAGATAAAGCACGTACCTTCAAGGACCTGCCCTACTATGGGACATTAGGAAAAACTTTCTAACTCTAAGGATAGTTAAGCACTGGAACAGATTACCTAGGGAGGCTGTGGAATCCCCACCACTAGAGGTTTTTAAGAGGAGGTGAGACACATCCATCAGGGATGGTCTAGGTATAGTTAATATGACTGTAATGTTTCCACTAGTACTGCTGCAAGCCCTCCCAGGTTTCCAATCTCTGCGACTTGTTCCTTGAGGAATCACATGGTCACCTTTTCTTCTTTTACCAATTGAGGTGCTTTTAAAACAGCACTCATTTTTAAGCAAAAAAATTTAATCTGCAACTGTTTTTCCACCAACATTTTGAAAATCCAAAAAATCCAAAATAAAAAAAATTGCCCATGAGTCCTAATCAATAGATGTCTCAGATCATTCAAAGACAGATCTTGGATAAATGTTGTCATAATGCTAGTCATCGCCATAAATCTCTGTAGATTCATTTTACACTGCACAGGGAGCACTTCAGCTAGGTCTTTTATTTGCATTAGCTCAGAAATCAAAGCTGCCTTAAACTGACCTAACTTTTGAATCAAAAATTTGACTAAGTGCAATGGTCGGTGTCCCTCTCTTGCTCCGTGCCTAAATCTTTTATGTCACTTTAGGGGTCCCATCCCAGACCAAGATATCATTCATTATAACTTCAATGCACTGTAATCCTTCAAAACTCTGTATAATTAATCTTTGAAATACCATACGAGCAGAATACCAAAATGCATTAACTTCTAAATGATGCATGAGGCATCACCAACTAAAAACCTCACTCAGTTAAATTTACTTGTCAAACTGCATGTCCTGGACCTGATACCAAAATATTTTTTGCTTCTGAGATTCTACCTGCCACATATCTGTCACTGAATAATATTCATGTTTTATGCAGCATGCCTCTGTTTATATCATGTGTCAGTGCATATTCATGCTTTGTTTCTTTTTCTTTCTATGACAAGCAGAAAATTAACCCAGTCTGTAAAGTGTAAGGCTTTTTCAAAACATCCAGCTTTTCCATATTACGTTCAATGGTTTCTTTATCTTTTGGTGAAAATGGAATATTTCTTGATGGATTATTGAAATTGCAAGTTGTTGAAGGGGTCAATGAAGCTGTTGGCTGTGATGTTCTCCATCTAAACATCCTGGTCAAGATTTTCAGAAGGGCCCAGTGATTTTGAGTGCCTCAGTTTTGGGTTGACTAACTTCAAACAACATACAAGGGCAAAAGTGCCAAGCTCTTGTCCTTTGAAATCAGCCCCCTTTAAGGTATCTTGAGCTGGCCACCCCAAATCACTAAGCATTTTTTAAAATCTTGGTTAGAGAAGCGAGACTTTTGTAATCTTTTGTAAAACTTTTGTAATGAGGACTGGCTTAACCCCAGGCTCCGCCACCCAAGGGCAAGTCACCTTGTTACACCCACCCTCCAAAAATCAGGTGGATTTTCAAGGTGTCAAACTGGATACCCCCAAAAAATCACTTAAAAAATCTTGGCCTCCCATGCTGGTAACATACCTAGTCTTACTGCAGCTTCCCCGGCCCCGAACACACATGCATCACAGTAATGTCGGTGTCCTGATACAGAGCATTCTGATGGGAATCTACCTTTTCTCAACCCAGTTATGCTCTGAGAAGTCCCTCAACTTTGTCTTTCATTATCCAAAGGAGATCTTAGCCATGGAGAGTTCTCTCCTTCTCTGACTATGTTTCAAAGATCACAGCAGGAAATGTTTTGGCAATTTTTTAAACTAAAATAGACCTGCCCTAAAATCCCCCCCACCGCACCCCAAGCTGGATCCAAATACTTCCAAATTTGAGGGAAATTCTGAGCTGGATCAGAACTTGTTGGCTCAGGCCTTTTGCTAATTTAAAAGAAAAAGACCAACAGAATAGTGAGAGACGGAACTATGAAATGGACCTTTCACTTCACCAATGACCCACTATGCTTTACACTGCAAACCTTCGCAAGGGTATTTCACTTCTCTCGTTCCTATCCTCTCCTTGCCCTCTACATTTTTCTTCTCTATTTTCAGACCTCGGGAGGACTTTCCCCAATCTCCACGTTGCTGCAAGACCCCACCACACAGCAAGATTCTTTAGCCAAGGAGGGATGGCTGGAACCTCCACCAGAGCTCAACAACTCAGACTGCCCACTTGGGATACTGGAGGATGATGCCATGGGCTCCTGCTCTCCCCATCACTAGGATAGAGTATGCTGCCTCTGCATCACCCCAGACACTGCCAGCCAAGGAAATGAGAAATGGAGCCTCTCTTTTGCCTTTAAGACAGCATTTTGCTTTCCATCCCATGCTACCTGTCCCTCTTCCACTCTCAAATCATCTGAAAGGGGTGGGAACACAATGGCCACCGCTGGCTTCCTTTTACACATCAGCCAGAGATTTTCTCAGTGAGGCAAATGGCTATTTATAACCGCCAAAGGCTGACAGTCAAGGTACCGGCCAGCTATCTCAACCATCTGCCAGGCACTTAGCAAGACATCCGAGCAGATAGCAAAGGCTAAGTCAGTCAGGGATGGTGGTGGGATAGGAAGGAGGAGGGAAAATGCATTATAGAGATGAGATGGACTACACTTCAAGGGTAAACTTCAGCCCATTCCTGCAGACTAATTTGTTTAAGTGCTCATTATGATGGGGGCCAAGAGGGCAAGAGAATGAGAGATTATTTTAGCATTCACATCCTTACTGCATGCAGGATGGTTGATTGTTCGTCTACCCACAGGCAAGAATACTCTCTGCGCTAGAAGTTCGCCTTGGGCTTACCGTTTGCCCATGTGTTGGGAAAAAAAACCCTAGATTAGAGAGTAAATATGATGCTGATATCTTCTGCTCCGCACGGAAATAACTAAACAGCATGGGGAGCACATGTTCTATGAAATAACGAGGATCCAGAGGTGCATTTTAGGTACTGTACCAGTGTTTGACACCATCCAACTTCAACACACACTCCTCATTTTCAGCTAGTGGAAACATGCCACTTCTCTATCGAGAAGAGAAGCAGAATGGACAGTTGAGGAGATGTTCACTGGCCATGCTGTGACAAAGCCAGGAAGATACAGTAGCTTGGGACACTGGGATATATTTTATTATTATTATTATTGATCTTATGGTAGAAACCCAGAGTGGATAAAAATCAATGTTTTTAAAAAAAAATTGGATTTTTTTCTATTTAAATTGAATTTTTTTGATAAAATGCTTGAGGAAAAAATCCTATCTAAAGATAGTTTTAATTAAGATACATTATAGCTCAAAGATATCTCATCATGGAATAGGGATTATAAATTCTAATTCTATAGTATGACACAACATATTCATGTAATGTTTAAGAAAAATTTTGTAAATGAATTCCAATCATTCATGGACCCAATCTGATGGGGTTCCACAGGCTTCTGTACAGATTATTTAGGTTAATCTTTCTATCTACCCAATGGGACTCAGTGCTCAGTCTAGAAGATACCATCAGAGATGTTTAGTTTTGCAGTTCTCCAACCGCAGATTTGTGTCTCCAGAGGTAACATGCTTGTTAACAGCAAAAATGTTTTAAATAAATAATAATATATAAAGGTGAGAATAACAGACCTCACTCTACTGTCCCTCTGCAATTTGTGTACACAGAGTCATCCCTTACCTCTCTCTAAAAGTGCAAAGTTCAAAAAGTTCAATAAATAAAAGATTGTTGGGGGCAGAATAGATCGGACAAGGAGAAGAAGTCTGGAGATAAATGTGAGACGCGAGGGACATATGCTTGTTTTGTTAAAATATTATGTTTGCTGTTGTTTTGTTGAAGAAAAAAATCTAGAATACTTAACATTGTTGTTTTAGTGAAATAAAACAATTTAAATGTCTGTCTGGTTATGTTCTCTTCCTAATACAGCCTGGAAAGAAAATCCTCCAAATATTAACGATTAGCCTGTTGAACTGGAGATTGTTCACCTCCCAATGACTTCATAAATATCTGCTTCAATTACCTTTGGTAAATGAAATAACCAAACAGTCATTCATTTTCTGATACAGCTGTAAAACTAATCTAAAAAGTTTTCAAAATAAATCACTGTTTAAAAATGTATAGTGTGTACCTTCTAAAAATGAAACTTACATCTACCTCTGAGTTGTGAAGAATATGTATTAAGGTTGTAACCACCAACAAGAATGCACTTTTATGTAGAAAACCAAGATTAAATAGAGTGTTCCTGACTAGTGATTTAAATCTATTTGATTTACATCAAATCCACCCTGTAGAAGCCCCAGTTAAGACTGGGACCTCATCGTGCCAGGTGCTGCATAAACACAGGGTAAGAATCAGTCCCTGCCCTAACAAACTTGCAATCTAAATAGAAGAGACAGGATGGGTGAGGAAATTGAAGCAAAGAGAGGTGAAGTGAAGTGATCTTCCCCAAGGTTACACAGCAAATCAGTGGCAGAATTGGGGAGGAGAAGCAGGGCTTGTGAACAATAGGTCAGGATCTTCTATTCTCCCTGTCTTATAGTACAAGAAGAAGGGGAAGTTCAGCGGAACGGAAAGGTTCCAAATACAAAGGTGTAAAATTCAAAACTGATAAAAAGGAAATACTTTCCCTGGCCACCCACACAATTAGCTTGTGGAACTCATTGCCACAGGATACCAGTGAGGCCAAGAACTTAGCAGAAATCAATTAGGGATTAGACTTTTATATGGAAAATTAAAATATCCAGAGTTATCATAGTAAATTATTTAAAAATAACCAAAGACTTTGGGAAGAGATATAAATCTTCCTGCTTCAGCACAACAGCTGGCTCCTAAATATTAGGAGTCAGGAGGAATCTTTGCCTAAGGGCAGGTGTGACACTTTTCAGGGTTACGCAAGGCATCCAGGGTGAATCACTACCACCTACTTACAGCATGAAACAGCTTTGTCCATGCCCCCCAGGGAGAGTCTTCCCAACTCAGCCAGCCACTGGCAGCACAAGTGCTCTGCTCTGGGCCCCCTAGGCCCCATTCTCTTCCCCTGCAGGCTAGCAATTCACACACCCCACTCAAGTGCCCAGTCCCTTGTCTTCTGGACACCTGCAAATGTACACCAATCCGCTGCCTCCAGGGAAGCAGTGCAACCCGGGTTTACCTCCATTCAATGCTCTCTTTTGCACAGGCACTTAGATATGTCTACAGTACAATCAAACTGAAGTTTATTTAACAGAGCTTAATATAAAGATTCAAAATAAAGGCAAATAAAAAGGACTTGGAAACATACAGTTACAGGTAAAAGAAAAACAAAAGAACAATCCATTGCCTATACTTATAAACTAGCTACTTTCCTAACTAATGAGGCATTTCTCACCCCACAGTCAGCCCTTGCAGGGCTTGTCCAGTCAAGTCATGAGACACTCCAATTGGCAGAACGTCGCCTCCATAACAGATAACCTTTGTGCCCTCTTTCCTTCCCTGATGCAGTCTCATCTTCATTTTTGTCCAATCAAATCTGTATCTTCCTCAGACTGTGAACAACAGGGCTGGGATGACAGATGTCAATCATGTCAATCATTCCCAAATGTTGATCAAGCCAGTGCTGAGATTCGCTCCACCTCAGGTGACACCTTTCACTTTCAGGAGTTTTGGAACACAAAATTCTCCATGTTACATAAGTCGAAGAATGTTCCCCATACAAACATCCTGCAATGTTGGCACATGAGCCCCCTCAGGGAACTATAGAGAAGCTGGCCAGACACAGGTAGAATATACCTACCTGGGCATGCCTGTGTCATGGCAGGTTATCCCATAACTGCTTGCTACAGGGTTTCTTGCACTTTCTTCTAAGATAGCTAGTGCTGGCCACTGCCAGAGACAAGCTACGGGCCTAGATGGACCCATGCTCTGATCCAGACTGGCAACTCCTATGTCCCTAAGAAAACAGAGCTCCAAATTGGTTTCATTCTGAAGTTGGTAGGAGTGTATTAAAGATAATGGAGAGTGAAAAAGAAAGAGGTGGAGGGGGGAGAAAAGAGGTGGAGGGGGGGAGAAAAGAGTTGACTGTGTGCCTTTATCATTTCTCTCTCTTGGGAAGAACTTATCAAAAGGGCAGAGACCAGCAGTGTTCAAAGATTGATCAGTGTAAAGGACTTTTAGGTCTAACCAGGCTTGTTTCAGATTTACAGGAATTGAACAAAGACATAAATCTGTCATTGCCTCGTGAAAATCGAGGTAATTAAATCTGCAGGTGAACAGAATTGTCAAATTGATGATCTATATAAATCAGCAGAGTCACCGGAGGCACCAAGTTCACTGCAGATGGAAGAAGCTTCCTTGGAGAAGTATCTCCTGCCCACAATCAGCAATGGGAGGCTGCTAACATGTGGAAAGCATCACACTGGGAGAAATCCATTTCACCTTCAAGAATCAGCCCGCCGTTTTGCTCCTCACAGTCCTGATCATAGCAGCGAAGGAAGACACCGCAAACTTCAAGGAGTTTGCAGAAGGAGACAGCTGACGTGTACTCACATGGTTATGGCCTGGTTCCAAGACTCAGGCATCGAGTCCCTTCTCACTACATACTCCGGGGAGAAAGGCAAACCCTGCCTCTTCCCTTAGTGAGAATCCAGGGAACAAAAGAATGGTACTGTCACCTCCTTCTCCTCTCCTGGCTTTCCTTCCTGGAATGGGTGGGTGGAGCACTAAGATCATTCCCTTACACAAAGGCCTCTGCCTTAAGGAAAGAAATTGAGCCACTGATATCACACAGCTCCATGTCACACTAGCAAAGTGGAGAGCAGAATGAGGGACCTCAGAATGATCTGTGCCTTGAAATCAGTCCACCAAACCACACATGCTGAGTCACTTGTTCCTTCCATTGGGCTGTGACTGGACATCGGACCAGCAAACCGGAGTGTTGAGTTTGTAGCCTAAGAAAGACCTATCTCTTCACATCCTGAGATCTCTAACCCTTTGTAAGTCTTAACATCAGCCCAGCATGATAAAGTTGCTAAGCTAGTGACCTCACAGATGCATCTGCCTTGACATCACACAACTATCTGCAGCAGCTGTTGCAGAGATATCACAGAGGCCTGTGCCTTTACATCAGCCCAGCAAACCAGAGAGTCTGATCCAGGAACATCACAGAGACTCCTATCTTGACATAAGCTGAGTTTGGGCCATCTTAAGCCCAAACACTGTGGCAGAGTGGATGTGGTGGGCAAACTATCCATGCCCCAGAAGGCCGCTCCACTGAACTGCAAACCACAGGCTAACTGCACTTGCAAGACCCCAAACCACAGCTGCTGGAGCAGCTGGTCAATAGAAGGTCCCAGAATGTGGTAGCAGACAAGCTGACCACCTCACAAAGATTCCAGGAGTAGAAGGGGAGGGCAGTAGGCCACCGGGCACCCTAGGCCAGAAGACACCTAGAGGAACAGGAATCCCAGCACCTGAGGGAGGAACCATTAGAGAGTGAAGAAGCAGGTGGGTCTGGGGGTAATGCTAAAGGAGGGATATGCATGGAATAGAAGAGAATAATGAAACTTTCCAGCTACAGCATTGAAGTGTTGGCAAACTGCAGGGTGATCTCATTATCTATCTAAACTGTTCCCACTGGAAGTTTTTTTCCTTTGCAATATATCATGGAAACCTTTCCGGTGGTTTTAAGCTGTCTAAAATCTGTTTAGCAGACCAACATTTTGGCTAAATTTAACCTGCTAACATTTCTTTTATATTTTTGGCCTGTGTGTAGAGAGAGACAAAGCTTCTTCTAGGGACTGTTCCAATGCCTAATGATGCCTTACTTCAATGGGCGTAATTACCCATGGCCCAGTCCTCTCCCACAAAACTCCAGTGACTTCAGCAGGATCAGGACTGGGCCCCAGATTGCCCTCTGAGAAAGCGAGCCTCTGAAATTTCCACAGGCAAACTCTGCAGGTGGCTTCTAGGATCACACTTCTGAAGTGCCAAACACAGGCGTAGGTAGACTTTTCAGAGAGTTCTTTATTTGATTTGATCCTCTGCTGACATTTTTTTTAATTTTATTTTAATCTTTTTTATTTTTGGAAACAGGCTTTTGGAAGCCCAAACTCAACCGAGCTTGATCCATTGTAAGAAGGACCGAAAGTAGAGCATAGAGATTTAAAGAAAAACAAAGCAAAGGTTCACAGCTGGTGTCTGGTGAATTCTCCGCAATTTCTCATTATGTCCCAAGTCATCCAAATGGGAGGATATTGTTTTCATGGTTTGTTTGTAGGCAGCTTAAGCTAAAACCAGAAATAACAACCAACAGTAATAATGTCTTATATTTATATAGTGCTTCTCAGCCAGAAGGATCTCAAAGGGCTTTATAAACTTGTATTCAAATGCAAACTCCTGCCAACAGCTGATCTCATCCACACATGGTGATTATATGGCCTTCTTTCCCACTTTGAGGCCTGGTCTACACTATAAAGTCAGGTCAACGTAAACTGCCTTGTGTTGACCTAGTGGTGCACGCATCTACAGTTAAATCTGTCTCCCACCCATGCAAGCGCCCTGTTACAGTGACACAGTAACACCACTTCCCTGAGCAGTGCTGATCCCTGGTCGACATACTGAGCTTGACACAGCGCAAGTATAGACACAGAGTTACTCATGTTTACTCTAACATTCCTTCAGCAGCTGTCCTCACAATGGCAACATTGACTGCTCTATTCACAATTGTGAAAGCCACTTCCCGGGGTCATGGAAACTGGAAGCCCATCCCCATCTCTATAAAGCCCTACGAATTTTTGAAATGTCATTTCCTGATTATCCAGCTGCGCGAGCACACTTAGCAGTTCTCCACTGTTGTGTGCAACTGCCCAACTGACCGTGCTGATGACACGCTCCATCCACACGCTGGCTTGGAGTAGAAAGGAGATATTGGCTATCCTGGGCCTGTGGTGAGAAGAGTCTGTGCGAACACTGCTACGGACCAGCCATAAAAACGTGGACGTACATGAGCAGATTGCTTGGGGGATGCAGGAGAAGGGCTACGATAGCAGCAGTGCCATGGGAAAGCGAAGAACTGCATCAGGCATATCAGAAAGCCAATGTGACAAACAGTCAATCCAGTGCCAAGTGCAGACCTGCCTGCCATACATGGAGGAGACTCCATTACCACTGTAGATATCTCTGAGGAGCCTGTGTCAAAGCCTTGCACAGTGAGGAGGAGGAGAAGGAGAAGGAGGAGGATGGGGGACTTGCAACCAGGGAAGGACCAGCTATGCCACAAGCCAGGACTTGTTTGAGACTCCACCACAGTTCAGTCATTTGAGCCCGGGTGAGCCTGATGCTGGGGAGGAAACCTCGGTAAGCATGTAATAGTATTTCCTGTTACAGTGATATACTGATGGCACCTCCAAAGCAACAGGAAACAGCTATCAACTTGTCATTAATTTACTCGTACTAGAAGAGGTAGGAGTATGACGAGAGGCAGAGTTGTATGCTTTTCATCCCCCTGTACAGTTAGGCAGGGAGGCATGAGGAGCAGTTTGTTTATGTACCCAGGGATTTCCCCTGATGAAACTTCCATGGAGATCCTCTGCAATCCTCTCTTGAAGGTCTCTAGGGATTGCTGCCTTATTTCTTCTTTCACAGTAGGACACTTTCCCACACCAATCCCTAGTAACTTCGACAGGCACCACTGCAGGACACAAGCTACAAGCATACGGACCCAAGGATCTTCGGGACGCCAGCAGGAGCTGTGCACTCTGTGCCCCTCAGGAGTGAGATACCAGCTCAAATCAGCCCTGCCTGTGGAAAATAGTGCCAGCATTCAGTGTCACTTCCCTATACTCATTGTTTCAGGCAGCTGAGCAATTCCCCACTCACTTCCTTCCCCTCCTGATGAGCCGTACTCACCATGGCTGGTGCTATGAGAGGCGCCACAGCAGAAGTGTCAATAAGCATGTCTTGTTTAAAACTCCAGTGGAGCCACGGAAGGGGGTTCTGAATCTTAAGTTTCACTTTCCGGTGTGACTATCCTGACAATGGTGCCTCTGTATTTTATCCACAGCTGCTGCTGGAGCAGCCTTGAGGGGCTCTTCTTCCACGCCTGCAGCAGAACGCCTGAGCCAGAAGAGGAGAAAGAAGAGGACTTGGGATGTTCAGTGAGATCCTGCAAGCTAGTGCTGCATCAGATCATAAATACAGGGCCTGGAGGGTAAACACTGCAGACAGCCTAGAGCGTGGACAGGAGACAGGCCCAGGAGTCCCAGCAGAAAAAAGGAGAGGGAGGTAGACCAGGACATAATGGGGATTCTCCAGCAGCAAACACAGATGCTGCAGATTCTACAGGTTCAACAATCCCAGGTTCGCTTCCCTTTGCCATCCACGGAAGACTCCATTGCAGCACTTCCCTACATCCCCCTCCTCAACATTCCACATGGCATCAGGAGCCACATCTCCACCTCTACCACTCTAATCCAGGTGCCATCAAGGACAACCACAGCTTCACATACACTGACCTGTAAAAGCCATGGTTGCTTTATATATAGGAAGAGTGACGTGAATGTTCTTTCCCCTTGTTAAGTTCTGTTTCATTAATTTATTACATTTTAATGTATTTTTGCACTGGTTTTGTTACTGAATAAAATTATATTATTTGGAAAATAATTCAGCTTTATTAGTTCACAACGTATACTGCAGAGTGCCTAGCAGTTAGTTCTGAAAGCACCCCCTTATTGTACTGTACAGTGACACATAACTCATAGGCTGAGTGACACACACAGTGTAATCATCACAAACGTACTTGAGCACCACAAAATTAATAGGTGCGCTGACAGTGCTGTTCTTGATAGATGTATACCAATCACCACATGATCCCTAACAGGCTCCAAAACTGTAGGGCCAGGCTGAGCACAGTACAACACAATGCATTACTGTGGCTCACTATTAAAGTCCTCTTTCAAAGCCTCACTGATCCATACAGCAACATGTTCAATTCTTCTAATAGCCCTTGTGTCTGGCTGTTTAAACTCAGCAGACAGCTGCTCCATCCCCATCCTGCCAGCAACTTTTCCTCCTTCTGCTTCACAGATATTATGCAGGACACAGCAGCCAGCTGTAACCTTTGGCATTTTTTTCCACTGGGATCCAATCTTGTGAGTAAACAACGTCAGTGTCCCTTCAATCTACCAAAAGCGCATTCAACTGTCATCCTGCACCTGCTGAGCCAACAGCTGAATGTTTACTTACTGCTGTCAAAGCGGTAAGCGTATGGCTTAATAAGCAAGCAGTAGCTTCATCTCCCAGGATCACTAATGGCATGACAACATTGCCAATGGTAATCTACCACTCAGGAAAGGAAGTCCCTGCTCGTAGCTTTCCAAGATACAAGGTCGGGGAGGACCAATTTCTCTTGGTGGAGAGACAAGCTAAATGCAAGGTGGAACAGATTGTTTAGCATACATTTACTTAATTTACTTAATTTATTACATTTTAACCTGAGTACCTTTCCCAGACCTGAAGAAAAGCTCTGTGTGGCTGCAAAGTTGGTCTCTCTCACCAATAGAAGTTGATCCAATAAAATATATTACCTCACTCACCTTGTCTCTCTGATATCCTAGGACCGACATGGATACATCAACACTGCACATTGCTTTAAGATGAGTCTTATCTCTTAAGTGTGCAAGCGTCATGCACCTTCCTGGACCAGTCAAAGTTGAAGTCAGTGAAGTGCTGCGAAATTGACCCTTTGCACTCAGTCATTCCTGCACACTGCATCACGCATCAAAGCAAGCACTCCTGGTGAGTACAAGCAGCACCAAGACAAGAAGCCAAGTATGAACATGCACAAGTGACATAGTTACTGCAGCAGCTTTATACCGATGTAACTTGTGTTGACCAACATTTGTAGTGTAGACATGGCCCAATGTTTCTCAGAGCACAGCAATGGGTTGTCCAGTCCAGAATCCTGTCTCTAACAGGAGCCAGTGTCAGCAATCAGATATAGGCATGATTTGGCATAATCCTCCTACTTGTGCAATGCTATACCACAGGGTGCACATTTCTTCTGCCCCCAGTTGGTGATTGTGTTCCATTAGGTAGTATATGGATAAACAGTCCATCTAATTCAATCCTACCTAGTGCACCCAGAGATGTGATTCTTAGCCACACATCTCTTCTTTTAAAAAAAGAAGAAAAAAAAGAATACACATTGGGTCTGACCCAAAACCCAGTGAAGTCAACAGGAATCACCTCACTGACATCAGCAGACTTTGGAGGAGGGCCTCAGGCCTTTGCCTCTACAGTATCATCAGACAGCAAGTTCCACAGGCTGGGGACACAATCATGGCATTAGGAGCATGTGCAGACAGGAGCTGGTGGCACAGAGCCACATGCTGTCCTCACACAGACAATCCCAAGAGAGAGGATCTCTCTTTTCATGAGTTAGCACCCACGGCATTAAAGGTACATCTTCATCTCGAGGAGGGGGAAATTTTGTTCAACACAGAGCGGTGAGAGCCTGCCACCTGTGAACACTATGGCTTGTATCTGCAAATCTCAGTACAGATTTCCGGACCCTGCATATCCCAACCCCACCAGAATCACAGCTTCCTTTATTATTATTTGTATTGTCAGGGATACAGTGATTTGCCTGAGATTGCACAGGACCTGTTCAGAGACAAGAGCTAACCCCTGATCTCCTGCCTTATCTTCAAGACCATTCTTCTTTTTGGAGCTGTGACCTCCATCTCCAACGAGATCCTAACCCCCATGGCTAAACTAGCAGTAAAGTCTTATGCTACTTTCCAGCAGGAAATCCAGACCCTGCAGCCTTTCATCTCTGGGTGTGAGTCAAGCTCACCACCCCACATCAGCAGCGAGCAAAGGTTTTTGTCACCCTATGGCTGGTTAGCAGCCGGTGTGAAAGGAGTTTGGTGTTCTTAGCCCAGCTCCCTGTGGATAAATGCCACTACCATCTCCCAGGAACTAGCTGCCACCCTTATTAACAGGCTAAGCAAAACAAGGATGGATTGATTTTAATCTATACACTATGTACCCACCAATAGTCTCTGGGTATGCTGGCAATTGCTTATCAGCACCGTAAAAGATCATTAAATGTCAAAGGTCAATTTAAGGCGGAACTCCAACCAGCCCACAGGAGATACACACCCACTTATCAAGGGAAAAACTGAGGGTCAAGTCCTGCTCCCCAGTGAAGTCAAGAACAGCTTTGCCATGGATTTCAATGGGACCCACATCTGGTCCTGAGCAAACAGGTTGGTCACACAGAGTTCTACATCTGGATAACTGCTATGATGGTGCACAAAGGGAAAGGCGATGTCTCAAGTAGCCAGGCCCCAAGCTACACGGGGCTTTCTAGATTCAAAGAAACACCTTGAATTGAACCCGGAAACATACCGGTAGCCAGTACAATCTACAGAGCACAGCTGTTATGTGCTTTGTACATGGAACATCGCTGAACGTACAGGCAGCTACAGTCAAGGCTCCAAGATGTCCAAGCAGACTGTTGCAATCCATTCTAAAGGGTGGCAAAGGCCTGGAGATTGGTGGCTTGGTTTGCATCTCAGACACCTAGGCAGAATAAATTTGCCTTATGCCCGCAGACAGCCTTCTAATTCATGGCTGGTTAACAACTATTACTATTATCTATCTGCAGCATAAACCTCCTTAGCTTTCAGCAGTTTCTCCTCTAACTAGGATTCCAAAATACCTCTGCCCACAGGGAGTGCATTGTAAAGTGCAGCCTATCTACTTCCTCCCTGTCTGAGCATGTGGGGGGGAAGGGGGTGCGGGACACAGCTATTGTTACAGAACCTGAACTCCAAATCTCCATGATTGCAGCTGTTGGGAATTTTTCTTGTAACCACAGCAATGAATAACATTCTGAACTGATGGATATTTGTTTACAACCTGAACTCTCGCTCTCCACCAAGTCTACAGTCTGGGAATTAACATATTAGTGATGAGTGAACTTCTAAAGCTTCACGGATCCAGGGAAGCACTCTGCAGCTCAGACCTTTATCCAAATGATCTAAAAATTCTGCAGACTGTCAAACCAGTCTGCAGACCTTGTGAAAAGAGGATCTCGTGGATCTATAACTTATGCTTCTGGTAATACAGATACCTGAATTCACAAGCCTCAGGAAAGGTTAGGCTAGGTTTTGAGAAAAGAGTCAGGCCAGTTTTTGTTTCATCCAAACAGCCATCCTAGCTTCCACTTCCCTGTCTCAAACTTCCTTCTCTCTCTTGAAATGAAAGCAATTCAAAACACAGGCAGAGAACATCCCCAGAGCAGAAGAGAAAGAAGGAGGGTTAAATCCTCATGCCACACAGAACCAATCTTTCCCATTGCACTGAGGCAAGTGAAGGCTCTAAGCCAGCTGACAAGGAGAACAGGTAACCCAAGGAGCTGAAGCAAGAGTGAATGAAGCTAATACATTTGGATCTCTCAGACACTGCTTATCCCTCATCTTGTCTTATGGTACAAGCTCTGTGTGGCAGTTGGAAACTAACCCTGCAGTGCAGTCACTGGCTTCCTTGACATCTGCAAGACACTGCTTGCCTGTCCTTAAAAAAGGCTGCAAAACTGACTCTTTCAACACCAAAGCTCTCCAAACCTTCCTCCGGTTGTAAATCTTGAGACGAAGGATGATCTTGCAGCGAACCCACAGGACTGGCTGTGAGAGGACCTAGGCTCTGTTGGTGGCTGTGCCACTGCATTCCGACATAACCTTTGGCAAATCACTTTGCCGCTCTGTGTCTCAATTTCCCCATTTATAAATAACAGGGATAATGATCCTTCCTCACAAGGGTACGGCAAGGATCAAGTAAAGCACTTGGTGATCTTTACTTGGAAAATATGATAAAAGGGCAAAATATTACTGATCTCTGTCCACTCAGAACCTTTTGTGTGCATGTTTATACTGGCAGTACATGTGCAAAGAATATTCACCCAATGTACTTTAAGGAGGTACACAAAATTAATGGGAGGGAATACATTAAAATGATGATTTTACAAGGCTTCTTTGAGTAAAATTGGTGAAGGTTGACAAGCGACAGACTGACAGCTCTGGAGCCCACAGCCCTCTATTTATTCACTGATCAGATATTACATGGACTTTCCTTTAAGCCACTCCCAAGGACTGTCTCTAGTGAGAGATAGCACTTTTCCTCCATAAAAATCTCCAGCACTTCACAAACAAGATTGGGGTCATTAGCCCCATTTTACAGATGAGGAAACTGAGGCATAGATAGGCAAAAATGACTTGCCCGAGGTGGTGGCAGGAACAGAATTCAGGTGTCCCAGGTCCCTATGCAGTGCCCTAGCTATGGGGCCACACTACCACCCAATCTAAGAGTGTCCATCTATCTAGTTGTGTCCCGATACTAATGGGCAGGCAAGGGTAGTTTAAGGCAGTATCCTTAGGCCATTATGGACCACAGAGATTCACAAAGTAGGACCTACTAGTAGTAACTGCTGAAGTCCAACATGGAGAATATGAAGCAGGGGGGCGGCTCTGGCATGGCAAGGAGCCAAGAGCATTGTTACAAGCGAATGCAAGCTGCAATCCAGTCCTATTTATCTCAATCCACGCCTGCGTGGTGGAGCCATCTCATTCGGCCAGAGAGAATGACCTCTCTGACCCAGAGAGATGGCTCCACCAAGCAGGGGTGGATTGAGATTAAATAGGACTGGACATTCCTGAGCCTCTCTGGCTGAGAATTCGAACAAGAGAGTCAGCATTGCTGGAATAGGGTTTTGGATTTTGCCCTATCAGGACACCAACCCACTCCACATTCACTCAAACGGGTACCAAATGGTGGTAACTTTTGGCCATTGTCAGTCCAAGCTGGCTTCGTCCCAGTGACCTGGGGAGAAAAAGCACTAAACCCCTTTGCCCATGCCTTGAGCTATCTGGCCACCTGCTCAATGATTCATAATAAATCAACACCCTTGTTTCCGTACCACCTTGCTACCCAGCTGGCTCACTCACATGGCCCTCAGGTGGCGGCAGCAGCACATCTTGCAACCTAAGAATCAAGCGCAGTCCTTGTCCCACAGAGCCACCCGTTGTGTTAGCGGGTGGGGGCTGCGTAGCTGTGTCAGATGGGCACGGTGACCATGAGCCACCCACCAACACAGGGCAGGATGCCTCAGCGTGGGCAGGGAAGGGCACACTGCTGGGGGCACTTCAGTACCATCACACATGCTGCGTACCAGTAAGCTATGCCCCCACCAGATAGGCTCTCCTGCCAGGACTAAGTAGATATCGTGCCCTGCTGTTGCATGGGTGAGCTAAAAGAGGCTCCCTATGGCCTCCAACCCCACAGCACGTCTGCTCAACAGGAGGAGGACTTGATCCTAAATTGAGAGAGGTGCCACTAGAACAGCAGACTAACCAAGGTGCAACAACAGATGGCTGCTAAAGTCTGTTCCCAGCATGCCCTGGGCAATAGGGCTGTGCCAGAAAGAGGCACTGTTTGGGTGATTTGCATTTGCTTGTGCTCAAGTGTTTTCCTCTTGGCATGGGGTCTGTAGGCACATTGGCATACGGGTTTGCCGGCTGTTGGCATCTATTCGCGATCTGTGCTTCGGCTTTCACAATCAACTGACGTGTCCTGTTTTGGGTTGCAGTTCTGTGCAGAGAGCTGGGCGTGGTAAACTCCAGCTCTCCCAGAGACAAGGCCATGCCATGGCATATCTCAAGTTTGGCAGAGCTCAGCCGTGAATCTCCTTGTCCTGGAGCCAAGCTATCAAATGTCCCTGTGTCACATGCCCCATTCCACCTCCGTGCTCTGCAGAGGGAAGCTAATTGGCACTCACACGATGCCATAGTCCTCGGCAGCCCTGCAGGGCTGTCCCATTCTGCCATGCGAGGTGTGTGAGCACAGAGAATGACATCTCCAATCTGCACTGACTCCATGCGACATCATTTGAGCCATCCACCTCTCCGTCTCCCACAGGCAAAGGATCTGCTCAGGCCAAACCTTTCATCATCTCTTCATTAAGTGAGAGAATTCAGTGCTCCTGACAGCAAGGAACTGAGGGCGCTGACTATAGCCAAGAACCGTGGCTTAGTGCTTTGTCAGCTTCCCACGCACCTCTGCCAATGCACCCCACGCAGCTATCACTGTCCTCATTCCCATCATCAGCTCTGCCAATGCACCTCACTTCTCACCTGCAGCATCCTCTGCTAGCCCAACACTATGTCCCCCACCAGCTCATGTTCCTCCACCCTAACCTGCAGCATCTGCTGATCCATCTCCGCCACACCCCAGCTCTGTTGCTCACTTATATTGCAGCCCTGAGCATTAACTTCTGGCCACAGTGAATGGTGGCTTTCTGATGCAGACAAATCGTGCAGCAGATAACGGTCTATGATCCAACACGCTCGTTCTACTGGTCTTTGTAGACTCAACACTAGTTTCTCGTCTAGTGCCTCAATAGGCTGCAGATGAAGGCTCTGCCAAAGAGCCCTAACCCCACATAACCTTCCCCTTGCTTCTGAAACCAAGAGTAATGCCCCACCATCTCTGCCCATGAACAGGGGACAGGGAAGAGACTGTGGGTTGTTTTTGACATGCCTGGCCAATAGCTCAATCTTCTGTCTGTCCCAAGAGCACTCTTTGGCCCTGTCTTCACTGACCATGGAGACTCTTAAGGACTCCAATTGTTTGACACAGCAGTCGTCTGGCTCATCCTTCCAAGAGCTTAATGCAGAAGGATGGACTTCAGCAGGACTCTTTGGGAGCCCACACACAGCCCTCCTTATAGCTGTGAGCCCTCGGACTCCTGGCCCCTGTATCTCACAGCGCTCAATGCTGCTGCTCAGAAGAGAGACTTTACACTTCATTATGAGATGGAATTGGGAGGACTGGCGGAATCGATGCACTGCTGAAATGCTTATGGCCCCCCTTCCATACAGCAAAGAAAGCAAGTAGATCGAACTAGTTCTGCCAGACCTGAACCAACAACCTTATCCCATGCACCGCAGCCAACCATTAGAACCAAGCGCCTTGGGCAGCTGTTATGGATGGAAGTTGGCGTACCGGCCAACCAAGCTCAAAACCATGCCAAGCCATGGTTTGCTGCAGTGCTTTCCTCACTGCATGCAGCCAGATATCACACTGTGATCTTAAAGCTGCTGGACACAGGGAAAACCTGGGGCACTGTCTGAGACACATGCCATCTAAGGAGGACTATCTCAGATCACGGGCAGGAACAGTATCACCTCCATAGCCACCCATGCAACTATTGCAGGGCAAAGGCCTTGTACAAGACTCAGCATCCTGGAGTGACCCCTCACAGCAATAGCGGGACATTGCAGACCTTCTGTCTCAGCATTCCTATCACACTCTTTGGCCTACTCCAGATGTAGCAGTGAGTGAGTCCTCCAGCTAAGCTAATTTAAAGCATTCAGCTCTTTCCACCATAACAGAGTCCCTCTGTCCAAGTCCAAAACCAAAATCAGGAGTCTTCAGCCCCTCTGAGCTCTGCCTTCAGCCCCTTTCCTAACAGATGAGGCCCCCATAGCAAAGGCGAGTCTCACTGTCAACTCCTGGGCTCCAATCAACCTAACCATCTGGGTCAGGCCTATTCTCTTACCAAGAGCCACTGGCAGGCCATAGCCCTCAACCAGTTCCTAGCTGAAGGCCAGCTTCTTGCCTCACACTGGAGCAACCCAGTTGTTCTCCTTCCCAGTTAGCCCTCAGCCACTGGGTTTTCCTCAAGTCCCACATTCTACACAGGTGTAGCGGGGCAGAGTAGATCATTTAGCCCTTTAAGGTAGAGCTTGGCAAACTAGGTAAAGCAATTAGTGCACTGACAGAATTTAGCCCTTTCTCCTCACTGTCTAAGTGCAAACAGATCATGAGTTCCACCAATCTGTCAGCTGCTTGAAATGATGCTCTGACATTCCAGCCCGTGTTTAAACAGGTCACGCAGGGCCTGGCCTGAAGCCTACTGAAGACACTGGTAGTCTTGCTGCTGACTTCAATGAACAATTGATCAAGCATAAGGTGCATTTCTGTCCCCTGGCTGAAGGAGTGTAACTTGTACGATCAGATTTCCAGAGCAAACACTTTGGATTACATCCTCTCCAGAAATATTTCCCAAACATCTGCTTAAAGTTCACTTTCTGAGAACGTTCCTCTCATTCACTAGGATCTCAGCACAAAGGGAGGAGAGCCAGCGTAAATACACAGTCATTCAGATGGATTTGGTTGCCTTTGGGGGTTTGCTCAGCTCTAGCCCAGAGGATCTTTTCAAGGAATGAGCACAGATCATGGAGTAGCTCTGGTTTCCACAGCAGAGATTAGTTCTTAATTTACATTATGCAGTACAGAAGTTCTTCTACAAAGAGTTCTGTATCCCAGAGGTCTCTGGGGCTACCGCACAGGGCCAGGAGGATGTTTCAAAAATTCAGGGGACTCAAAGATCCTGTAAGCAGCTCCATCTGGGGAGAGCCCCTTACAATCTGCCCACACAGGGCAGTTTCTAGGGTCAGTGCTCTAGTAGAACAGTGCTCTTGATGGTAGCCGGACAAGCTGTAACCCTTATAGGTACCATGGTTTTCACACTGCCATTTGATATGTACATGGCACTGAAAGGGCTAATCAGTAAGCCAGCAGGGTGGGCAGGGCGAGGCCTTGAGAGGCTGAGTCAGGGAAGAGGAGACAAAAGAAGAGGGAATGGAAAAGAATCATACTGGGAAATGGAGAAAGAGAGAGAATTAGAGGGAGGAGAAGGCAAGGGAGATGAAGGGGCGAAGGAAAAATTAAGCATGGGGTTTTCTTGTGATGCAGTTATTTCCAGCAAAACTCTGGGGCCAGATCCTCAGCAAGTGTCAACCAGCAACTGCAGTCGAGGCCTGCCCCCAGCCACCGGGAGAAGGGTTTCCAGATGTCATGTGACCTGGTGCCAAACTGCAGCCCTTCCCCTTCCAAATTTGTTGTTGTTTTTTTAACAAGTAGCCCATGATTTGAGGTGCCAAGGGTCACCAAGGAGCCGGGCTCGCCTCCTGTTAATACTAAATGAGACACTAAGTGCCTTTTGGACAGTAATCAAAACCCCCAAGGGGAGTCACACCAGATCCAGATGCTCCTGACTTTTAAAGGGCCAGCTGCCCTTTCTTAAAAGATTTCCTTTCCTATGAATAATATATACCCTAGCAAGGATGCATGTACATCCCCATTACCAAGCATCTATTCTCAGGCACAGATTTATTTTGTTTATTTATTTGTTTTTACAATTTTTACAATTAAAAATTAAATGGACTTCTGCATTGCAGTCTCTGACTTGCGTAACACTTTCTTAATTTTAAAGATTTGGTATGTTTTTAATATAATAGTATGCAATAGAAGCACTGTCTATATTTACCTGTATCTATATCTAGAAACAGATACAGAACTAGATACAGAATGAAGGAAAAAAGTACGTAACCTTCATGTGAAATTTCTGTCTGTATTTATATCATTTGCATCATTCCAGGGAAAAGGGTAGACGTGCTTATTCTGTCAGCCAGTGCTGCAACCTGCTCTCAGTTTTCGTTTCCCGATGGGTCCTAAAGCCAGCTTTGTAATCACTACTGCAACTATGCTGAAAAAAACATGGAAAATCTAAATTATCTAGGCAATAAGTGGGAGCTGCTAGATCTGAGCTCCTACCAGATGACTTGACTGGCATATTGATGTCTCTTATTTTTTACTCCCCTCATTTGTACCTGAAGAGTTCTGAAAATAATGTTTTAAAAAACACATATGAAATAACAGCATTAGAGCAAAGCATGGATAAACACTTTAAATTACTTGTGACTCAGTCCTATCAGAGTGAAACAACCCTCCTGTAACAAGGATCTTCTCCCTAAGACCACGTGCTCCCCATCAACTCCCGTCCTCTCCTCATACCTGAGCCGCCTTCTCCCATGGAGGCCTGATCCTGCAAACACATCTATGTGCGTGTTTAGCGACCCACCACCAACAGAAGACATGTGAGTCACCCCACTGACGTCCGTCACTGCAGGGTGGTCAGGCCTGTAAGCATTCAAGGCCCCGAGTGGTAGCCAACGCCAGAGTCGGGTCATGTGATAGTAGCCAGAAGACAGCATCTTCTGCCTGATGCCTAGTCATGCAGTGAGAGAGACCTACAGGGAGGCTCTGCTGTGGTGGAGCTTGGACAGTGGGGGGCTGGGGCAGCTCCCCAGGATTCAGGTGAGCCCCTAGCAAAGAAGACTGTGGAGAACCCCCCACCAAAGGCAGGAGTTTGAGCCCGGCGCAAGGCCAAAAGACTACTAGGTACAGCTCCGAGAAAGAATGTTGTCCAGAGCCCTGCACCAAGGGCAGAAGGCATGGCTTGAGCCTAGGAGAGCCAACAGAGACTGAACAAAAATAGCAGTGAAGCCGCAGCAGCACAGGTGGCCGCATGGGCTGTACAACCCTGCACAAGGTCCTGGATATAGATTCGAGGGCTAGCCCATGCTGCTGCAACTTCATTACTACTGTTATTTGAGGTAGCTAGATCAAAGCTAGCTTGAGTATGCCTATACATCAGGGGTCGGCAACCTCTGGCAGGCGGCTCGCCAGGGTAAGCACCCTGGCAGGCCAGGCCAGTTTGTTTACCTGTCGCGTCGGCAGGTTCGGCAGACCTCGGCTCCCACTGGCCGCGGTTCGCTGTTCCAGGCCAATGGGGGCGGTGGGAAGTGCCGCAGGCCGAGGGATATACTGGCAGCAGCTTCCCGCCTCCCACATTGGCCTGGGACGGTGAACCACAGCCAGTGGGAGCCGTGGTCTGCCGAACCTGCTGATGCAACAGGTAAACAAACTGGCCCGGCCCGCCAGGGAGCTTACCCTGGCGAGCTGCCTGCCAGAAGTTGCCGACCCCTGCTATACACGCTGCAGTCACACCTCTAGTCACAGTGTAGACACACCCTAAGAAAGAGCAGAGCAATTGCTTACTACGTTCTAATCAAAGGGCCAACATTCACACTTGTACCAGTCTGTGGAAGACAATGAGGCTGCACAGGTGCAAGTGAGGACAGAATTGGTGGTGACGCCGGAAGGAACCCCAGCTTAACTCTCAGATCCCTGAATGAGGGCTAGGAAATCAGCTTTTTCTTGTGAATTCAGCCCATTTGAGCTGGAATCATTGAGAAACAAATACAGAGGCCCATGATGCTATTTTTTTCCAGGGTATAACAGCACCTTAAGAGGGAGGGAGAAATTCAGCCAATAGCTGGGGATGGTGAGCTTGCTGGTGTGGTCACTTGAACCTCCCAGTATATTTCACATGGAACCATCAGATGGTGACAGCTTTTGGTCACTAGCATTCTGGGCAACATCTGAACCAGTTATCTAGGACTGAAAAGCTCTGTAACACTCTTAACTGTATCAATAGCATTTACCCCTGGAAAACAGAGACTTCTTCAAGACATGCTTGAAGTAGATCGTCCATAATGGACATGTTTTGAGAGAAGAACCTTCAAGATTTGCTTGACTATTAACTAGTCTGCCTTAATCTAAGCAACCTGTGGCCTGTTCTGAGGTGAATTCTCCATGCATTTTCTCCTGGAGAAAGTAGTTGTTCCTCCTTTACAACTTGTTGCATTGTGCTGCTAGAGCATGACAACCACATCCTACTCCACAGCTGGCTATTAGAGGTCACTGCTAGGCCAAATTCTGACCCCAACTATACCTGCACAGACCAGCTCAAGTCAACAGCATTGTACGGGAGTAAGAAAGGGCAGCTTGGCTCAAGAGGGTCTGGCTCTACACTATTGTGTATAGTGGGTATGATTACTAATTTGACAGACTAATCAACAATGCCAGATCAGAGAATTTTGGGACCCCTGTGCACTATGGAAATTGCCTTCCCTCCCACCCCCACCATCTTCTTTAAGCAGGACAGGGCATGTGAAATACAACCTGTAAATAGGAGAAAAGATGGTTACTTACCTTTGTAACTGTTGTTCTTCGAGATGTGTTGCTCATATCCATTCCAGTTAGGTGTGTGCGCGCCGCGTGCACGTTCGTCGGAGAAACTTTTACCCTAGCAACCCAGGCGGGTCGGCTGGGCGCCCCCTGGAGTGGCGCCGCTATGGCGCCCAATATATATCTCAGCCGACCCGGCCACCCTTCAGTTCCTTGTTGCCGGCTACTCCGACAGTGGGGAAGGAGGGTGGGTTTGGAATGGATATGAGCAACACATCTCGAAGAACAACAGTTACAAAGGTAAGTTACCATCTTTTCTTCTTCGAGTGATTGCTCATATGCATTCCAGTTAGGTGATTCCCAAGCCTTACCTAGGCGGTGGGGTCGGAGCGAGATGTGGCGGTATTTAAAACTGCTACGCCGAAGGCCGCATCATCTCTTGATTGTCTGACTAGCGCATAGTGTGCGGTGAATGTGTGGACCGATGACCAGGTCGCTGCACGGCATATCTCCTGGATAGGCACGTGCGCCAGGAAGGCTGCCGACGTCGCCTGAGCTCTCGTGGAATGTGCCGTGAGGTGGCTAGAGGGGACACGAGCTAAGTCGTAGCATGCGCAAATGCATGCAGTTACCCAGGAGGAAATCCTCTGAGGGGAGATTGGTTGACCTCTCATCCGTTCTGCGATCGCCACAAACAGCTGAGGGGACTTCCGAAATGGCTTTGTTCGCTCAATGTAAAAAGCAAGTGCTCTACGTACATCTAAGGAGTGTAGCTGCTGCTCCCGCCGAGAAGAGTGTGGCTTCAGGAAGAAGATGGGGAGGAAGATATCCTGGTTGGTATGGAAGGCAGAAACAACCTTAGGGAGGAACACCGGGTGGGGTCGCAGGTGCACTTTGTCCTTATGGAAGACGGTGTAGGGTGGGTCCACTGTGAGAGCTCTCAGCTCTGAGACCCGCCTGGCCGATGTAATGGCCACCAAGAAGGCCGTCTTCCATGACAGGTACATGAGTGAGCAAGTCGCCAGTGGCTTGAATGGCGGGAGCGTGAGCCTGTTCAGGACCAAGTTAAGGTCCCAGGTAGGAGCAGGGTGGCGTACGGGGGGGGGTAGAGACGCTCCAGGCCTTTAACAAACCTGGCGACTAAGGGGTGGGAGAATACGGAGCGGTCACCCTGTCCTGGCCGAAAGGCGGATATGGCCGCTAAGTGTACCTTTAAGTAGGATGTCGCCAGGCTTGGCTGCTTAAGGTACCAGAGGTAGTCTAGGACTGTGGGAATTGGGGTCTGCGTAGGGTTCACCCCTTGAGAAGCGCACCAGCAAGAGAAACGCTTCCACTTGGCCCTGTACGTTGAGCAAGTGGAAGGCTTCCTGCTGTTAAGGAGTATATGTTGGACCGGTGCGGAGCAGCTGAGCTCCACCGTGTTCAGCCATGCAGGAGCCACGCCGTGAGGTGCAGGGCTCGTAGGTCCGGGTGACGAAGCGTGCCATGATCCTGCGTAATCAGGTCTGGGTGGAGAGGAAGGGGAATTGGGGGGTCCACAGATAGGTCCAGCAAGGCAGTGAACCAGTGCTGTCTGGGCCACGCAGGTGCGATCAGGATTAGATGCGCTTTGTCCCTGCGCAGCTTCAACAGGACCTTGTGCACCAGAGGGAACGGAGGGAAGGCATACAGGAGGTGGTGGGTCCATGGCAGGAGAAATGCGTCCGTGATCGACCCAGGAGAGAGACCTTGAAAGGAGCAAAACTCCTGGCACTTCCTGTTGGACTTGGTTGCGAAGAGGTCTATGCGGGGAAATCCCCACCTCTGGAAGATGGAATGGATGACATCCGGTCTGATCGACCATTCGTGGCAGAGGAAGGAACGGCTGAGTCTGTCCGCCAGCGTGTTCTTGACCCCTGGGAGGAAGGATGCCACCAGGTCTATCGACTAGGCTATGCAGAAGTCCCAGAGTCAAATGGCTTCCTGACATAGGGGAGACGAACGGGTTCCCCCCTGTTTGTTGATATAATACATGGCCGTTGTGTTGTCCGTGAGTACGGAAACACAACAGCCGTGTAGGTGTCGTTGAAACGCCTGGCAGGCAAGACGGACTGCCCTTAGCTCCCGGACATTTATGTGGAGTGACAGCTCTTGGGACGACCAGAGGCCCTGGGTACGCAGGTCCCCTAAGTGGGCCCCTCACCCCAGGGATGATGCATCGGTTGTTAGAGTCACCGATGGTTGCTGTGAATGGAACGGCATCCCCGCACATACTAGAGATGGGGTCAGCCACCAGTCGAGGGAGCGGAGAGGGTCGGGGGGGACCGTCACCAATACATCCAGCTGGTCCCTGCTCGGGCGGAATACGGAATGAAGCCACGTTTGGAAGGGCCTCATTCGGAGCCTGGTATGCTTTGTCACGTAAGTGCATGCGGCCATATGCCCTAGAAGTGTGAGGCAGGTGCGAGCCGAGGTGATTGGGGAGGCCTGTAAGCTCCGAATGATCACACCGATCGTCTGGAAGCGAGGTTGAGGTAAGTAGGCCCTGGCCTGAGTAGAGTCCAGGGTCGCGCCTATGAAGTCTAACCTCTGTGTGGGGACCAGGCTGGATTTCTCGGCATTGATAAGCAGGCCTAGCTGGGAGAAGAGGTCCGTAACGGCCTCGACATGTCGTTGCACCTGCGACTGGGAGGACCCTTTCAGGAGCCACTCGTCGAGGTACGGGAAGACGTGGATTTTCTGCCGACGGAGGTGGGCAGCCACAACGGCCATGCACTTGGTAAACACCCTTGGGGCTGTGGAGAGGCCGAAGGGCAGGACTGCGAACTGGAAGTGCTGATGTCTGACCGTGAAGCGGAGGTACTTCCTGTGCGGTGGAAAGATGGCGATATGGAAGTACGCGTCCTTCATGTCGAGGGCGGCATACCAGTCTCCAGGATCCAGGGATGGGATAATGGTTCCCAGGCAGATCATGCGGAACTTCAACTTGAGCATCCACTTGTTGAGTCCCCACAGGTCTAGGATGGGTCTGAGACCTCCCTTGGATTTGGGGATCAGAAAATATCGGGAGTAGAATCCCTTGCCTCTCTCGCCTAGAGGTACTCCCTCTGTAGCTCCCGCCGCAAGGAGGGAACGAACCTCCTGCAGGAGGGTTTGCTCGTGAGAGGGGTCCCTGAAGAGGGACCGGGAAGGGGGGCGGGAAGGGGGTGAGGATGCAAATTGCAGATGGTATCCGTGCTTCACTGTGCGTAGCACCCAACGGTCTGATGTTAATTGGGACCATGCCGGGAGGAAGTGGGAGAGGCAGTTGGAGAAGGTAGGGGAAGGATCCTGTCTTGAGTCTGGTATGCCGTCCCCGGGCGCACCTTCAAAAGCCAGGCTTGGGGCCCGGCTGTGCCTTGGAAGACCCTTGGTTCTGGCCTCCCTGGGAGCTGGATTGGCGTTTGCGTCCCCCCCGGCCATGCCATCTATTGAGGTCCTGCCTCTGACGGGGTGGGAAGTATGGGGGCTGTGCTTGGGGCCTGAAGGGTCTACGCTGGGTGGAAGGTGTATGCATCCCCAGCGAGCGAATGATGACTCGATTGTCCTTCAGGTTTTGTAATTTGGAGTCTGTCTTGTCCGAGAACAACCCTTTCCCGTCAAAGGGTAGGTCCTGGACTGTATATTGTAGTTCCGGGGGTAGTGTGGAGGCTTGAAGCCATGAAATGCACCTCATGGTTATTCCGGATGCCAGGGTTCTGGCTGCCGAGTCAGCCGTGTCGAGGGAGGCCTGAAGGGAGGTCCTGGCCACCTTCTTACCCTCCTCCAGGAACGCGTTAAATTCTGGGCGTGAGTCCTGGGGTAGCAGTTCGGCGAACTTACCCACCTCCGCCCATATGTTGTAGTTATAGCGCCCCAGTATGGCCTGCTGGTTGGCCACACGGAGTTGCAAGGCCCCAGCTGAGTACACCTTGCGACCCATGAGGTCCATCCGCTTAGCCTCCTTGGATTTGGGGGCCGGTGCCTGCTGGCCATGCTGTTCCCTGTCGTTGACCGACTGAGCCACTAGGGAGGAGGGTGGACATACAGGTACTCGTACCCCCGAGAGGGTACCATGTACTTCCTTTCCACTCCCTTAGCTGTCGGCGGGATGGAGGCTGGTGACTGCCACAGGTTCTCGGTGGTAGACTGGATAGTCTTTATGAATGGGAGGGCTACCCGGGTAGGAGCATCGGCTAAGAGGATGCTCACTACCGGGTCCTCAACCTCTGAGACCTCCTCCACCGGGAGATTAATATTAAGGGCCACTCTACGGAGGAGGTCCTGGTGGGCCCTGAGGTCTATAGGTGGAGGTCCCGACGCTGACGACCCAGCCACTGCCTCATCCGGTGAGGAGGAGGAGGAGGATACTCCGGGGATGAGGGTACCCTGTGTGGTCTCTTGTTCTTGGCCTGGTTCCTGCTCGTGTTGCCCCGGGGAGTCTGGAGGCGGCTGTTTGTCCAACTCAACCACGGGGGGGCGGGAAACAGTGGCCTCTGGCACTCGATGCTCTGAGGCGGTGGAACATGCTTGAGGCACGGGGGCACCCTGGGCCTGATGGTAAGCCCAGGGTGTCCAAAAGCCCCACTGTTGGGCACCCGTGTCCTGTGGGTGGGGGTCTTGGAACACTCCCAGCGGTACTTCGGGGTCCTGGTCCCGTTCGTAATAGCTACCCGCCTGGGAGGATGCCGACGTGCCCCTGGATGGCCACGGTGGAGCGGCGAAAGCCGGTGCCGAGGTACCGACCGATCTCACGCCTCTGGATAGTGGTGACCGGTGTCGGTATCAGTGTTGAGAGCGAGACCGGGACCTGCGACCGGCTCGGTGCCGGGAGGTCGACCGGGATCACGAGTGCCGTTGTCTAGATCTGCTCCTGGAGGTGCGGTGCCCACCGCGGTGCCGTGAGCTGGAGCGGTGTCGGGAGTACCGAGTTGACGCTCGGGACGTCGACCGGCACCGGGAGCCTGACCGGTGCTGAGAGTGTGACCGGTACCTGGGTGATCGGTGCCAGGAGCCTGACCGGTGCCGAGGCGATCGGTGCTGGGAGTCCAACCGGTGCCAGGATCGGGATCGACGTTGCAAGCCTGAGTGGCGCCTCGATGCCGAGCGTCCGCGGGACCGCGATCTGGAGCGGTGCCGGTCTGCTACACTGACCGAAGCTGGTCTGGTCAGGGTCGGTTTGCCCATAGGGCATAGTACCCGCACCGGCGGTGCCGGGGGTAAGGGCATCGGTGCCTCGGTGATGGCGATTAGCTCTCTTGCCGCGGCAAACGTCTCTGGGGTAGAGGGTGAAGCGAGCTCTACCACGGTGTGTACCGGGGAGCTGCCAGGTGCCGGACTCGATGGCCCTCGCGGGGTCGGAGTCAACGGTACCGGCTTCGGCGGTGCCGCGGCAGGTATCGGTGCCGGGCGATCCGCCTTCTGCGCAGGATCTGATTGTGGGGCGGCTGGTGGCGAGATGATCTGTGCCTTCGCCGCCTTTGGCCTCAGGGAGAGGGAGCGGCTCTGGGCCGGTTTCGGTGCCGGCTTCTTGGTGGTAGCACACGGTGCCGCGGTGCCCTTGCTCACCGGCTGACTTGCGCTCGGTGCCGAGGGCGAAGGTGTCAGGGCCGCTTCCATGAGGAGCTGTCTTAATCTAATGTCAGGCTCCTTCTTGGTCCTCGGCTTAAAGATCGAGCACTTGGCTGATAAGTGCGACTCCCCGAGGCACTTCAAGCAGGAGTCATGGGGGTCTCCAACTGGCATGGGCTTGTGATAAGCCGAGCACTGCTTGAAGCCCGATGAGCCGGGCATGGGCTCCGGCTCCCGGTGCGGAGGAGGGGGGGGGTACCCCCGATCCCCTCACTACAACGAATAACTACACTAACAACACTAGATAACTGACTAACTAACAACTATATATCTATATATGTACAATAACAACTATAACCACTATATACAACGAAAGCGAAATGAGCTGCTAGGGAGTGTGGAGGTCAGCGAAGCCGCGCTCCACAGTTCCAACGACCGACACGGGCAGTAAGAAGGAACTGAAGGGTGGCCGGGTCGGCTGGGATATATATTGGGCGCCATAGCGGCGCCACTCCAGGGGGCGCCCAGCCGACCCGCCTGGGTTGCTAGGGTAAAAGTTTCTCCGACGAACGTGCACGCAGTGCGCACACACCTAACTGGAATGCATATGAGCAATCACTCGAAGAAGAACATCTCCATTCATTATTAGAGCTAGAGCTTTCTCAGCAGAAATCACAGAAGCACCACAGATACTGAAAAGGTGTTGTGTTCTCATGCCAACTTTTACAGAACAGTACAGTATTTCCAGTATTGCTGATTTGGGCTGGCTGAGGTAAATTTTGGGGTGGGGGAGGGTGTACATGGATTAATCTAGGCCTGCCAATCAACATGCAAAGGGCCAAGAGTAGGCCAAAGTTAAAACACAACTGAAGAACCTACAGCAATGTGTGAAGAGGTAGTTTAGCAGATCACATGTTGTCTATAGCCTCAGCGAGATTACCAGTAGGAGAGGGTGCAGCAGTGCAAAAGAGGTTTAAAATCAGTGAAGATCCTCCATAAAGTAGGACAGGACAGAGGCACTGGATCGGGTTTGGTCTTTATGGGCCCCAGTGGATGTTCTGAAAACCTTAGATGCATTTTATTTATTATGATTTTACCTATATGACATCCTAATGCTGAGTGGCGCTAATGGTTGGCACAAGGTACGTCTGGGATCCAATGGCAATCACAGACCTTGTTAAAACCAGAGAGTGGGCCAAGCTTTCCAGCTCAAAAGGAGTAATCAAGCCCCTTTATGTAGTAAAAACGTGAAGACAACGGTAGTAACTGCCCAACGCAACAGTCCTCATGGCAGGCCAGCGCTAACCCAGGGAGATTAACAGGAATTTTCCTGGCTGCAAACAGGCAGGTCTGAATGTTGGTTACTGGCCGGGTGTCTTGGAGGCAGAGAAAGCCAGCAGAGCCTTGAGTGTGATCCTGAAAGGAACCACAACGACAAGCCTTCTTCGGGACAGCTCAATGGAGTTTCAGACATGAGGATTTCTAAACAAGCAAACTGCCTTGCTCCTACTGTGTACAGGGAAACGGGACTGGGTGTACGTTTTCAGTTAACAGGATTACAGTGAGAATATACCTGATGCGGATTGTGTTCTCTTTTCCTAATGAAAAAAACCCTGCAAGGCCCCAAACTTTGGCTCATCACTTGGTCCTAAGGGGCACTGTTACTAATAACCATACATCAGCAGCGTATTATCGCCTAGGCCAACAAGGCCTAGGTCTAGGGCGGCAAATTTGCTCATGCCCCCTCCCCAACTCCGCCCCTTCCCCAAATCCCCAGCCCGCCTCCTCCCCTAGGTGTGCCGCGCTTCCCTCCTTCCACCTCCCTCCCAGGCTTGCCACACGAAAGTGCTGGGAGGGAGGGAGAACCAAGCAGCGGCGCACTCGGAGGAGGCGGAGCAGAGGTGAGTTGGGGCCGCAGGCTCGTGGAGTAACCTGGGGGGGGTGGGCCCGGGAACTGCTCCCCACCCCAGCTCATCTCCTCTCCACCACTGCCATCTCCCGAATGTGCTGCAACTCCCCTTCTCCCTGCTCCCTCCCAGGCTTGCCGCGCGAAAGCGCTGGAAGGGAGGTAGGGAGAAGCAAGTAGTGGCGCACTCGGGGGATAGCGGAGGTTTGGAAAAATCCTATCCCCTGGCTTGCTAAATTGCCCCAAGCCAAATTTGCAAAGAGAAAACTGAACCCTCAAATTAAAAACAAAAAATAAATGAAATGACAAAAATGTTTTTAAAATTACCAAGAAAACCAGAATTTGCCAGAAAATCAAAATGTTTTTACAAAAATTTCCATTAAAAAGGTCAAATTTCACTAACAAAATTTCAAATGAAAAATTTTGACTGGCTCCAGTTATCAGCCCTTCCCTTCCATCAATCAGCACCCAAAAGATTTTAAAAGGGGCACTAAGGGACAGAAAACTGCCTTATTAGAGGATGTTCCCACCATCCGTGTATCTCCTACAGATGGAACTAACTGAGCTGCATGGCTAATCAATATGCATTAGCTGTGCCGAGGTCACCTCCAATTAGGAGTGCTTTACCAAAGAGGAATAGTAGTATACTACAGCAGCAAAACACTGCTAGCATGGACTCAGTTTATACCAGCAAAACCATTTTTCTGGTATAAGTTATTCTACCTCACGCCCCGCCCTCTGAGCGAAACAAGCTGTACCAGTTAAAGCACAGCTTTGATGTGATAACTGCATCTACGCTACGGACTTCTGTTGGAACAGCATTGTTAGTCAGGGATTACCCCTCTTCATGCCCCTGACCAACCCAGCTGCGCCAGCCAAAGTGTACAGTGGAAACCTGCCCTGAGTTTTGGCAGATCTCAGGACAGGTATTCAAAAGCCAGCACAGAAAACCTAAACGGTTGCGTGTTCTTGTTCTTTATTACAATCATAAGATGGTAGTTTTAATTTTTCTCTCCACAAAACGAAGAAAATTGCCATGCAGTGAGAAATCATCAATAATTTATTCATACTGTTATTAACACTAAGAAGTGTTTTATTGGACTTTGTGTGTTTATACTGTAACTTCCAAGTCAATCTGAAAAGCTGTCAGGAACATATGATGCTTATAATATATTCACCGTGTACATTCACAAGGCAAACAATATCTTTGTGTCAATAAATTATTTCAATAACTTAAATAAGAATTTCAGCACCAAACTCCTACTGCTTAATGACTCTTACACTCTGCCCATCTTATAATTTTTTCATTCTTACCATCTCATTTCTCCCTACATGTCTTTTACTGTTTCCTTTTCTCCTGTGCCTCTGTATTTTAGCTGCTGCTTTATATTCTCTTTTATTAATCCTAATATAGCCCATGCCCACAGTACCTTTCATCCAAAGGCATTTAGGCATCTTTCCCTCAGCAATGCCATGCAGCTGCAGCTGGGGTTGAATGCAGCAACCATTTAACAACGGAGAACAACACTATGCACCTATTTAGGGCAGGAAATTAGGACAAATACTGTATCCAAATAAAACTCTAGGATAGGATAGGGAGAAGGTAATTACTCAAACTGTAATTTGGTCAGGACAGCTGGACACTTGTACAAAAGATTCCATGAGATCTTTGGCAATTACAAGAGGCTACACAAACAGCTTTCTGCATTGCTCTCAAGATGGCACATTATGCTATGCTACAGAATCAATTCAGAAAAGGAAGCAGCGCCACCTACTGAAACACCAATAGCACTTCCTGCAACATCTGGATTTTCCTTGGGCACCTTCCATCAAAGCGCTTCCCTGGGCCATGCTCAACTGCCAAGAGCACAACTGCAGCCCATGCTAGCACAATCCATCATATCAGTAATGTTTCATTTGTTTTCCTCTCCGCTAAAACCCTGCCAAACTTCCTTTCCTTCGCACCCTGACACTTTTCCAGTGAACAGGCAAGTGTATTATTGCACTGGGTTTCTAATGGCACAGTAGCTAACATTCACCCCCTTTTGTTTACCTTTCCCCTATCCCTCCATTGCACTGCTTCTGCGGTCAGTGCGGACAGATGCTGCTGCATAGCCAGCAGGGGGTGAATACATGTAATTATGTGCGTCACGCCAAAAAGAGATTTTCTAAAATTTCCCAGTCAAATGTGCATTTTAAACTGAGTTGAAAAGTGAACTGATGAGTTATGAACAAACAAAAAAAAAATCAGTCCTTTATGGCCAGATTCTTTATCCTTTACTCACACTGAGTAAATACCTTCCTGCCCAACTAATCCCATTGACCCATAGGGTTATCAGCAGCATTAGAACTTTTTAGACTTTGGATTTGATCTGACTTTAAACAGACTGACAAGATCCATTTAATGAATTCATCCCTAAATGTCTCTTTAAATGTTTATGATGAACTCCCTCCTCCAAGAACAGCAGGACTGCACCTGAACTATTATTCAGAGCACAGCAGCAGCTACAGGTGCCACTGTGGTAGACATTGTACATGCACATAGTAAGAGACTGTCCTTGTCCTGAATAGCTGGAGCAGGGCAGTCCGCAGATCCATTACAATGGCTCTCTCGCAGCTCCTTGGAGACAGATACCAGAACTCTCAATCACAGCAGGCTGGGAGCAGCCACTCCTTTGACATCTTCACCAGTTTGAGATACTTCCAACGCTCCTTTGTAGAGTTCAGTGCTTTCAACTCGAATTCACAGATTAAATAGATGAAAATTCCCATGAACTCTTCCTACTGCTGAGCAACTTCAAATTCAATCCCAGTCACCAGAGAATATTATATATAACCATGGCCTCAAAGAGTAAAAAATGACCAGGTGGCCCCTTCACTTCTCCCTTTGTATGTTGCAAATTATCCCCCAGGCCAGGAGGATTCCATGATTCCAAATAAATGTTTACAAATATTTGAGGGGAAAAGAGGGCTTCTACCTTAGAAAGCTTTGGAAATACACTGATTTAGCCATCTAATAATTGAAGCCTCAGCAGTGGGTTTTCTGTTGTTTTGTTTTTCCCCCTTTCTTCTTATTTCTGATCAATGTTACAGACCAGGAAAAGAGAGAGGTCTCCTGAACTGGATATTGCATTCAATGTTGAGTTTTTGAGCTCTCTTGAAATCAAGAGTGCCAGACGTTAAGGGCAGAAACAAGAGAATAATAATGTCTTGCAATTAGGTTTATTTTTTGAATAAAGGCTGCGTTAATTGTTAGCGCAGCTTTGCCCTCTTGAGAGGTGCAGGATGGCTGCGCTCCAATAAGACCCTAATCTCTGAAAAAGCTCCTCACTGAAGTGATTGCAACCTTTAGAGAGAGAAATTCTAAGGGCACTCCTGACAAGGGATCAAAATCATGCCTAGTCAAGGCATTTAATACAAGATTTAGGTCCCAAGAGGGAGTTCTCCTCATTAGAGAAGAACTGAGAAACGAGGCAACTCTAATGAGATGTCTTAGGCTGGGATGAGCTGGAAATGTTTACAACTGCTTGGATTTTAGAGGTTGTAGTCCATATTAAGACTTTACTATAAGAACTCAAAAAATATACATATATTTTGCCCTTGCCTTGACTGGATCCATCCATGCTAATGACTTAACACTATGTTTTGTATATAGACCAGGTCCTTGATGCCATTTGTGGAATAATTTCAAGGCTAAAAGCATATTGTAAACACATGAACATATTCTATTTTAACTGGTAGCTTTCAAGTATCATGTAGCTTAATGTAATTTCTCTGAGTCTATGTGCAGAATTTTGGTCCTTGAGAATAGATCTTTCTTGTAGAAGAGGAAGCACTAAGTGGAGATGGCCACCCGAATTGCATACGACCCAGGACTTCCTCGGACAGTGTGAGGTCACCTAGCTCACTTCTGGGGTTTTTTTAAGCTGTGTTGGAGAACATGGTGAACAGAAAAACAGCGCACAATTGTAGCTATGGTCGATTAATCTCTTCATCTGGAAGAGAACTTCAGTACCTTCCTTGAATCCCGGATGCAAATAATCCATTGACGGGAAGGCAACTCTGGGTACAACTCACCACTCAAAAACCTTGGGCTATAGACTCCAGTCTACCCTTTTCCTTCTTAATCAAACTGCTGTGGTGTTTATTTCCTCTTAATTAATATTGTTTGATAAGATCTATCTATTTTCTCTTCTTCTTTGCCCAGAAACAGAGAAGATTAGATGCTTGCAGTACGTCCTTCCTTGCTAATAAAAGTCACTGCTGAAGTCATGTAAGACATTACTGATATATTGGCCTACTGGAAATAAAGTTATAGTTCTTCAGATATATCTGTTTGCTTTGAGCTTGAGCCGTTTGGTATTATGTTGGAAGTTTGTTCTTCCATTGATCTTGGATGAAACTGTTCCTTGAAGAGCTTCCCTGCTCTTGGAGCTGACATAGCTTTTCTTCACTAACCCTTTCCAATTCTAACATACCACAAGGAAGAGCCAAGATAATAGGTCCTGGAAAATGATAAATTTCTGAGGAGAAATTAAGAAGCTCCTAGATAGGACACATGTGGAACCTCCCTTTCAGCAGGATGTTGCTGCAGGAGACAAATGTTCTGACCAATGTGCTTGGAGAATGAATGACACCATTCCATGTGGCCACTGGCTTCTGAATCCTATCTTCTGACAGAAATAACCTTCTGTGAAGGCCGATATCTATGGCTCCTCCCAAAAGTATGAAAGACTGTGGAGTCATTCGGCTCCTGGTGCTGGTGACGAATCCATGTTATTCTGGAATCTGGGATGCTTGATGGCTGCTTCATGGACCTATTCCAGGAAATTTATTCTGTGGAGAGGTGACCCCTGTGGTAAAAATCTGCAGTGTCCTTCCCTGATGCCTTTTACCTTCTTTCTCAATTTCTTAGGTTGTTGGGGGCAGGGGGAAAAGAGGAAATAACATCTCAGGACTGAGACACTGAGTGTGCCCTGACCTTACAGGCTTTTCCATCCTTATTGGCCAGGAGGAGAGGGGTTGCCATGTCCTGAGATAACAGGATATCTCTGACAAGGGAATCTGCAAGGAGGAGAACCACACCCTGCTGCTGGACTATAGAAACAAGTGAAACACTTGAGAAGTTCATCTTTTCAGATGATCCCTACATGAGCTCCTTGAACTTCAGACACTCCATAAACCACTGCACTCAAGGGAGGGACAGGAGAAGTTTTCACATGAAGCAGCCATTTTGTCTCCGTGAATCCCACTGAGAGCAAGGCAAGGTTCCATAAGGGCAGAGTCACACCTCGACAAAGAAGTTGCTGCTTTGTCACATACGTGTTTGCAAAGCCCAACGAGCTGCAACAACTAACTCATGCTAAAAACATTGCGGGGGGGGATATTGTTTGTAGCTTGAAGTAGATTTGAGTACAACAGGGAACTGTTGTAGCTTCAAAGAAAGCTAGAGAGACTGCAGCATTCACATAAACAAGAGCTATTGGAAAGAAACTTCCCTTTCATCTCTCACCTGGCAGGAATTGTTTTTCAAGTGAGGTAGGGGAAAGAAGAGGGGGGGAAAGGGATATTCCTAGATCACATGAAAGATGCTTTGGACAACCTGACCTTGAGGCCTGGTCCACACTACACAGTTAAATCGATTTAAACAGCGTTAAATCGATTTAACTCTGTACCCGTCCACACTACAAGGCATTTTAAATCGATTTTAAGGGCTCTTAACATCGATTTCTGTACTCCTCCCCAACGAGAGGAGTAACTCTAAAATCGATATTACTATATCGATTTAGGGTTAGTGTGGACAGAAATCGAAGTTATTGGTCTCATTCCTTTAATGTAGCTACCCAGAGCGCTCCGGAAATCGATGGTAACCTAGGACCATGGATGCACACCACCGAATTAATGTGCCCTAGTGTGGACGCATAAAATCGATTTTATAATATCGGTTTTATAAAACCGGTTTTAGTAATTTTGATTTTATGCTGCAGTGTAGACGTAGCCTGAGACAACTTTGTGAGACTATGTCTATACTAGCACTTTTGTCCTTGAGAGGTGTGAAAAAAACACCCCTGACTGAGTTCTCTGCCACTACACAGGAGCTACATATATAGGAGCTATATATATAGTAGCTACACAGGAGATCTTACAGCAGTACAGCTGTGCCGCTGTAAGGTCTATAGTGTAGACATAGCCTGAGAGAGACAGAAAAGGAGATCTGATCTGTGTGACCATGGAAATAATGTTTTCCCATCCTACCTGATTTAATCAGCACTGTTTTGACACAACTGAAAGGAACATAAATGCCTACCATTAATGGAAGGGAGTTGTCATAAACAGATAGCTAAGGGTTGTCTCTTTCACGTATAAAGGTTTAACAAACAGTGACCTGCAAACACCTGACCAGAGGACCAATCAGGAGACAAGATACTTTCAAATCTCGTGGAGGGAAGCCTTTGTTTGTGGGTTTTGGGCTTGGCTTTGTTCTCTCTAGGTCCTGGATGGGGCTAGAGGTGCAACCAGGTTTCTGCCAATCTCCCTGCTACAGTCTCTTATCTATTCAGAATTGTAAGTAAGAAAAGGCGGTCATAGTCTTTTAATTTGTTTTTTTTTCCATTTGCATATGTGTACTTGCTGGAAGTAGCTTAAATTGTGTTTCTGCTGGAGAAAGTTTCTTTCTATTGTTTATAAGTTGAAAGACCCTGTAACAGTTTACCATCTAAATTGCAGAGATAAACCTTTTATTTTTTTCTTTCTTTTTTTATTAAAAGTTTTGCTTTTAAGACCTGTCTGATTTTTTTCTCCTAGTTAAGGCTCAAAGGACTTGAGTCTGTGTACTCACCAGAGAATTGGTGGGAGAAAGGAAAGGGAGGAGGGAAGAAAAGCCTGCTCTCGGCGTTTATCTGTGTATCTCTCTCCGGGGAAGAAGGGAGGGGAACTGGTGAGTCAAGGATTTGAATTACGGTGATGTCCTAGGGTACCCAGGGCGGGAAAGATCTGGGAGGAGGTAAAGAGGGGGAAGGGAATGGTTTATTTCCCTTTGTTGTGAGACTCAAGGAATCTGGGTCTTCGGGGTCCCCAGGGAAGGGTTTGGGGACACTAGAGTCTATCAGGCGCTCTACTTAAGTCCTGATTGGTGGCAGCCTATCAGATCTAAGCTGGTAATTAAGCTTAGGGGAATTCATGCTAGTACCCATATTTTGGACGCTAAGATCCAGATTTGGGAATTATACTATGACAGGAGTAAACACCAAAGTGGTGGTACCAAGAGGGCAGAACTGGGACTAATCAAATTAAAGGTAGATCATCCTGCAGCAGAACCTTGGGACTCACCCACATTACAAGTGTACCTAGAGTTGGGTTCCCAAGCAAGCCTGGATACAATCCACAGCCAACATTTCATCTCCACAACAAATTGCTGTTGTGTGGTGATCAAGTCAGCAAACAACTGTTGTATGTGCATCCCCTAAACTCTTTGCATTTATAGTGTGGATGGGCCCTAAAACTTCATTAGACAGAGCACTGGAATGTCTACAGCAGCTAATAATTCTGCCCTCGCAGAGGATGAACTAGGGAACCTAACAGGGCTCCTTCTCTGTGCTAGTTTCAATTTCTGTGAATTAAGGGCTACTGCTCCCTTCTATGGAAACACAAAAGATCTCCCGGGATTCCTTCCCTTTCTCCTAATGGCCCGGGGCCTTTTAACCATGAATGAGAGAAACCCCCCTACCCCAGCCTGGCCCTGCCAACTATAAGAGAGCAATATTGCCTCTTATTTACACATCCCTCGTACAGCTCCGACAGCTCTACCATTCCCTGTAATGCCTTCCTTCTCCCTTTTAAAAGCCTGCATTTGTCATTCCTTACCTTCCACCTCTTTTTTCTCTCTCCCCTTTTTCTTGTACCCATTATTCCTGCCCCCTGCCCATTCTCCACCTTTCCAGCCCACTGGTCTTTCTCTTTCACTTCCATTTCTGAGAGGTGCCCAGCTAACTTGTGCCTGGCTCCAAACTGAAACTGACGCATCATGTGACCAAGCTGAAGCCCCCCAGCAGATGGCTGGGGCAGGATCCCCTCTTCCTGATGCCCTGGCTGTCAGTTACCTGACAGCAGCTTTCTGCATTTCAGGAGGCAAAGGGACAAGTACAGAGGTGATACAAAGAGTGGTGTAACCTTACAACATACCTGCATCCTTGTGAGACGAAGAACGGGAGTCTGGTATTAAGAAGCTAGACATTAAAGAAAGGCTGGCCTACTTTTCTTACATCCTCTTGGAATTTGTTACCTTTGCTATCCACTTCTCTTCTAGCTCCTAAATCTCTAAGTAACACCAGGCTGGACTCCCGTAAGATTTGATGGGACAAATTCAGAGGTGATCTGTAAGTTAATCAGTAAGAGGCTGTGAGCCTAAATCTAAAGGAGTCTGAAGCATAAGGGTCAAATGCTATTGGAACAGATTCACTGTTGCTAGAAACCTGTCTACAGAACCTGAGCATTCACTCCCTGACCTCTGAAAATCCTCCATTAACAGAAAAGCTAAATGGGGAAAATGAACTGATTACAGATAAGACAGCACAATAAAAGGCACAAATTTGAGGGTATTTTCACACCATCTGTGTGTGTGAAACGGTGGTTTGGACATCCAGAAATTGACTATTCAACCAATCTTTAAATCCTAAACATTCGAAGTTTTTATGAGTCAATGTGAATTACCAAAAAAGGTCGTTTGCTGAAAAACCTGAAACTGCTGTGACTGGGGCTTTTTTTGCTAAGCAAATCATATGAGTGAAAATAGGTCCCTTTATAAATTAAAACTCCAGTTTTCACATTTTTAATCTCACAATGTGAAATTTCATTCGAATGGACCAAAACATGGGAGAGTTAAATCATTTTGCCTATTTCAGTGCAAAACCAGTCATTTCACAAAAAAAGCAAGATGTAAGAAGGTCATGATGTTACCCAAAAACAAAAGTTACTAATATTCTGGAGAAAGTTCATGAACGTTCCCCCCCTCCTTCCAAGGTTTTGATAAGGTTACCCATCAACACGGCCTCTGACCTTCTGCACACCAGTCATATCACCTAGGGGACTTGTCATAAACAGATAGTAGGAGTTAATAGAACAGAAGTACTTTATATCTCTTTTGCCTGTAAAGGGTTAACAAGTTCAGTAAGCCTGGCTGTCACCTGACCAGAGGACCAATTAGAGGACAAGATACTTTCAAATCTTGAGGGAGGGAAGTTTTTGTGTGTGCTGTTAGATTTTGGTTGTTGTTCACTCTGGGGGCTCAGAGGGACCAGACGTCCAACCAGGTTTCTCTCCAATCTCTCCGATACAGGCTCTTATAAGTTCAGAATAGTGAGTACTAAGTAGATAAAGCGAGTTAGGCTTATCTTTGTTTTCTTTATTTGCAAATGTGTATTTGGTTGGAAGGAGTTCAAATGTGTATTTGGCTGTAAGGAGTTCAAATTTATATTTTGCTGAAAGGATTTTAATTTGTACTTGAATACTTAGGCTGGGAGAGTATTCCCAGTCTCTATAGCTGAAAGACCCTGTACCTATTCCATTTTAAATTTGCAAAGATAATTTTAACTGTTTTTCTTTCTTTAATTAAAAGATTTTCTTGTTTAAGAACCTGATTTTTTTTTTATTCTGGTGAGACCCCAGGGGACTGGGTCTGGATTCACCAGCGAATTGGTGGGGAGAAAGGAGGGAAGGGGGAGAGAGAGGCTAATTTCTCTCTGTATTAGGATTACTGTCTCTCTCAGGGAGAATGTGGGAGGGGAAGAGAGAAAGAGGGGGGAAGGTGCACTTTCCTCTCTGTTTTAAGATTCAAGAAGTTTGAATCACAGTGATCTTCCAGGGTAACCCAGGGAGGGGAAGCCTGGGAGATGCAACGGTGAAGGAAAGGGTTTACTTTTCTTGTGTTAAGATCCAGAGGGTCTGGGTCTTGGGGGTCCCCAGGCAAGGGGACCAGAGTGTACCAGACACTGGAATTCCTGGTTGGTGGCAGCGCTACAGGTTCTAAGCTGGTAATTGAGCTTAGAGGAATTCATGCTGGTACCCCATCTTTTGGATGCAAAGGTTCAGATTGGGAAATATACCATGAGGGAACTAGAGAGCCTTTGGTCAGATTTTCAAGGGTTCCAAAAGTGAGCTGCTCCTATTAAAACAAAAAACCCAAGGAAAATCCTCACCCAACCCACTTCCAATTGAGCACAATGACGAGCTGTTGCAGGCTGAGCACATGTGAAAATCTGGCCTCAGTTAAGGATGCTGAGCCCTTCTGAAAACTCTGGCCGCATGGATAAGGGAATCGACATCAGAACCGAGAGCCCTTGCTCTGAAGGAGCAGCTTAGGCTAGAGATTTGGCCTGACTACAGCCATCGGTGTATCTACACTGGACACACCACTGGTTGGAACCAGGGTGCAGCTAAGGTATAAACGTCACTGACTCCCGTTTCCTTCGCTTGCCATGAAATGAGGTTTGGGGTTATTTTTAAAAAGTTTAAGGTTTCCATTTGGTTCTAGACAGACAACCCTGGAGACTGAAACAACTAATACCAATTCAGTCAGGGGTGACATGCACACCTATCCAACAGGACCTGGACTGAGCCCATCCAACAGCTCTCAGAGAGCAGCAGCTTCTAGCCTCTGTTGACGTAGACTGGATTTGAACCAGGGACCTATGGTGGAGAAGTTCCACCATTCAGCACTGGTTCACTGGGTCACCCAGACCCACTAGCTCTTGTACGTATTTACCCCTGGGACAAACACAACAGAGTAGAGCAATGCCTGCTTCCCCACACTGAAGTCACACTTGTGCCATGATGTTCCTCTCCAATTGTCACAGAGAAGGTCAGACTTCAGGCAGAAGCAGCAGATGGACTCTTCTAAACCCAGGCCAATCAGGAGCTTGTATTCATGCAAATGTTCCAAGTAATTAAAGTGAAGAAGACAGACTGTGAGAGTCTCCCTCCTAACAGGTGGGTCAGTGTGAGGAATCTTGAGAGAGATGCCACTGGGTATGACAAAGTGTGACAGCTATAACCTTGGTGCTAAGCATTGTTTAGCAGACGGATGGAATTAATACACTAAGACGCACTAGGAAGGGAAAGACCTATCAGCTTGAACAAAGCAAGCCTGCAAGTCAGCATGCCCAAAGTGCCACCCCATCCTAGTATGCACTTGGCTCCATGGAATACCTGGGATGAACCTTAGTTCAGTTCTTTCAAAGTCATTGGGTCAGATCTTCCATGGTGCTGAGCACCTGCCATTCCCATTGAGGTTAACGGGAGCTGAGGTTGTTCAGTACATCTTAAGATTTGAGGCTCACTGTAGAACACAAAGGGGATCCTAACTGGGCATTGCCGAGAGGCTAAGACAGAGGATGGAAGAGACAAGCTCACACCGCCTCATGAATCTGAAGTAGCCAAGCACAGCCAGCGTCAGACAACAGGCTGGACAAGAGGGCTCCGCCCCTTGGTGTGGCTCAGAGCAGCTAATTCTGATTAAGACCTGAGATTCTCTTGTACATTCAGATATGGAGAGGAGCTGCTAAAGCAGTTGTCTCCAAACTGTGATCCACAGACCACCAATGGCAGCAAAGCACTTGCTAGTGATCTGCAGGGAGCTGAGTGGTCACATGATGCTGGATCCTTCTTTATCTTCAGCTGCTACAGTGCATTGAAAGAAACTAATTATAACTGAAATATTTCCCTAATGTTACTTTTCCATGCAACCAATTGCTGTAGTTATCCAGTGGTACAGAATCACAGAAATGCAGGGCTGGATAGGACCTCAAGAGGTCATCTAGTCCATTCCCCAGCAATGAGGCAGGACCAAGTACACTTAGACCATCCCTAGCAGGCGTTTGTCTAAAAACCTCCAAGGATGGGGATCCTACAACATCCCTAGGTAATCTGTTCCAGTGCTTAACTATCATAAAAATTACAATGTTATTCCTTTCAGAATGGTAGCCATGTTAGTCTGTATCAGCAAAAAGAACAGGAGAACTTGTGGCACCTTAGAGACTAACAAATTTATTTGAGCATAAGCATTCGTGGGCTAAAACCCACTTCATCGGATGCATGCAGTGGAAAATACAGTAGGAAGATATATATACACAGAGGACATGAAAAAATAGATATTGCCATACTCACTATAATGAGAGTAATCAGTTAAGGTGGGCTATAATCAGCAGGAGAAAAAAAACTTTTGTAGTGATAATCAGGATGGCCCATTTCCAACAGTTGCCAAGAAGGTGTGAGTAACAGTGGGGGGAGGGAATTAGCATGGGGAAATAGGTTGTACTTTGTGTAATGACCCATCCACTCCCAGTCTTCGTTCAAGCCTAATTTAATGGTGTCTAGTTTGCAAATTAATTTCAATTCTGCAGTTTCTAGTTGGAGTCTGTTTCTGAAATTTTTTTTTTTTGGAGTATTGCCACTTTCACTATCCTCTTTATGACTGGTAGACTTACGTCCCCACTCAGTCTTCTCTTCTCTAGACTAAACATGCCCAATTCTTTCAATCTTTCTTCATAAATCCTATTTTCTTAGCTTCTTATTTTTTGTGCTCTCCTCTGCACTCTCTCCAGTTCGTCCACATCTTTCTTAAAGTGCAGCAGCCAGAACTGGACACAATACTTCAGCTGAGGCCTCACCAGAGTCAAGCAGAGTGGAGCAATTACCTCCTGTATCTTACAGACGACACTCCTGTATGTTCTGCAGTGGGAGGGGAGATGCCAATGCTCCATGGGCATAAGCCAACCTCTGTCTACTCGGAGTTAGAAGAAAACTTCCCTTAGGGCAAATTACCTATTGCAAGATTCTTTCTCTGAAATGCCAAAGGTGCTGGTCACTGACAGGACACTGCTCTAGGTGGACCAGAGGTCTGAAGCATCCATGGGTCTGATCCAGGATGGCAATCTCTGTGTCCACAAAACAATGTACCTATTAAGATGTGCCCCACGCTACAGATAACTGTGAACCCTCCGTAGCCGAAGCCCCAACAGCCATGTGCTAACACTGTCGATGGTTGGGTTTTTCTGTGTTTTTGTTTGGAGACATCATAACATGAAACATGATCCCCTTCCACTTTCTGGGTCAGCAGTCTCACCTCCTGAGCCCTGCTGTCACTGTCTGGCAACCTGGAAGCTGGTTACTACGGGAACATGCTACTGGAGAAGGAATCAAGTTTAATGTACAGCCTTTCCCTGAGTCAAATAGCAAGAAAGGTTTAGTTTTTGTAAATGACTGAAGGCAGCGGAGGAGGGGAGATTGGTGCGTGAATACCCCTGAGAGCACACTTTGGGAAGAGTTTAGCCTTACAGCGTGGGAGACCTGGGGGACCCACAGACCCTCTGCCTAATGCCCCCTTCCCATTCTAAATTTAATGTAGGGCCATGAGGTTTGCAGTCTTCCGAGAGCTTGGACTAGCACTCCGCTAGCTGTGCCTAGGGTTAGGTGGAGCTAGCAGAGTGAAAACCAGTGCACTTCCTCTGGCTTGCTCTGGGGAAAGACCAGTCTGCCAAGCCTCTTCTCTGTATGGGGGAGTGATGAGACAATGCTTTCTCCCCCTTCCCCTCCTTGGCCACGGCAGGGGACAGCAGCCACAGAAAAGTGGATAGAGAGGGATGGCTGCAGGGATGGGGACTCCAGGAAGACACTCAACATAGCCACCCCAGAATCCTCACGCCAGCTGTTCAAGGTGTTCTGACCGCGGACCATGTGTTCTGAGCTATCGTTTGTGTTGATACAGCAGGGCTGGGCAACCTAGCAACACCTACACCACATAGATCCAAGCTCGTTGATGTCAGTGGGAGTTTTCCCATGGTCTAGCTGGGTCGATCCCTTTCTCTGTTCCGCATCCCTACCTCCCACCCTTATGCTTAATCTCCACTGATGGCGACGTCTCCTCCTGCCCGAGACAGAAGGGCTGGATTAGCCCATGGAGGTGATTTAAACACAAACAGGTGTCAAAACAAGTTCTGCAAAATCCCTCCACTGTATTCCCATGAGCAGCTCCAGAGACTGAAACGCCTCACGCATTCTCCATCTCCCAGCACTGCAGTTAGCAGGTTACTTGCGTGTTTCACTATTCTACCTGCTCAGAGAAAATGGGAGCAGACAGGCAGAGCAGAAGGATCTGCAAGGACTGTCTATACACCCACATACCAAACACACAGCTGGCACATCTAATTTTAGGCCTAGCAGCCTTGGCAATCTCCCAACCCCCTTTAAACCAATAGAAATAGCAAAACTGAGCTCTGACATTGAGCCTCTGACCTTAAGTCATTTCTAATATTGCAGGGATCTCTGAATATTGAGGGTTCAGATTTTCTAAAGAGCGGCTTTCCTTCTGCAGGAACAATTTGTGCCCATAATGTTGCACCCACCCTGAATTTGAGGCCATCTATCGGGATTTATTGTAAGAGGCAAAAGTATTCAGAGTCACACCGAATTTATTTTGCAGGCACAAAATTACTAGCTCAAGCAGCCAACAATTGCACCCACAAATGGCAGGCAGAGCCTTTGCCCAAAATTTAGGCCTGGATGGTTAGAGAGAGATGGTCTGAGCACAGACCTAAAATCTAGGCATCCTTCCATCTGAAATCAGGTTCTGACACCAGTTCATCACTGAAACCTTCTGTGCCACATCTTCTCTAGCTGTAAAATGGGCTTGAAAATGAACCCTTGCCTCACACAGCTGCTGTGAAGATTAGCTAATGTCCAGAAAGTATTTCATTCAAATATGAAACACAGGGTGGAAACAGCAAATACAGTATTATTCTTGCATATTAGATTTGCAAGCACGCGTCAGGGGGTTGGATACAGGACTCATGAGGTGAGACTCTATGGCATGTGTTATGCAGGAGCTCAGACCAGATGAACACACTGCTCCCTTTTGGCCCTAAAAATCTATGAAATATTTCATGGACTCCTATCAATTAGACCCAGAAAAGACCTATTAGTTCATCCTGCTATCCCCCCTGGGGCCAATGCAAGATTGCTCCCTAAGCACATTCTTCACAGCTTTACCTCGTTATCTTTGAAACTATGCAAGCCACAAGGCCCTCCACCTCATCCTCTGGGACACTCCACCATACCATCCATCCTAGCATTTCTCCTCCTCTTCCATTTGCCTTTGCTCCACTCTACCAGAGAGGGCTGCAAAGACAATTGGCAGAGAAGACAAAACCCGTACCAAGGCTGGTGCGATTGGTGGAGCAGAGAGTGTGAGGGGTCAGAGATTAGGCAAGGACTGCATGATGAAGGGCCTTGATAGCAATAGCAAGAAGTCTGCCCTTCCACATCAGATGCAATGTGGAACCAGTGCCAATGATTTGGACAGCAGCACTTTGGATGCACTGGAGGGGGCAAAGTTAGCAACAATAAATGTTGTGGAAGTCTATTAATCTACTTCGGAAGGATAAAGACATGAGCTGACCCTAACAGAATCCAAACTTGAGGCTCAAGAAAACCTAGAAGCCAGGGCTCAAGAAACACACCCACTCACTTCTCATTGCTGAATGAGGTCTCAGGCAGGAATCTGGGTTATTTAAACAAAACAGAAGTGTTGAGTCCATGTGTTCTGAAGAAAGCACTGCGTCAGGTGCTATTCAGGTGACTCATGGCCAGATCCTCAGCTGGTGTAAATGTAGCTGTGCCAATTTACACCAGCTGAGAATCTGGTTCCCTAAGTCTGTACACAAACAGCTTGAAACATGGAGAGACTCAAATTTCCCCACTTCATCTCGGTTGCCTGTGAAGTTTGACAGCCTGCCTGTCACTCTCAGGTCCTGCCTACTCTACAATCAGGGGACCCAGATATGACTGTTCTAGTTCCAGCACAGCTGTCAGGGGTGTACAGCAGATGAGATTTAACCATGCATGTCTCACAGCTTAGGTCTTGGGTAGTCCAAGATCTAAGCTGCTGTGTAGACAGGAGCCACCTTTAACCATTCCGAAGCCATTAGCCACTTTTGGCCTTTGAGGTGTCGCAAGCTGGGCACTGCAAAACGGAGGCACCCAAAAATCACTTGGCACCTGTGAAAATTTAGACTGACAGCTTTTAACGGGGTTCCCCATGCGATTACAGCTGTAACGTAACCAGGGCCTCATTGCCACTGAGATTTACTTCATTTGCCTAGAGCTTCCACAAATTTCAACTATTCCCCTACCCTAAAACTTGCCCACGGTTTGATAACTTGATGCGGGTTAGGCAACTGGCATGCTAAGCCCACTGCCAATAACAAAGCCAATACTGTCTCATTGTTTCCTTGTACTCCCCCCGTCTGTCTGTCTGCCTCCATCTGTTGTCTCTTGTTTTACACTAAGAGTGTCAGATCTTTGGGGCAGGGACAGCATCCACCATACCAGGGCCCTGCTCCTAGGTGCGATGGTAATTCAAGTAATTAATTGTAATAACCAAGTAGCAAGTCAGATACATCTTCTGGCAAGTGACCGGCTGTGTGATTTGTCAAGGACTGATCTACTTATTTCCAACCTGATGCTTAGGCTGCTATGCCATTCCCTCTGGTAGTGATGCCTTTATGTAGAGTCACTCAGCCGGTTTTCAGTCCACGTGACAGTGCCCAGATCAAAGCTTACTTCAATTAATTTCTCTAATAAGATTTTGTGAGCCATTATTTCAGGAGCTTTTCTGTAGTCCAGAATTCCATTAGTCGTGCTCATTTAGTAATTCAATCCATCAAAAAAAAATCAAGTTACTCTGACATAATTCAGCTCTGTCAGTTTCAAGTTACATAAAGATTTCTTCTCAATATTTGTTCCATTATTTTGCTATCATGTAACTACACCTTTTTGCAGGTACAACAAAGTTAGCACAAAAGCTATGCCATGGTCTCGCCGGTAAGGCACTGGGCCAACAGAGAGCTGGGGTCAATTTCATATGTGCCACAGACTCTCTCCCTTTGGGACCTTCGGCATGCCACGTAACATGGGGCTTTCAAAAGCACTCAGCATGACCTTTTGAAGGCAACAGAAGCAGAGTTAGGCCCACATGCCGCACTTTGGAAAAATCCCCCCTTCATTACTGTGTGACACTTCACCATCTGTAAAATGATCCTTCCTTTCTCCCTCCCTCCGTCTGCTTTGTCTATGTAGGCTATAAAAACTCTTTGGGGTAGGGAGAGGCTCTTATCTTAAGTCTATACAGCACCTGGAACAATGTGGACAGGATCCTGGTTGGGGCCTCTAAGTACTATACAAATAATTAAACAGTAATAAAAAAGAGTGACTTTCCACTCAGGCCAGCTTCCTCCAGATGTTGCTCCATGCAGAGGACAACTGCCTTTTGGTCCACTAGGATAAAGTGCTGTCCACAGACCCTTAAACTACGTCTACACTGCAATGTAAGCATAGGGTTCGAACTAGCCCTCTTCTGTCTACACACAAATCTCATTAATCCAGGGCTCACACCCAGGGTCACAGGACCTCGTGGGGTGGCGGGTTTGAGCCTGACTCAAGCCAGGACCCAGGGTGCGAGACCTATTGCTTTGCAGTATAGACACATCCCCAGTAAACTCATGCTCTGGGAGCCCACCAGAAGTATCTCACAATGTCAGAGGCCAACTTTCTTTGTCCTCTGGACATTCAAGTTCCGTGGACAGTCAAGTTTTCCCACACTGAACCATGAACAAAGAGCTAGAGTGGCCACATTTTGGGAGGGTGCTAGGAAGTCTAGGTTATGGTTACAAATGAGTGTAGATGTTCAAGCCCTAAGTTAACAAACCCAAGGTCCACTAAGTGGAGTTCTACTAACCCGGGGCTTACACTGCAGTGTAGACATACTCCTATGTCCCAGTAACGTGCAGGATGCATGTATGCATGAGGCCAAATTCAGATATGGTGTATGTGAATGTAACTCCATCAAATTCAGTGAATAAACAAATCTACAGGAGCATCTGGTCATCTTTTCACAGATCCAGGATGAGTTAAGAAGAGAGTTTCCAATGTAATTCCCATCACATCTGTGGCTTTAGCATTATCCATTGTACTTTTCTACATGTGGTCAATCTTCACACGCTATACAAAACATCCAGGGGCAAAACTCAACCATGGAGTGTTCAACTCCAGAAAAGTCAATAGAAATGCACCAATTTGCACCAGGGCTGAATTTGGCCTGTGGAGTCTAGTTTTAAGTTGATTGCTCCAAGTGCAGTACTATGCCTATATATTAGCATTCAGAGGAAAACAAACTGCTGAACTGGTAGCACAGCTTTCTGGGACAGTGCTGTGCTTCTGGTCCTGCAGAAAGAAATACAGAGTCCCCTAGGAGCACTGGTCCTGAAAGAGGCCTCATGACATGCTCAGGGCTAGAGACTTCATTGTCCTGCACTTTGCACCGTAATCTGCACCTTGCAAAGTCAGTGTAAATCACTCCTGGGTCAGAATGGCAACATCTTAGGGTATGTCTACACTACCCGCCGGATCGGCGGGTAGTAATCAATCTATCAGGGACAGATTTATCATGCCTCGTCTAAACACAATAAAATCAATCCACGAATCGATGCCCATACTCCACCTCAGCAGAAGGAGTAAGCAGCGGTGACGGAGGAGCCACAGCAGTCGACTCACCGTTGTGAAGATGGCCAGGTAAGTCCAACTAAGATACTTCAGCTTCAGTTACGCTATTCGCGTAGCTGAAGTTGCGTATCTTAGATCAATACCCTCCCCCCAGCGTAGACCAGCCCTTAGGGTATGCCTACACTCTGAGCTGGGAGGTGTAATTCCCAGCTCAAGCAGATAACCCTATGCTAGCGCCAATCGTGGCAGCATGCTAGGAAAAGACCGTAGCTTCCACGGCACGAACGGAGAGATGGGCTAGATGCCCTGGGCACATGCCTAGCATCTCTGACAGGACCGTACTCAGGCCAGCCAGCACCTTCCGCTGCTCATGTCACTGCAGCTACACTCTGTCTCTAGCGCACTCACTCAATCAGAGCTAGTGCAGGGACGACTCCTCACGCTGGAAGTCACACCGCAGCTTGACAGGCAGACGTACCCACCATGCACTCAGCTGGCACCATTGTTGGGACACTGCAAGGTGCAGGGCCATGGCGAAGGGGAAACGGCACTGCCTCATGCTGAGCAATGCTGTCTCAGGTTTCCTTGTGCTCCCCCAGTGGTGTGTCTGTACCACCCAATCAGTGCTCTAATCTCAAGGGGACGTGAGAGGAGGGATGGGCGGGGCCCCTTACTATTTTAGGCGCTACCCCAATTCTGACATATTCAAAGGTGCCAGGGGGCAATGTTTCAGCCACCTTTGCTTCTCCCTATGCAACCAGCAGCAGGGCCAGGACCTGCAGGGAGAACAGCAGCAGGTGAAAAGGGGAGCTGTGGCACCAAGAGGGGACAGTCCGAAGAGAAAAGGGGAGACTGCTAGAGTGAGCCAGAGCTGCTCCACGGGGAAGGTTGCCCTCGGCTACTTCACTGGGCCACTTTAAAATGGATCGGGAGTGAGAGAAGGCTGGGCTGGGGAAGCGCCACCTCCCCCCGGCCGTCGACAGAGCGTGCCGAGTTAAAGAAGGTGACAGGGGAGGTAGAGTGGAAGGGGGATGCAAATGTGAGGCGACGTGTGTCACGTCTCGCCGCCTCCCGAAGAAGTGGAGCGCTATGCAGCCTGAAAGGAGACCCGGAGAGTGTAAATGCCTTCGCGTCCTGTCAGGTTGATTAGCAGCAAGGAGCAGGGCCAACGGGTTTGTAAAACGACAGCCTAGCGAGCCAGGCAATCGCGGGGGAGCCGGAGCTGTCCTCCCCAAGCCACTGCACCAAGTGCTTCCCGGAAACTCAATCCCTCCCTTCCAATACGGACTCTCAGTGTGCAGAGAGGAAGGGTGAGGAGAACAGCCCCAGCTGCTGCAATGCGTGGGGGGAAGGAGTGCCACTCCAACGGGAACTACGAGGGAGGGGAGAGGAGACAGGGAACTTCTGCAGCTTCCCAACTAGGCCTTTGGAAAAAGCAGCACTTGCCCTTGGAGAAGTCATCTCAGGTTTTACGGCAAGCCCAGGACACATGGGGCAGGACTTTGCTAGTCAGTGCCATGTACCTACTCATAGAGGCTAAAATTCACCCCAGTGCAGAGGTCAACACAGCAACGAGCCCCATTTCAACCCTATTTTGAGATCTGAAGAGGGACTAAGGTTGTGCCCAGACCTGGTGCTGCCCATGAGGTGAATTTCAGTCTCAGTGAAGGCATGACTGAGAGCACTGACAGCGTGAAGTCTCAGTACCCCGAGCAACACAGCTCCGAGGGACCTGAGACGTAATCGCCGAGAGGATAACAAGAAGTAGCTGCCTCCTCCCCTGCGTTTCACAAGAACAGACCCAAACAAGCAGGTGAACAAGCGGCACCAGCACAAACAGCAACCAGGCAAAATGGGCTCAGACAACAAAGCAGCCACAGGACAAGATGGGAGGGGACTACAGAACGCAAACCACAAAACAGACACTACCTCACAGATCAGGCAGAGAGGGCTGGAACGGATCCCCACTTCTACTGTTTCAGCTGCCATCGGCATCCCCTGCCCAGTGTGGGAGGCCTCCAGAGCAAAGGTGGAGCACATGCCACCAATCTCCTGAGAACTCGAGCAGGGCCCAGGGCATCAGACTCTGGACACTGGCTTTGCAAGTGGCAATTTAACCTTGGAATGGGGAGTTACTCAATGCTGTTTGGGTTGTTTTTCCAGATGCCACTTCCCCAGATGCCATTTTTAGCCCAGGAATACAACCAAACTGCCCCAAAGATCCCTCTGCAACCAACAGTCACCTGTCGTGGAGAGGATATTCCCAACCCTCCTCACATTGCCCAGACCCAAATCCCACTCCAAAAACGGACTGAGCTCACAGTACTGGAGAGAACAATTGGAGTTCTTATTTGTAACAATCAAAGAAACTGCTCAATGCAGAATTCAAACTCTGTTCTGAATCTCAATTCCCCAACAACACCGACTGGTCATACAGGGCAGCCTGCAGTATGTGAAATGAGGAATTGTCTCAGTTGGAGTTCCTAATGGACTGTGTCCCACATCACTTAAGCTACCACAGTTCATGTTAATCACAGCAGTGGTTTTCACTGTGTGGGAATATTTCCACTAGGAACTTGACAGAGATCTTCCAATCCGAGTCCCCTTGTAGGCAGTCTCATCAGGTTGCACCAGTTCAAAGTGGCATCAGATCCTGTCAGACCAACAGATGCAAAACCTGCAGACATATCTCCACTGCTATAGTGATCCCCTCCCACAACATAACTTTCAAGATCCATGGTCCTACACCTGTCTCTCACAACACGAGTTGTACCTCATCCAGTGCGCTAAACGTCCCCATTGCAACTACATGGGGTAAACCAGACAATCACTATGCTCTTAAATGAACTCACACAGGAAAATCCTATACAAAAACACTATCACCTGGTGGTGAACACTTTTCACACAGCGATCACTCTGTGTCTGACCTCTCAGTCCTCCTCCTCAAAGGAAACCTGCACAATACTTTCAAAAGACAAGCCTGGGAGCTTAAACTCATAACTCTGCTAGACACTAAAAATCACAGTCTTAATGAAGACACTGAATGTATGGCTTATTACAACAATCTGTAACCCATTAACTTCTCCTTTTGTCCTAGGACTGCAGAGGTGTTAGTAGGCCACTTTGCTTTGAATGGTCCCTTAAAATGTGTGTTAACTACTTATGCTAAACGATCTGATCTTGTATTTAGCTGTAACACTCTGAGTACCTTTCCCGGACCTGCAGAAGAGTTCTGTGTAGCCTGAAAGCTTGTCTCTTTCACCAACAGAAGTTGGCCCAATAAAAAGATATTACCTCACCCACCTTATCTCTCCAGTATTCTGGGACCAACGTGACTACACCACCATTGCATACCAACCTTCTTGTGATATACACACAGCCTACATTATAGAATTACTTCGGCATAACCATGTCATTCAGGAGTATGAATAATTCACACCCCTGAGCGACGCAGTTATACCGACCTAAGCACTGGTGCAGACAGCACCGTGTCAGCGGGAGAGCTGTCTCCTGTTGGTTGAGCGCATCAGCCCACTGATGCACTTTTTTAAGTGTAGACTTGCCCTGAGTCCAATTTTCACCATTACTGAATGCCCTGTTTCAGGCGTGTGGGGTATAGGAATATGAACAGGAGTACATAAGAGCACGTTTGTGCATGCACACTTGCACATGAGGGCATGTGTATGCATGAGACAGTGGGTCACATTTTCGGCTACTGAAAATCAGTGACCAACTAGCCTGCAGAACCCATGGCCAGACAAACCACTGAGGCCCAGAGCTTCGCAGAATTCCAAAAATGATCAGAGGTTGTGGGTGATATTTTCCAAGGTACCAACGGCCTTGATTTCCAGTGGGAGATGCATGCCTGGTTATCATTTGTGCCTGTCAAAAATTCCCCCGTCGCAGATAATTAGAACATCTAAAGTTATACTGAAGAGGATAAAAACAACATGCCAAGGGAATGTACACCCTCCTGATTTAGGGTGTGAACCTGCCACTTACTGATGGGAGGTAGGAAAGACTTTCCTTTAAGGGCAGTGTGACACTGCTGCTCATATTTTTCATAGTAATATTATGGTAGCGTCATAATCATAATCAGGGGGTAGGCGTGTTAGTCTATACCCACAAAAACAATGAGCAGTCCTGTGGCACCTTAAAGACTAACAGATTTATTTGGGCATAAGCTTTCGTGGAAAAAAACCCATTTCTTCAGATGCATGGAGTGAAAATACATGCTTTAAGGTGCCACCGGACTCCTTATAATCATAATGTATTTTATGCAAGACAGGTCATGTGAGATATCATTGGAAAGGTTACGATTCACTGAATAGGATTATCCTATTTGTATGCATGTATCATATCTGTATCTAAAGTTAGGAATATTGACTATACAACTGTACTACAAAAGTGTGTGCACCTAGGGAATGCCCACCAGACAGAATGCAATCAGGCTAGCTGGGAACAAGTCAATGGACCATTAGAGACAACAATAGGTCTTTGAAGATGCTAATCTCCCACTTTTCTGAGAAGCTTTCCTGGGATGCTATAAACAGCCTCTGACTCATGGCTACTTTGACACTGCAAGGGCATGTGATCAAGTCACCAGGCACTGGACTCCAATGATCGAATACCAGTATTTTTCCACTGGAGTGGGGTGGGGGAGGGAACCACACTGGAAAACAAAGGATTCCCACCATATGTAAAACCTATTTAAGGCAGGGGAGTGATATAATCAGAGTTCGTTCTTCACTGAATCCCCACTCAGGATTACTGCTGAAAACATCTAAGAAACAAAGACAAAGGGGAGGCAAAAGGACTGAACCCAGCTAGAGGGTATCCGGCCTGTGAAAGAAATACCTTGAGTTTTAAGATGCAAGCAAGAGCAGCTTGCCTTCAAGAACCTCTGCAACCTGCCTAAAACAACATTTAGTGTGAGAATTTGCTAGTTATAACCAGGTTCTTTAGTATATTAAGCTTAGCTTGCGTGTTTGTTTCCTTTGCTAGGTAATCTGCTTTGATCTATTTGCTATCCCTTATAATCACTTAAAAATCCATCTTTTGTATATAATAAAATTGTTTTTTTCTAAAACTAGTTCGTGAAATTCATATGGGGGGGGGAAGCTGTGCATGTCTTCCTCCACATTGAGGGAGGGGGTGAATTTCAACGAACTTACACTATATAGTTCTCTGTGCTGTGCAAGACAGTGTAATTTTGGGTTTGCGCTCCAGAGGGGGGTGCGCACTTGAGTATCTGGGCAGATCCTTAGCTGAACCCTTCCCATGCAGGGGCTAGTCAGAAAGCCTGTTCGCATGTTACAACAACTGGTTGTGTGCCTACCTGTGTGTGTGTGCTGGTAAAGTGCAGTCTGAAGCCTGAGGGAGGACTGGACTGCCTTGCCTCACTAGAACAGTGTAAAGGGAAACCAGGTTGGTGGGACAGGCGGGCTCAGTGGTACCCCAGTTCCAAGTGGCACCCCGGGGGAAGCCATCACAGGCAATTTATTCCATAATTGTCCATTACTCTGAAGCATACGGTAGTGGCTACCATCTGGGACAGGAAGTTGGACTAGAACTACCACTGGTCTGGTCTGTGGTAGCAAGTCTTAAATTCCTATGCAGCGTGCACGTGTAATTGTGCAAATGTACTCACGGGAGGGTACATGACAGCACGCATGTTTGTGTGTGCGTGTATTCGTGGATCATGCATTGCAGAGCCCGTGCGCGCATCCAAGAGACACTAGATGTGTACGTGTGGCTGCAGGCATGCACGTTTATTCAGGAGGGAGAGTGTGTCAGTGATGGCTCTGTGTGCTCTTGCCTGAGATAGAGAGAGGGATGGGGACTGCATGACACAAGACCCCGTGAGATGAGAACTCACTCTGTTCTTAACAATGGGAGCTACAGGAAAATAAATGAACGATGAGTCTGCACAGCACCACCCCACCCAAAGCCCCGATCGGCTTAGAAAGAACCTAACCTGCAGCAAGTGGCTAGCCTGGGGAGACAGGGATGTGTGGCACAGCCCCCTTCCTGCCACAGTCAATCAGCATCACTTCTGGTGTGTGTGTGGGGGGGAGGTTTGACATCCCTCACCATTCCCAGTTCGGCAGCAAAGGTACTCTACACCGTGGCAGCATGGAGAGACGCAGGGTGCAGACACGTGGCTGATCCCAGGGCTCATCCTGCAGGAGCAAGAGAGAAAAGGGACAGCATATTCCCCTTCCATCCTACCTCCCCGCATCACTGAGATCTTCAAACGCTCGGGGTATGTGCATGACCGGAGCGCACGGCCCCCCAGGAGCCAGGATCTGTGTGCCACTCAGGAGGACGTCTGCTGGTGAGCGAGGAGTGAAGAGAACAGGCTGGAAAGGAACTCCCGGGCGGTTGCCTGACCACAGTGCCTCAGAGGAGCACCGTGAAGTAGTCCCTCCACACTGGTGCCCCTTGAAGCACCATTTTAAATGGATGGGAGGTCTCTACTCAGAGTTCAGCACTGGAATAGTAGGGAATGCTGCAGGTTAGGGCTGAAACCTGGGCAGAGCTGTGAGAGAGCCTGGGATAGCCATAGCTCTGGGCTGAGGTGCAGCACTAAAAGCTGCACACTGCCACGTAGCCCAAGGAGGCACAGATTCTGCAGCAGCACAGCAGCAAACTACCAGCCACCAGAGAATGGATACATATCGGGGATAATATAAGCAGTAAACACACATAACCCTACTTGCCTGCCCTTATGCCCTCGGGGGCAGAGAAACAGAAACACTTGCTTCTGCAATTCCCCAGCAATAAAACCCTGCTGCTGACTGGCTTTGTCCCACCCTGCAGTTACATGGCCAGGGTAAAGGGAAGCTGCACTGTGAGACTCTTCCAGTGGCACCTGGCCCTGGGGCTGCCAAGCCAGAGCCTGCAATAGAAATCCCTCCATTTCACAGGCACTACATTCACTCCTTTGCCAAAAAAGCTGCAAAGGAAGCCATTGACATACCTAAGGGCTCCACCACAGAACAAGCATCCTTCTGCCCAGCAGGAGAGAAAAATAACAAGAAACCAGCCAGAATACAGCCACCACCACCCAGGGCCTCTTGCCCTCTTCATCCAGCAACCACCATCTCTCACACGAACGATGTGGCATTCAGCAATTTCTGGCTTTGGAGTATTTTCCAATTGCACTTTATCAGTACATTTGAGGCCATATTCTGCTTCTTCGCTAAGGGAGAGGCCGGAGGGGAAGGTTGCGCTTGCTGTTACAGCACAAGATTGATGTTTAGGGGAACTGGGCTTGAGTCTTGGCTTTGCTTCTCAGGCCAGTCACAACCTCCAGCTTTCCCTTAGCTCAGTTTCTGAGTGTCCAACTTGAGATGCCTTAAGAGGGGCTGATTTTCAGAATGTGCTGAGGACCCATACTCTGAAAATCAGGTCCCTTTAGGATCTCTTGCCCTGGGATACCCAAATCACAAGGCCCTTCTGAAAATCTTAGCCTGTTCATCTGTTGCCCATCTGTAAAGGAGGGGCAATAGCCCTTCCTATATCTGGTTTAACCTACTGTAAGCTCTTTGGGGCAGGGACTGCCTCCCATTCTGCGTGCATGTACAGCACCAAACACAATGGGGTCTTGAGCTTGGCGAGGGGCTCTAGGTGCTACTGTAATAGAAACAGTGAAGAAGAATTGCATTGTTAGAGCCTATGGTAGTTCAACTGACCCCATGTAGCTTGTAATCCATCATGTTTAATGTAAATTTTGAATACTGCTACTCTGAATTCACAGCAGCCTAGTAAGGAGCAGGATTTGGGCCACATGGTAGCAGCACTGAGAACAAATTCGAAGGGGTCTTTCATCCGGGAACTTTCAAAGGGGAGGTCTCCTGGGTAGATGTTAAAGTTCCCATAAGAATAGGAAGTTGCATTTGGGTTAACAATGAATCCTAGACGTAAAATCCTAGTGTAGACAAGACCTTAAGCAGCAGCTTCCTCTGACAAGGTCATCCAAAGGGATCCAAAATGTATCTCTGTGTATATGTGCGTGCGTAATGTGTGTGGATTTATTTTCCTGCCTGCTGTCACTTCAACGGATGTTCCGGGGCCAGGTTAATCTGCCCTGTCACCTTCCCACACCGACACTGTGGATCTGCAGACAGCCCCTGTTGTCTCTGTCAGCTGCACTCAGCTCAGCGTTGTGCTGCCAGCAGGGTTTCACCACCCCGTGGTGCCGGGTTCAAAGGGGCCAGGCCCCCAGGTAGGGTGCACAGGCTTGGAGATACAGCTAACGAGGGAGCCCAGTTCGTTAGGGCAGTCAGTCAAAGTCGGGGATAATTAAAATCAGGGGTTAGTGGCACCAAAATGCACAGAGGAGCTGAGAGTCGAGCCGCTGCTAAAGCGTTTCACACCGTGAGGCAAAACAAGACAAAGTTGTTGTCATTAACTTAGGCTGGTGCAGTCCCTTTCTGAGCTGGCTCTGGTGGGTGGTTCGAACCCCCGGCCAAGGATCAGACACTCTGGTTTCCTACCACTGCTTGCCATGCTGGACTCCAAATCTGGGGTTATGAGAAACAGCTTATTGTCGCTTCAATTACTTCATTCCATACAGGCTAAAACCCTACTGTTGTGCAGCGCCCACAAGTGGGCAGAAGGCAGTGATACACACGGTCACACCTCCCGATGCCCCCTTCCGGCAGCATCCCCACAGCCATTCTCTACCCTGTCCCTCGGCACAGCTCGAGTGCTGTTAATCCTTATCACTTCCAGAGCACACTGGTCGGAATCAAGAGGCAAGTGCCCAATGGAGCATACAGCAGTCATCCGGTCTCACAATCTCCGTTACTTTTAGTGACCAGAATGCACTGGGGGTGGTGGGGTGCGTGGCAGGAAGTACCACCCCCAAGTGCACAGCTCCATGGTTCTTGAGGCAGCCTTGCTGGTCTGCATGACCCACAATGAGAAGGTTAGTGCCTGCAACTTCTCAGTCCATCATTAAGCTGATTATCTTAACAGAGTGTTAAAGTCAAAGCCCAGGAGTGACAGCTACAATACTAACCACTTTCAGTGACATTCCAAAGGACAGCTGGGGCAGGACTGGAGTCTGAAGACCCCGAGAACCAACACACATACTGAAGTTCAGCCACCTTCAGCAAAAAAACCACCCCAAACTATTCATACGCACAAGTCTTCAAATCTGCCAACCTTCCAACCTTTCCCACCAGAATATGAACAAAATCACTCTACAAACACTGACTGAATTCAGCCTCTCAGTGACCTGGTGGATCAGGGAAGGAGAAAGTCCATTTTACGGACAGGAAGCTGAAGCACTGAAGATTAGAGGACTTGCTGAAGGTCACAAAGGAAGTCAGCTGCAGAGCTGAGAATAGCTCAAGCATCCTGTCTGCCACTCCTCTACATTTACCATGACAGCACTGAACCGAGTGTAACACCTGCCTCCAAAGGGCAGAAAGCAGGCTGAAGACATAAGATGTTCAGATCTGGTGGCCAGGCAGATGATGCTTTACTCCTACATCTGAGAAATCCTCACTATCACCCTCCTAGCTATATGCAATACAGGGTATCTGGAGCTAAGGATGCTGCCAGGAGATGGGCCCAAACCAAAACCCCGGACCCAAACACACTTGAACTTTGGAAAAGTTCCACAGCCTGCTCCACAGCTGGCATAAACTGGCACCAGTCCATTAATGTCAAAAGAAACTATGCCAGTTTACATCAGTGAAGGACCTGGGTCCCAAGGCCACTCAGAGGTGATGAGTGATTTGGAGGGAGAGCATCTCAATTTCTGGTTGCCCAACTTGAGACGGCTTAGATGAGTCTGGTTTCCAGGAAGCGATAAGCATCCCTGCTCTGAAAATTAGGCCTAATTTCTGCAGGTGTGTCAGCTGGCGGCTGTCAGCTGACTTGGGCTCGGGCTGCGGGGCTGTAAAAGTGTGGTATAGACATTTGGGCTCAGGCTGGAGCCCAGGCTCTGGGATCCGATGAGGGTGGAGGGTGCCAGAAGTCGGGCTCCAGCCTGAGTAAAATGTCTACATTGTAATTTGATAACCCAAGCGCAGCGAGCCTGAGTCAGCAGACACAGGCCAGCCACAGGTGTTAATTGCAGTGTAGACTCCTAGTCCCTTGGCTTAAATGTACAGCCAAACTTAATAGCAATGGGTCCTGAGCTAATCACAATAAAACACATCAGGTTGCAATGGAGAGGGTTGAAGGACTAGTACGCGGGAAGCAGCACAACCAACCTTCACTAAAGTCAACCACGCCTGTAGGCCGCTGAATTATTTAAAGGGATTTAAGACAGCAGGCTCCTGTCTGCCCCTGCACAGGAGGGGTGGTGGCTGCCAGGGAACGAGGAGGGGTAATAAATAAGTGGGGATAAACTCCAGAAATGCCAGACTGGTTCTCCCAAAAAGCCTAACACTGCAACAGCCTTGGTTAGAAATAAAACAAGGCAAGAAGGCAACCAGACGCCAGGGAAGACATTACAGGGATTAATAATGAAGAAGTTTAAATGGGTGGAAGACAAGATTCCCTCTGCAATTTCATGCAAAATTAATTTAATTACAGGGCCCAGGATCCTGAAAACTGATTCTGCTGCAGCCATATTGGGGCGGGCGGGGGGGAAGGCAGAGATGACTACCTTCTCTCTCCTCTCCCAGCCCACCGATGGGGCTAAGCATACGGGAAGCCGGTGGTCTCCAGCCAGAGTCACTGACTAGCAAAGTTAGATGCTATCAAAAGGTTCCCAAACTCACTGACTGAGACGCAGAAGTCGTTTATCTCCTCTCCCTACTCCACCCTCCCCTGGCCGGCACTGGGTGATTGCCCATCCCCACTGCTCCTCCTTCTCCCACTCTGCCCAGTCTCCCCACTGCTACCCCCTACCAGCTGGTGCCACCGTTGGCCTCCTTTCCACCCTCTCCACATAACAGTTCCTTCCCATCCCCTGAACCACTGCTGCCCCCTCCTCCTGCAGCCCCCACTGCCGCTCCCACCTCCACTCCCAACTCCTTTCCCCACTGCTACCCCTTCCCTCTACTCCCAACCCCTTCCTCTCGCACTCCCCAATGGCACCACCACTCCCAACCCCCTCCCCGCCACACCCTTCATACCAGTGCTTCCCCCATTTCAGCCACAGCCCTCAGCTCCCATTCTGGCCCCCTCCATCCCCAGCAGGAGGAGCACCTCCACCCCAGCCACCAACCAGTGGCCAGAATGCATGGCTGCTCCATCTCAACCCTGAGTGCTGCACTTCATTTTTGCACAGAGAGTAGCGCACATCACACTGCCATTATTAATAGTGATTTACTAAGCTACATCCATGTGCTCAGGGCCTGCACAGCCCCTGAGAAGGGCGCAGACACAGCCCAAAGAGCTTCAGTCTAAATACATGTACTGTCTTAGGAGACTGGGGTGCGTGTCCCTGGCAGAGTGCGCTCAGAAAGCAGGGGCATTCCAGCAAGGGCAAATGGAAGTCTCCAAACAGCCCAGCTCAGAATGGGATGAGCCGAACCCCCAGATCCAAAACATCCCCACACTTCGAAGGAGTCAGGATCCAAATCTCTAGGCAGAGGCTGTTCCACACACATCACAGCCCTAGTCTGCTTTCCCCGACCGCACACAAAGAGGGAAATCAATCATTCCAACCCCACTGATCATCAAAGGAGCAAGAGCGCCCCCAGTGCCTCTTCTGCGTTCTTCCACCTAAAGCAGCTTCCAGTGGGGTCTCGCCAACTTGCTTTAGACAACTGGGACTGTGCCCAGGCACTCACAAACACAGAGAGCTGTAACTATGGAGATGCTGGAAATGCAGCTGACGCTGGAGAGCCACGGAAACGACCACGCAGGAAAATGACACTGACGCTGGCTGGGAAGCTCCTTCAGTCATTAAGCTTTCTGGCGAGGCCAGCTGGAAATTCAGCTCCATAAATACTTCCTCTCCCACACCAACAAACAGCCTCCTTGCTGGTTCACCGCCCCCTATATTCCCATGCCTGGATTCCAGTTTCCCAGTGCAATATGGGGTGCCTCACTTCCTACAGGATGCCTAACCCCATGGAGTCTCAACCAAGACTGGGATCTCCAGCTGCTGCTGCATTGCAAAGGCGAGGCCTGGATGAATTGGCGACAGTGGGCACTGAACCTGCAACCTCCTGATCTTAAAGGACAAGCTTCTGTTACCTGAGGGAAAAAAGCCAACTCTGTTGGCCAAAGCTGTGGCAGGCTCTTCAATCTCTACCTGTGGTCCAGCCACCCCTGAGGGGGACAGACCACCACACCCACTAAGAATGGGTTATACAAATAATATATTGCTATGATGAGGTGTGTATTACAATAGCATTTCCATTCACCACACAAGATCAGGGCCCCACTGTGCTATATGCTGTACATACATAGTAAGAGACTCCCTGTGAGTTCCTCAGGACAGAGGTTATGTCTGCACGAGAGCTGGATGTGTCACTTCCACCTCAAGGAGACATACCTGCGCTACCTCGGATTGAGCTAGTGAGCAAAACCAGCAGCAAACAGCAGGAGGAGATAGCTACCGGAGTACATACCTAGGAGCTCAGACAGGCTCATTCGCAGCACGGCCAGCCCCTCCCGCTGTTCGTGCTGCCACAGCTACACTGCACACTAGTTTAATCGGAGCTAGAGCTAGTGTGTGTGTTGATGTACACATAGTCTAAACAGATAAGCCCAACAAAAGTTAGGAAATAAAAAGAACTCTCCCCATTTATCGATGGGAAACTGAGGCACAGACAGACTAACGATTTGCTCATGTTTACAGAAGAAATGTGTCGCACAGCCAGGAACTGAGCACAGGACCCCTTAATCCTAGCCCACAACACTCCTTCAAAACGGTTTTCAAACGCTGCCTAAAACATTTATATTATAGTTTGAAACGTTCACCAAGATTGTGGGTGCCGGAGCTGGCTCCTATCACAGCTCATAATAGCCCAGCTTAGCAGCCTTGCACACTTGGGCTACGTGGTCATCTAGACCGTTCCTGTGATGTACACTTCTAAATGCATCTTTTATTGCACAGACAGCTAGAGGGTGGTAACAGCGCCCAGAATAAATCGGGGGAAGGAACAGCTGTCAACAAGACTGAGTGACACTTTCCCATGCTCTGGCTGCAGAATGGATTTTGACTGAACTGTAACAAACACACCCAACCATTCACTCGCCACTATTATTATTACTTCTATTACAGTGGCTCTGAGGCCCTAACAGAACTCAGACTCCCGCCGAGCTGGGTGCTGGGTGCATACAGTAAGAGAGTGCTTGCCCCCAAAAGCTTCCCACCTACATAGAGAAGAGTTAAAAGAGGGCAAGAAAGGAAATATCATCACCTCCATTTTACAGACAGCAATTCGAGGCACAGAGACTGAGTGCTTGCCCAAGTCAAACAGGGAGTCTGGGGCATAGCTGGGAAATGAACTCAGAGCTTCCAAATCCTAGTCTAATGCAGCAACCACACAGCTATCCTCTTCCTGCAGGGTCTACATCATCCCAGGATGAACAGAACAATAGGGTGGAGCAGCGTCACACGTGTTAATTAAGTGACCTTCAAAGTTCTGTAGGACATAGCAAGTCACGCAGCTCACTCGGTTCTGCAGACTGACCTGGTGTGGTGCACCGAACGCAGGCTAGGAGTCCAGGAGGCTGTTCAGGCATCGCTTTATAGTCTCCACCTCTAACATCATTCATTAACTCACACGGTTAAGCAGTGAGCTAGGTTCTAAATGTCCCTGGTGTCACTGTCAGAGCTGCACTGACTACTTCCACTCACCATATTTATTTATAAGCCTGGATGGGTAGGACCCTCTCACCACACAGCTGAGCATGCACAATTTCTGGCTCTTCTCCGGAATGCTGTGGCCGCCCTCCCAGTTCTTTCTCACAAAAAGGCCCCTCTCTCCTCTGTTAAATATCCAAGACTTTTCTATTCTTTTGTTGCAAACTCATCAGTTTCAAAGGCAGTTTGGCTTTCAAGTTCTTGGGCTTGTTTGAACCTGAAGCTCAAAGCTAACCTCAAGGGCTGTGAATCCAGGCAGATGAGAATCTCACACACACACACACCACCACCACCACCACCAGCTGTCACCTGAACCCCAGCAAATCAACTCTGAAAAATTTCACACACACATCAACTCAGGACAGCCTTCATCTGAAAAACCACAGTCTCCTCCCCAAGATCAAGCTAGTAAACAGAATTATTCTACAAGAGCAATTTATGTTCCAGTAAAATACAGTAAAGCGCATACACATATATATATGTACACACATATGCCCTCTCTCTGCTGGTTCATAACAAGGCTACACAAAATTCAGTTTTTTAATAATTTTGATGGATAATATCAATGTTTATTTTAAGCTTTTTTTTTTAAGATTTACTCAATATTTACCTGTTTTATTTTCCCAGTTGCACAAAATTATCGGGGAGCCAGTCAATTATTTAATGAGAGTAAATGCTGAGATTCAAAAAGTTAAAGCTTTATAAACTCTTTAAACATAAATTGTCAAAATATACAAAGTAAATATCCTGTAATCAACAAATCCTACCTGGTTGTACTACTCAATTGCTAGTCCATTTGTAACAAGCCTAACTCAAAAGTCTAAGTCACTGGATTTTGAGACTGAATTCTCAAGCAGCATTTTTCCTACTTTGCCTATCTGTAAATTTTGGTTATTATTGATGAAAATATTTTCTATCAGTTTGTTTGTCTAGGATGAAATCAACGTTTACCAACATGCACCATAAAAGTCAAATCCTTCCAAGTCTCTTCACAACATACATCCCTCTGGTTTCAATCTGTCAAATTTCTTCAACATTAAATTTTCTAAAACAAAACATAACCCTCCAGATACACCAAAGCTCATTGTTAAGTATAAGGCAGAACACATGGGATCACAAATATTCATGTCAATGGTGTTACCCTCTGACCACTGCCCAAATAGACTTTAAGACCAGAAGGGGCCATCGTGGTCATTTAATCTGACCTCCTGTACATCACACGCCACAGAACCCCACCTACCCACTCCTGTAATAGACCCCAAACCTCTGACTGAGTTACTGAACTCCTCAAATCATGGTTTAAAGACTTCAAGTTACTGAGAATCGACCATTTACTCTAGTTCAAACTAGCAAGTGACTCGTGCTCCATGATGCAGGGGAAGGTGAAAACCTCTCAGGGTCTCTGCCAGTCTGACCAGAGGGGAGAAGGGGGGACACGACTCCTTCCAACTCCAAATATGGCAATCAGTTAGACTGAGGTGGCCAACCTGAGCCTGAGAAGGAGCCAGAATTTACCAATGTCCATTGCCAAAGAGCCACACTAACATGTCAGCAGCCCCCCCGTCAGCTCCTCCCCGCCCCCAGTGTCTCCCACCCACCAGCAGCACCACCCTTCAGCACCTAACCCTCCATCCCTGCACCTCCTGCCTGCCACAATCAGCTGTTTTGTGGTGTGCAGGAAGCTCAGGGCGGGGGAGCAGAATGAGGAGGAACAAGGCATGGCAGACTCAGGGGAAGAGGCCTTGGGGGAAGGAGTGGAGTGGGGCAGAGCCAGGGGTTGAGCAGTGAGCACCCCACAGCACACTGGAAAGCTGGTGCCTGTAACTCCATCCACGGAGTCGGTGCCTACGCAAGGAGCCGCATATTAACCTGTGAAGAGCCACATGTGGCTCCAGAGTCACAGGTTGGCCACCCTTGAGTTAGACCCTGAACATGTGAGCGAGACCCACCAGCCAGACACCTGGGCAAGAATTCACTGTAGTAACTCAGAGACCTCCCCATCTAGTGCCCCATCTCCAGCTGTTAGAGATATTTGCTACTAGCAATTACAGATGGGCCATGCCATTGTAAGCAGTCTCATCACACCATCCTCTCCACAAACTTATCAAGCTTAGTTTTGAAGCCAGGTAGGTTGTTTGCCTCCGCTGCTCCCCTTGGAAGGTTGTTCCAAAACTTCACTCCTCTGATGTTTAGAAACCATACAATTTCAAGCCTAAACTTGTTGATGGCCAGTTTATATCCATTTGTTCTTGTGCCAACACAGGCCCTTAACTTAAATAACTCCTCTCACTCCCTAATGTTTATCCCTCTGATGTATTTATAGAGAGCAATCAATCTCCCCTCAGCCTTCGTCTGGTTAGGCTAAACAAGCCAAGCTCTTTGAGTCTCCTTTCATAAGGAGGTTTTCCATTCCTCTGGTCATCCTACTAGCCCTTCTCTGCACCTGTCCCAGTTTGAATTTATCTTTCTGAAACATGGGGGACTAGACTTGTACACAATACTCCAGATGATGTCTCATCCGTGCCTTGTATAATGGCAATAACTCTTCCCTATCTCTACTGGAAATATCTCGCCTGATGCATCCTAGGATTGAATTAACCTTTTTCATGGCCACACCCACTGGCAGCTCATAGTCATCCTGTGATCAACCAATACACCCAGGTCTTTCTTCTCCTCTGTCACTTCCAAATGATACATCCCCCAGCTTATAGAAGACATTCTTCTTGTTAGTTCCCGTGATAAATGAAGGGGGAGGAGGGTAGCTCCCTTTTATGGATACCCAGCCAGCCAGTTAGCTATGAAGTCCCTCTTGGTGGTTGCTTGCTTTACCAGTAAAGGGTTAAAAAGTCCCACAAGTAAAGGAGTGGGCACCTGCCTAAAAGAGCCAATGTGAAGGCAAAAACTATTTAAATTTGTGAAAAAAGCTTTCCCTTCGGGTTCTGTGTTGTTCTCCAGAGAGAGGGAAACATAGCAAAGTCAGGGCTATGACTGTGCTGTAAAAAGCTTTTTGTCAGGTATGGAAATATCAAATTATACCTAGAACAACCCAAATAATGTAAGCAGATTAGGAAATGTCTAGAAAGACAAGATTAGCTTTATTTCTTTTATTTTCTGTAAGGCTTGTGGACTCCTCTGTGCTAACCCCAGATGCTTTTGTTTGCTTGTAATCTTTAAGCTGAACCCCCAAGAAAGCTATTTTAGGTGCTTAATTTTTGGAATTGCTCTTTTAAAATCTAACAAAAGCCTAAGTTCCAGATGTATTTTCTTTCTTTTTTGTTTTTAATAAAATTTACCCTTTTTAAGAACAGGATTGAATTTTTGGTGTCCTGAGAGGTTTGTGCATACATTGTTTAATTAGCTGGTGGCAACAGCTAATTTCTTTTGTTTCCTTTCTCAGCTCTCCCCCGAGGGGGTGTGTGAAAGGGCTTGAGGGTACCCCACAGAGAGCAATTCCCAAGTGTGCCTTCCTGGGATCCGAAAAAGGGGTTTGCATTTGGATGGTGGTAGCATTTACCAAGCCAAGGACAGAGAAAAGCTGTAACCTTGGCAGTTTACTACCAGCCTGGAGTGGCCAGTATTCATTTTTAAAATCCTTGCGGGCCCCTACCTTCTGTACTTGAAGTGCCAGAGTGGGGAATCAGCCTTGACAGTTCCTAAGTACATGGCCGTGCATTTTTAAATTTCATGCCATTTCTATTACTCCACTTTTCAAGGTTGTCCAGATCTTCTTGTATGATAGTCCGGTCCTCTTCAATACTGGCAATCCCTCCAAACTTTGTGTCATCTGCAAATTTTATTAGCACACTCCCATTTTGTGTGTCAAGGTCCTGAATGAAAATGTTAAATAAGATTGGTCCCCAGACCGATCCCTGAGGAACTCCACTAGTAACCTCCCTCCAGCCTCACAGTTCATCCTTCAGTATGACCCGTTGTGACTCTAATCTAAAGCATAGGATAATGGATTACTCATACAGTGTCCCCTGAAGGTCACCAAACCAAGGTGGGCAGTGAGTTAACACCAAAAGAATGCTGCCCTTGCCCTCCCAAGAGAGGACTGTTATGATCATCCAAGGCACTGATATTAACAGCACAGTACAACAAGAGAGAGGCCATCTGTGAAACACTCATGACCTAAGCCCCTGAAGGCTGTATGGGTCAGAACCAACACCCAGCACAGAGCACAGGAGTAATGTGTTCTCTGCACCAAGCCTAGTTTAATAAACAGGCCAGCTCGGTCTGCACTAGCCACAAAGCCCAGATGGCTTTGAGGGGGATCCCTGTGTGAAGCATGTTGCAGTGACCCCGCCTTGAGGTGACACAGGCATAGCTTACTGCCCTGATGTTCAAATAAGGCTGCAATATCCTTACCAAGCACAGCTAGTATAAAGCACTCCAGGCAACTGCTATACCCCAGGAATCTAGGAACAGCCAGGGAGCCAGCAAGATCCCCAGGATTGTGTAGCTTATAGTTATAGGTATTTGCTAGGTGAGGCACAGGTAGAAGGCCTCAAGACCTGTAAGACAACAGCTTAGCCAAACTAATTAAGGCATAAGGCCCCAAAAGCCTTAGCATAAGTAGTTCACCAAGAGTCACCCTACCGAAGGGTTTCTCAACTTGTGAGTCAGGACCCAAAACTGGGTTGCCAGCATGTTTCAAAGGATTGCATAGCAGCTCCTGTCCCACAGGGCTGGCTGGGCTCACCTCCCTGTTCCAGGCACTGAAACCTCTGGGGTCCCAGCATCACTCAGGTTTGGCCCAGCTGCCATGACGATGGGAGTCCAGGTAGACCAGATTTCAGTGAGTAGAACTGCGACCCCATGAGCCAGGTCACAGCTCCGCTCACACACATTTGGTCCAGTTGTGGGGACAGGGCCTATCCTGAGTGACACTGCAACCCCAGAGGTTGTAACGTCCAGAACGGAGAGCCAAGCCCAGCCAGTCCCACAGCAGAGGAGCTGCAGGAGCCACCTCTGTGGGGTGCGCGTCGGGCAGGACCCCAATCTGGACCCAAGCCACCCCGGAGCCTCCTCCCCCAGACTATTTACTGGGTCGTGACAGGCCATAAACATTTACAAATGGGTCCTGAGCCCAAAAAAGGTGGAGAACCACTGCCCCAGAGCATAAGATAATCAAAGACAGTTGCTACAACAACTAAACTGCTGGTCGGTAATCACAAGATGCTAGTTTATAGCAGCTGACTGACCACAAGAATGCCATGGTAACTAACTGACATATATACCAATAAGCTTGAGGCAAAAGGATTAATAGCCTATGGGAGAAAGCATCCCAACATTGGTAGGGCGAGGACACACAAATAAGGAAAAGGACTGAAACACCAACTGAATAGCGTTAGACATGGTAGCATAAGCGTAACACATTATAAAAGTTACATTCCAGCCTGTGTGCTTAGAGAGAAAGAGATGTAGCTCTTGGAGATGCCAGGATGACAACCACTGGTGATGGTGATGTTGGCAAGGCAGAAGATAACTAACTCGTCAGGTTGTTTTGCTAGGGATGGTGTAAGTATATGGATGCTCAGCCCATTCTGTATCATCTCTACCTGCCTTACTGGGATGGAGTATTTGTGAATTTGCTAACTCTATTAATAAAATTATTATAAATATATTGAGAGTCTTGCAACTGTGCGCATCAGGGCTCCCAACTGAACAGTAATTCTGATAATACTGGGCCTGATTTCTGCATGCAGAATTCATGTCCCCCCCAGATTTCTTTGCTTCCTAGCAGAAAAATGACTTTCTAAAAGGGAAGCAAAGGGAAGCTACAAGACCAGTAACACACCTCTCCCCAGCAGTACAAGCGCATCGTTTCAGGCACCTGGAGTAGCTGATGGAGAGGTAAATCACTGGTTCTTAGCACAGTGACTATCTACTGGTCCACACTGCCTCTAATATTGCCTCTCACTCTGCTTCTTCCCGGCAATCTTCCACCCACACACAAGGGAGATTCAAAAGAGTGATAACTGTACATAGACAGGGTCAGTGTCAAGAGATGATTTTCTTCTTGAGCAAGTACTAGCCGATCCATCCTCTGGAAGAAGTTGGCATCAATCGGGCATTGACAATCCACTCCAACAGCCGCCCCAGCATCTATTGCCCTGTTGACTTTGGTCACCAGACAAGAGAGACATGGATAAAATCACGTGTTCTAACATACAGAGTGTAAAGCACACCAGGGAACACCAGCAACTGACACTCAAGCAGAGATTTGGGGCCTGATCCTCAATTGGTGCAAGTTAGCATACTGACATCAAAGGACCAACAGCCACTTACGTCAGCTGAGATTCTGTCCCTCTGTATCTGTCCCCTCAAGAAACAACTTCACTGCACCTGGGGCAGCCAGCTCTGTCTGGATCAATGTGGTCTCACCAGCAAACAATGCCTCACAGTAAGAAACATCTGACTGTTGTTGGCTTCATCCAAGCCCCATTCATCATATTATTCCCTACCCTGAACAGTTCCAATGACAGGGATTTCAGGATGATTGTGGCAAAAGCCCCCAGGCTTCATATGTCATACGTTGCAGTCATTCCAGTTTTGAGCATGAACCCAGCCTCCAGTGATGCAGCCAACTCCTGTACTGCTTCACTGCTCACAAGATTATCTTCACACTATTGTGCATGTGGTACCAAAGGTTAATATTTCTTCCCCTTCTGATTACTGGTGCAAGACCAGGGCTTGGAGAAGTCCATGGCTCCTAAAGTCCTTCTGTCCTCCGAAGTGTTCCTAACCCTAGAGTCCATGACATACTTGACCTTAAAATCACATCAATCTGATTACCATCTTCCTTCCCCACCCACTTCAACATGATCTTAGCAGCCAGCCTCTAAGAGTTCAGCATGTTTGAAAGCTTGGATGGGGTCAGCCACCCCTGGGTCTAGAAGTGCATTTTTGGCACTTGGCAGAAGATAGAATAAGGCATGTAGCAGAGCTCAGGCTAGTGTCATGTTCAATCCTGGTACATTACAAGAAGAGCTGTCAATATTCCAGTAGGAGAGAGTGAAAGCTCATGTAAACACAACCCAATAAGTCACATTACCAGGGAGATACCACTCTTCCCACATCACACTCATGACCCCGAATAGAAATGTTTCAAGTGAAGAATGGTGCCATCACCATTTAGCTGCCCAGTCTACTCAACCAAGGCGAGATTTACTAATCCTAACCCATGATTCAGAAAGGTCTCAATTTTAAGGCCTGAAGACACCACTGTGATCATCCAGTGGAACCTCATGCATACACAGGCCATTGAGTTTCACCCAGTTCTTGCTGTTAACTCCTGAGCACAAATCTACAGTAGATAGACCCTTGCAAACACTATCTTCTCAGGCCCTTTTCTGCCACTTACTGATACCCTAGAAGGGAACTGGTGGGAATGGAGGGTAGCCTACCCCCAAGAAACTTAGGCCAGAATGTTCAAAAGTAGGCCTTGATTTTGAGGGACACCATTTTGGGGTAATTAATTTGAGACAGCTGAAAGGAGGCTGATTTTCCAAGGGCCGAGCCTTGACACTCCCCTATGAAGCCACCAGGAGGCAACATTGCCATTACTCAATAATGGGTGTGGGGATGATTTATTGAGCACTGCTGACGTGCTCAGCACTGTACAGACACAGCAGAAAACACAGAGCTTATAGTCTAAAACAAACACAGGGCAGCATAGAGCAGTGTCTATGAAGCAACCCATGCCTGGATGGGCCAAACTGCTGGAGGGGCCGGAATTACATTAGGATGATCTCCTCCTTCCAGACAAGAGGCATTGCAGCATGGAAGAGGAAACTACATCAAGAAAAAGCTTCTTCTGGCCTCTGCCTTCAAGGCCCTTCACCATTGAGCCCCATCCCAACTTTCAAATCTAAGGCCAGCGCCTCACCGCATCGCACCATTGCCTTCTAACCCAACGCTCAACATCTGGGGATCTGATTTCTTAGGGCAACGCTGACCCCTCCCTCCCAAATCACTCTGCCAATGCCAGCCTCAACTGCCCACTCGCTTGATTTCCTCACAGGCGCCCCCACGCTTTCTCTCATGCCTCCCACCACACATGGGAACGAATGCCCTGCAGGCCACAGTTCGCAAAGCCTCCCCCTTACTCTCTTCAATCCCTCCTTAAAACCTACCTCTGCCTGGATGCCTTGGCAAGGCCAGTGACTACCTGTGGCTATTGAGACCCCTGGGAGTCCTGTCATAGGCAGACGCACCTCTCTCTTCTGTTACTTTGCTCTCCCAGCCCTGTTCAATCATCTGCCATCTATTGTCAGAATTGGAGTTTGCAAGTTCTTTTGGGCAGTGACTGCATATCCAGAGCCTTGTCCAGCAGGGCCCTGATCCCTGACGGGAGTCCTTCAGGCCTACAGTAAACAAACACCAAGGCAGAATGGCTACACATCAACCTATTTGTGTGGCTCCTGTTTTCACAAAGGCTCCTAGGTCCTGGAACTGAAGTGGTTTCCATCAAATACAGGGTTTACAGTTTGGTTCGGTGGCTCTCAGCACCTCCACTATATAAATTGTTCCAGAGCCCCTGCAGAGGCTTGGCATATGCACTAAACACCCTGCAGGACTACGGTCGATTTCAAGATTCCTCCAGACACACACACACACCCTCCCAGGATAGAGAATGGCAGATCCCGATGAACCTGCGTGTCGGTATGTGTGAACAGGAAGCCAGAGGAGGAGCCATAAGGTGCTGACAACAACTGCCCATAGCAATTACCCGTGACGTAACCCCACTGAAGCCCACTGAGTTACACCAAGGGTGGACATGGCCTCATGTGATTTCTTGCCCAGCTAGCACAGGCGGTGGCTGCTGCTGCAAGTTGCCATAGCAACCCCAGTAGGCCTTTCTGCAGCCAGCAGCAGCATTGCACTGAGATGCCCAGTGCACAGCCGCTGGTTTATGTGCTTGGGCCGTGCGCACAGAATCCTGCATGGGAGATGCCAGCCTATAGGAAAGGCTTTTGGGTGTTGAAACGGGGGTGGGGTGACCACATTCCCATTTGACATCCCACTCTCCCAGGCTTCCTTTGAGGCACCGTGCATCCAGGATTTCCAGCACAATGCACTGGGCATGCTCACCGTGTGCATGACACAGATCCAGCCTCCCCTAGCCCCTGGCACACACATTCCATGGCTCCAAAAGCATCACCTGCATAGTAACGCATCTTTACAAAGGCACCATTGAGCAACCTCAGCTGCCTAATACTGTATTCAGAAACATTATACAAAGCAGGAATTACCCCGGCGCTTCCATTTCAGCACCAGATGGGCCAGAACCCCACTGAGTGCTGTGGGGCCACACTGCGTCCCCACATATCAGGTATCTCCCCAGACCTCAAGGATTAGGGACTGCCAGTCAAATTCATCCCAATCCCATCATCAAAGAATACTGCAACCAGTGTCAAATCTACAGGAATGTATTCTTCTGCCCACCAACCCCTCCCACCCATTCCCTTCCCCCTACATGGCTTCAGCAGCTGGGCTGGAGGGAGGAGTTCTGCATGCAAGAAATGAATCTCCTGGGAGTGGTGAGAAAGATTGTAATGAGAAGGACACAGCCAAGCTGGATCAATATACTAATCCTGCAGGCAGCATGTGTGTGGCCATATTTTTTCTGGACTGGGGAAGGCTATTAATGAGGATAGAGAACTGTGGAGTGGCAGATAAAGCATATGAAAAAATGTATGTCCATGCACCTCTGTTTTGGAAGATGATAGATACATGGGGGAGAGGCGACACACGCCATGCTGTAGCATTGTTGGACAAGTGAACTTGGCATAAGGAAGGGGAACTGTGGGTGGCTGCTTGGACACAGGCGTCAGAAAGATGATGCCGCTGTTTTGCAGACTAGGTGTATTTTGCATGCAGGAGGCAAGGTGCAAGTGGAAACATGTGATGAAGCTGATGCTGAAGTTTGATGGATGGGTGAGTTTTGCAGGCAGGAGGCCAGAGGCATGTTGATGTTTGGAGTCTGATGCCTGTAACGAAGATGATACCATAGTTGTACTGGGTGGGCGAGTTTTACATGCAGGAAGTGATGGGAGTAGGGCATTCTGGAGGGGTTTCATAAAGCGAATGAAACAGATTACATGGACAAGCAAATTTGGCCTGGCATGCAGGAAGCAAAGTGTAAGTGGTTGTATTAGCATGGCAGGAAACACATATAGGACACACAAAGCCAAGGCCTAAGTCATATCTTCCACCAGCATAAATCAGGAGTAAATCCATTTGAGTCAATGGAGAGACAGGTTATACACCAGTGTATAAACAAGACCAGCATTAGGCCCCTGGAAATCAACAGATATTGACAGATGAATTCCGCTTATAGTAGGTAAAGCGCATAGAACTCTTCGGCCAGAGCATGGACATGAACTAGAGAGCATGCAGCTGTGTGGGTGGATATGGGAGTCTTGCATGAGGGCTGCACATGTGCATACATGGTATTTGGGTGCAAAGAAGACACAGAGAAAAAAGCCTTGATGGGAAATGAGGTGCCTGTGGATATTTTTCCACCATGTTACAAGAGGAATAAATCTGGTTAGTTGAATATATAATAGAAACCACTATGACCTGAATGTAGCTACCTGGAGGAAGAGGAGTGCTATTCAGAGGGCACACTGGCCTGCATGGTACAATGTGGAGGAGCAGCAGTGTGGGTGAAGCTTTTGGCTGAACTAATATGTATGACACATGCAAGAGGTCACATGGATGTGGCCATCCAGGGGTGCAGGCTGGATGCATGGCTGCATGCCAGAAGGGATGTCCATGTGAGGCTGCAAGATGCATGGCTGCTGGATACAAGAGGATATGCATGTGGCTATGGGGCTGCAGCCTGCCGGCCAGGGGTGCATGGCTGTTTTATGCAGGATAGACCATGCATGTGGCCCTCTGAGGGCACAGGATACATGTGAGCTACGCATGTGGCTCTTTGGGGGTGCAGCCTGCTGTCCAGACCAGGTGCATGGCTGCTGCATGCAGGAGGGACCATGCATGTGGCCATGTGGGGGTGCCTGGCTGCTGTGTGCAGGAGGGGCCATACATGTGGCCCTCTGGGGGTGTGGGGTGCATGGCTACTGCATACAACAGGGGCCCTGCCTGTCACTATCTGGGGGTGCAGAGAGTGCATGGCTGCTGCATGCAGGAGGGGCCCTGCCTGTCACTATCTGGGGGTGCAGAGAGTGCAAGGCTGCTGCAAGCAGGAGGGGCCCTGCCTGTCACTATCTGGGGGTGCAGAGAGTGCATGGCTGCTGCATGCAGGAGGGGCCCTGCCTGTCACTATCTGGGGGTGCAGAGAGTGCATGGCTGCTGCATGCAGGAGGGGCCCTGCCTGTCACTATCTGGGGGGCTGCTGGCAGCCCCAGGACTCACCCAGCACAAAGAAGGGCAGCTCCGTGTTCTCCAGATCATCCACCACCACCATCTCCCCGGGGAAGTCGTTGCGCACGGAGAAGAGCAGCTTGGGCTCCGAGGCCGAGGGGCTGTGCATGATGCTCAGGTCGTTCTCCCGCAAGAAGGGCAGCGCCGACACCGTGATGCTCTTGAGCTTGCACTCCAGCTCCTTGGACGGGTCCCCGTCCGCCTCCGCGGGCCCGGCAGCAGCAGCCCGGAGCCAGCAGCAGCAGCAGCAGGCAAGCAGGGCGCAGAGCCGGGCTAAAGCCATCTTGAGCCCGATCCGCCTTCCCTCCCTTCCCAGCGCTGAGAGGGGGCGGGGGGAAGAGCCCTGCTCGGCGGGGCTGAGATGCAGCTTGCAGGGCAAGGCTCCGGCTCGGATGCACCCCCCCGCCGCTGGGTTCCTTTGTTCGCAGGCTGCATGCACGGGGAGGAGTGCGGTGGATTTCACAGAAGCAGCTGTGCCTCCGAGCCGGCTGCCAGCGCTGCTGCCTGTCTCCTCCTGTGCATCCTCTCCCCAGCGCTCGCTCGCTCACGCTCTGCAATGTTGGCGGTTGCTTTCATCCCTTCCTCCCCCCCCCGCCCCATTACACTTTGCAAATGCAAAGATCTGACCCCCACTCCTGCACTCTCCAGAGGGGGCAACCGAGCAGTGCCTTAAAGCACAGTCTGAGAGCGGAGGCTTTTGATCTTGGATTACGATTTCCAGTGCAAAAATTTCCAGCGTCTCCTGTTCTTACCTCTGCTTTTCTCTCACCCTCCCCTAATTTGCTAGGTCACCTGCACACACACCCAAAAGTGCGGCTCCAGGTTGGTTTCTGGTTGAGGGGTATAAAAATGTTTGAAACCATAAAAAGAAATGTGGTGGCAGTTTCACTGAAGCAGGGCAGGAGACTGGCAGAGTGCACGCCAAGCATGGGAAGTTTCTGCCCATCTCCAGATCATTGCAATTCACCTTTCAAAAGGAATATTGCCAGCTGCCTTACCCGCCTGCAACCACTTTGCAATCAGCAGAGTCAGGCAGGGCAATGCAGAGTTTGGCTCAACGTGGTGTGAAAGAATCATATGGGTGAAATAAGTCAACCCCAGCCATGCCAAGGGTAGAATGCCATAATAAGTTGTTAACTAATCTTTACAAAAGCTCTGTAAAGCATTTCGGGACCGATCCAACTCTCACTAAAATCAATGGACAGATTCCATTCCCTTCAATGGAAAGTGGAGCAGGCCCTTATTTCCTCTAGAGCTTGGGATTTTAGCAATCAGCTGTTAAAAGAATACTCTTAAGCAAGGGATATTTTTGGTGTGCAACTGCATTTTGTAGTGCGTGTATTCAAACTACAGGCATCCAAATAGATATTCCCTGATGCCTTAAGCAGCATACCTCTCAAAGTCGACTGTCCCTCATTACATCTTTACCTGGTAGCCATTCGTCATCTGAGAACCAGGGTAACATTTTCAAAAGCACCTCCATGACTAAAACCCATTGTTAAAAGTGACTTATGCCCAGATCCTCAAAAGTATTTACGGCATCTAACTGCCATCAATTTCAAGAACTGAGACACCTAAACACTTTTGAGGACCTGGGCCATTGGCTATTAGGGCCAGATTTTTAAAAGTATGTAGGCACCTTAAAATAGGCACCTAGTGGGATTTTCAGAGACATCTAAGCTGGTTAGGCACTTAATTATGCAGGAGGTCAGAGTAGATGATCACAGTGGTCCCTTCTGGCCTTGAAATCTATGGAAGTTGGGAGCCTAAATACCTCTGAGGACCTAAGCCTAAATCACTTTTGAAAATGGGGCTTAGCTTCTATATCACTTAGGAGCATTTGAAACTGATCAGATCTAGTGGCCAGTATCCTCTGCTTGTAAACAATTGACATCACAAAGAATCAGAAAAGGAAGTTACTAGCAATGCTATGTTTGAACATTTCCTTAGATGGGCGGAGGGAGTGTAAAGGGATACTGCCACCTCAAAGTCTGATCAGTTTTTAAAAATGAGTTCACCGTAGTTTCAGAAGCTTCACCTGCTTCCAAGTCTCCAACATCGGTGGTTTCAGCACTTTGGAAACTCCAGATAGTACCAGTTGCTGCCACCCATCTCTTCAGCAGCACCAGTTACTGCAAGCACATCAAACCTGTCCTCTGCTCTCTACACTGGCTTCCCAGAGAATAGTGAGTCAAGCTCAAGGTCTTAGTGGTTAATTTTTGATTATGTGTATTACTGTAGGATGTCAGAGCCTCATGGCCCAGGACCTCATTATGCTATGTGCTGTACAAACGGAACAAAAAGACAGTCCCCGCCTCCAAAGAACTCACTGTCTAGGTACTTTATCTTGCAGGTGCTCAGTGGCTTGGGCCCATCATATCTAAAAGAGCCTAAAGCTCCAGGATGAAGAGAGCTCCACTCCTCTGACACCAGGGAACTCTCTACCTCTAAAGTAAAGTTCAGCTGTGCAGGAGACAGGTCTTTCTTGGGGGCTGGTCTGAGACCCTGGAAGGAATGCCCCCAGCAGTTACAGACCATCTCAGACCTCCTCACCATCCGTTCCTAGCGCAAGTCTCACTTCTTCAACCTGCCTCCTCCGGTATAATCACAGAGCAGTCAGTGTATGCTTAAAAAGAATGAACCACATATGACAGATGTTAGTCATGGCGCTTCACGCCCAGCTGGAAGGTGCTCAGATACAATGGTGATGAACAGAGCTTAATTTGCTATGAAAGAGGTTCTGGGGCTTAAGCAATTAGGTGCTGTGCTCAAGCAATTGTATTACTTTCATAACTGAGGCAGCAAGCCCAGAGGTGCCGGGCTCAGCCCTGACACAAATTAAGCACTGGTGATGAGGGCGGTATAAGAAGAGAAGAGAAAGCTCTGCCCTCGCGTAGACTGGGCTCCAAAAAGTTTGCCAGTGTTTTTAAAACTTTGCCATCTAATCCTGCTCAGAGCAGATCTACCCAGTTTGAAACACTTGGAGCTGCCAGTGCCTGCCCTTAACTAGTTTTCCCACAGCTGCTATCTACAGTGGAGCTAAACTTGCAGTAGCAAAGGTGGGTAACTTTAGGAAGAAGATCCCAGACAATGTCAAACTTCTGCCAAGCACACAAAGTGAAAAATTGAATATAACATTCTTCTCTAATCTCATTCATTATTTATAATAATCCTCCCCATAACAATACAGCAGCGGGAAAAAGATTTCCAGAGAGAAATGTGATGTTAGGTACCATCAACCCTAAAAAAACCTGGGCTCAAAGGCAAAACTCACATTGCCTTCAGTGGGACTAGCTTTTCACCCCCACATCTTGGTCTGAAATTGATTGATATCAAAGCTAGTCACATGTTTTGGTTTTAATTCTGATGAAATTTCAAAATAATAATAAAAAAATAAACAGGGACATTGCTGATGAATTTTTTTGCAACATTCCACCCACCCTTTGTTTTTCAACTGGCAATAAAGTAGTCAATTCTTTTTTTTATTGTTCAAAATTTTTAATTTTGAAAAAAGGAAATATTTTGGAAAAATTGTTGTGATTTTTCTCCTCTTTTTTGGAACTAGCTCTAGTAGAAACAACATCTGCCCTGACTAGTATGAGATTGGAGAGGGGGGAAATTCTATTTTTTTCAATTTCTTATTGCCCATTTGATTGTGTTTTGTGCATAGTCACCTTCCCTGTTTCCGCTCTATATTCCGTTATGTCTTGATCCTGCAAAGTCTTACACGCCTGCTTAACATGAACCAGGTGAGTTGTCCCATCCCATTGACTGGAATGTAAATGAAGTAAGGCCTGGTTTACACTTGAAAGATATAATTATGTTGGCTAGGACTGTGATTTGATTTTTTATTTTTGGTAGCAAAATCATACAAGCTCTAGTATAGAGGCATTTATTCTGGTATAAAGGCATCTTATGCCCATATGGTTATTCCCTTTCCCACATGGGACTAGTATGCCGGTATAAATTAAGTTTATACTGATGTAACTGCATCCACACGAGGGGATTCCTATCACTTTAACTGTGCTGGTAGAGTTAAAATAGTACAACTTTCTTGTGTAGACAAGGCCGAAGTATATGAGTGCTTGTAGGATCAAGACCAAAGATTCCTCCATTGTTTGTGTGGTTCTTCCACACAGCAAGAAGAATAGAAAACCATTCTTTAAAAAGAGGAATGTCATTCTAAAACCACAAAAATTGGCAGGCGGTTGAGGGGGACATGTGGCCTATGAAATTGCATTGAACTCACATTTTAAAATGGATTAAATTTAAAGTTGGTGGCCTCCCATTAATATGTAACAACATAGCTAATGACTAGATCAGTACCCTTTGTATAATGACATGAATAATAAATACAAATGAATAAAACAATGAACATAACCACAAATCCTGCATCCGTTATGCCTGTGTAACTCCCAAAGCTGACTACTAGAAACTTTAGACATTTGGCATCTGCCTTGCCAACCTCATTAATCATTTAAGTGAAATCAACGGTATATATTTACAAGGATTAAGTTTTCAAACAATAACCGAAACAAGCCTTTGCATCTGTAACTTTTGTGCATGTGATGCTAACACAACCATAACTGGATGGGGTTAAAGAATTGTAATTCGAAAAATTTAGCCTATTGTCTTAATCATAGGTTCCAAGGCAAGCTGGGACCCCTGTGATCATCTAGTATGGCCTCCTGTATAACACAGGCCAGAGGACTTCCCCAAAATGATTCCTAGGGCAGATCTTTTCGAAACCATCCAATCTTAATTTAAAATTTGTCAGTGATGGAGAATCCACCACCACAGTCCTTGGTAAATTGTTCTGATGGTTAATTAGCCTCACTGTTAAAATGTTACACCTTATTTCCAGTTGAGATTGTTCAGTGATGTTGTTGATTGCTCTTGTTTGACGTGGCCTATTTATTTATCTAGCAGCTAGGAAGTTAGTGGGGGTTACTAAGGGGTAAATAAGAGCACAGTATGGGGAGGAATAGCTCAGTGGCTCGAGCATTGGCCTGCTAAATCCAGGGTAGTGAGTTAAATTCTTAAGGAGGCCACTTAGGGATCTGGGGCAAAAATCTGTCTGGAGATTGATCTTGCTTTGAGGGGAGGATTGGATTAGATGCCCTCCTGAGGTCCCTTCCAACCCTGATATTCTATGATATTGAAGGAACCAGATCCTCAGCTGGCATAAATTGCTAGGGCTCCCCAGGGAGCAATTTACCCTAGCTGGATCTATGACAATTTCCCCCCAGCTGAGGCTAAGACCCAGAGCAATTATGTTTAAGTACTGACGAGCAAGCAACAGAGAGTCCTGTGGCACCTTATAGACTAACAGACGTATTGGAGCATGAGCTTTCATGGGTGAATACCCACTTCGTCAGACTCATGCTCCAATACGTCTGTTAGTCTATAAGGTGCCACAGGACTCTTTGTCGCTATTTACAGATCCAGACTAACACGGCCACCCCTCTGATACAAGAGCACGCCAGTTTGGTTTGTTCATAGCAACAGGAGAATGTTGTGTGCAATTCTGGTCTCCAGTGTTTCAGAAAGATGAATTTAAACTGGAACAAGTGCAGAGAAGGGCTACGAGGATGATCTGAGGAATGGAAAATCTGCCTTATGAGAGCAGACTCAAAGAGCTTGGCTAGTTTAGCTGAATCAAAAGAAGGCTGAGGGGAGAGATGATTGCTGTCTAAAAATACATCAGAGGGACAAATACCAGGGAGGGAAGAGGAGTTATTTAAGTAAAATGCCAGTGGTCATTGTTATAACCTTATTCCCAGATTTGGACCTTAGCGTCCAAAATATGGGGGTTAGCATGAAAGCCTCCAAGCTTAGTTACCAGCTTGGACCTGGTACTTGCTGCCACCACCCAAAAAATTAGAGTGTTTTGGGGCACTCTGGTCCCCCTGAAACACCTTCCCTGGGGACCCCAAGACCCAAATCCCTTGAGTCTCACAACAAAGGGAAATAATCCTGTTTCCCTTCCCCCTCCAGGTGCTCCTGGAGAGATACACAGACACAAGCTCTGTGAAACTACACAGAGTGATTCCCCCTCTCCGTTCCCCCGTCCTGGGAACAAAAAGGACTTTCCTATTCCCCAGAGGGAATGCAAAATCAGGCTAGCCAATTCAACACACACAGACCTCCCCTGATTTCTTCCTCCCACCAATTCCCTGGTGAGTACAGACTCAATTTCCCCGAAGTAAAGAAAAACTCCAACAGGTCTTAAAAGAAAGCTTTATATAAAAAAGAAAGAAAAAATACCAATGTTCTCTCTGTATTAAGGTGATACAACACAGGGTCAATTGCTTAAAAGAATATTGAATAAACAGCCTTATTCAAAAAGAATACAAATCAAAGCACTCCAGCACTTACATTCATGCAAATACCAAAGAAAAGAAACCATATAACTTACTATCTGATCTCTTTGTCCTTACACTTAGAAACAGAAGATTAGAAAACAGAGCTACTTCTCCAAAGCTCAGAGACAGCAGGCAGACAGACACAAAAGACTCAGACACACAATTCCCTCCACCCAAAGTTGAAAAAAAATCCGGTTTCCTGATTGGTTCTCTGGTCAGGTGTTTCAGGTGAAAGAGACATTAACCCTTAGCTATCTGTTTATGACACGCCCCCCAAATTGCAGACAGTGGGGAAGCTCACTGGCGGCAATTTCCTTCTAGAACTTGAAAATAAACAGATCAATACAACACATGCACCTTTACATATACTACTAAGTATATAACTAACAGACTTTTACATGTTAAGAACACTTTTTAACTACTGGATTCTGGGAAACTCTCACGGGAGAGTGCATCAGCAACTTTGTTAGAAGCTCCTGTGATGTGTTGAATGTCAAAATCAAAATCTTGGAGAGCTAAACTCCAACGAAGAAGTTTCTTGTTGTTCCCCTTGGCAGTATGAAGCCACTTTAGTGCAGCATGGTCAGTTTGTAGTTGGAACCGCCGTCCCCAAACATATGGGCGTAGCTTTTCCAGGGCGTACACAATGGCATAGCATTCCTTTTCACTGACTGACCAGTGACTTTCCCTCTCAGACAGTTTCTTGCTGAGGAACACGACAGGATGGAAGTTGTGATCTGTTGCTTCCTGCATGAGCACTGCTCCTATACCACGCTCAGATGCATCCGTGGTTACTAGGAATGGCTTGTCAAAGTCCGGGGCCCTGAGCACAGGGTCAGACATGAGCATCGCCTTAAGTTGGGTAAAGGCCTTTTGACACTCATCAGTCCACTTAACTGCATTTGGCTGGGTCTTTTTGGTCAGGTCGGTCAATGGGGCAGCGATTTGGCTGTAGTGTGGTACAAATCGCCTGTAGTATCCGGCCAAGCCTAAGAAGGATTGGACTTGCTTTTTGGACCGTGGGACAGGCCACTTTTGGATAGCATCCACCTTGGCCTGTAGAGGGTTTATGGTTCCTCGACCCACCTGGTGCCCCAGGTAAGTCACTCTGTTTTGGCCTATTTGACACTTTTTGGCCTTAACAGTTAGTCCTGCCTGCCTGATGCGCTCAAAGACCTTTTCCAGGTGGAGTAGGTGTTCGGGCCAGGAGTCGGAAAAAATGGCCACATCATCGAGGTAGGCAACTGCAAATTCTCCCAGTCCAGCTAGTAGACCATCTACCAGCCTCTGGAAGGTGGCGGGTGCATTTCGAAGGCCGAAAGGAAGGACATTGAATTCATACACCCCCGCATGGGTGACGAATGCTGACCTCTCCTTGGCAGGTTCATCTAGCGGTACTTGCCAGTACCCCTTGGTTAAGTCTATTGTAGAGATGAACTGGGCACGTCCCAACTTCTCCAATAGCTCATCAGTGCGTGGCATTGGATAGTTGTCCGGACGAGTTACCGCATTTAGCTTACGGTAGTCCACGCAAAAGCGTATTTCCCCATCTGGTTTGGGTACTAGAACCACTGGAGATGCCCATGCACTGGTAGATGAGCGGATTATACCCATCTGTATCATGTTCTGGATCTCCCGTTCTATAGCAGCTTGGGCATGAGGAGACACTCGGTAGGGTGGGGTTCTGATTGGGTGAGCATTACCTGTATCAATGGAGTGGTATGCCCGTTCAGTCCGTCCTGGGGTGGCTGAGAACAATGGGGCGAAGCTAGTGCACAGCTCCTTGATTTGTTGCCGCTGCAGACGTTCCAGGGTGGTTGAGAGGTTCACCTCTTCCACGCCACCGTCTTTTTTCCCGTCGTAGTAGACACCGTCAGGCCACTCAGCATCATCTCCCTGGACTGTAAACTGACAAACCTGTAAGTCTCTGGAATAGAAAGGCTTGAGAGAATTAACATGGTACACTTTAGGCTTTAGTGGGGAATTGGGAAATGCTATGAGATAGTTTACAGTTCCCAGGCGCTCTTTGACCGTGAATGGCCCTTCCCATGATGCTTCCATCTTATGGGCCTGTTGCGCCTTCAAGACCATAACCTGGTCTCCTACCTTGAAGGAACGTTCTCTGGCATGTTTGTCATACCAGGCCTTTTGCTCTTTCTGAGCATCCTTTAGGTTCTCTCTAGCAAGGGCTAAAGAGTGTTGGAGGGTGCTTTGTAGGTTGCTTACAAAGTCCAGAATGTTAGTTCCTGGAGAAGGCGTAAACCCCTCCCATTGCTGCTTCACCAACTGTAATGGCCCCTTAACCTCGTGACCATACACAAGTTCAAATGGTGAAAACCCTAAACTGGGATGTGTTACAGCCCTGTAGGCAAACAGCAACTGCTGCAACACTAGGTCCCAATTATTGGAGAATTCGTTGATGAATTTTCTTATCATGGCCCCCAAAGTTCCATTGAACCTTTCCACCAGGCCATTGGTTTGATGGTGGTACGGGGTGGCAACCAAGTGATTCACCCCATGAGTTTCCCACAGTTTTTCCATGGTCCCTGCCAGGAAATTAGACCCTGAATCTGTAAGGATGTCAGAGGGCCAACCTACCCTGGCAAAGATGTCTGTTAGGGCCAGGCACACAGTGTTAGCCCTGGTGTTGCCTAGAGCTACTGCTTCTGGCCATCGGGTAGCAAAGTCCACTAAAGTCAGTACGTACTGTTTTCCTCTGGGCGTCTTTTTTGGGAAAGGGCCCAGAATATCCACAGCTACTCGCTGAAAGGGGACCTCAATTATGGGGAGTGGCTGGAGAGGGGCCTTGACCTGATCTTGAGGCTTACCCACTCTTTGGCATACCTCACAAGACCGGACATACTTGGCAACATCCTTGCCCATCCCCTCCCAGTGGAAGGACTTCCCCAACCGGTCCTTGGTTCTGTTCACCCCAGCATGGTCACTGGGATGATCATGGGCTAAGCTTAAGAGCTTCCCCCGGTACTTATTTGGAACCACCAACTGTTTTTGCGGCTGCCATTCTTCCCGGTGTCCACCAGAAAGAATTTCCTTGTATAAAAGTCCTTGGTCTATAACAAACCGGGATCGATTAGAAGAGCTGAGAGGCGGTGGGGTGCTCCGTGCCGCCGCCCAAGCTTTCTGAAGGCTGTCATCTGCTTCCTGCTCAGCCTGGAACTGTTCCCTTGAGGCTGGGGTCACCAGTTCTTTCTCAGACTGTGGACTTGGGCTTGGTCCCTCTGGAAGCGATGTAGGTGATGGGGTTGTTTCCGTTGCTGGTGAACCGCTCTCCGCTGGTGCACCTGAGGGTATTTCAGGCTCTGGCTGAGCCTTTTGGGTATGGCTGTCTGTTGCTTCTGCCAGTTCTGGCTCGCTGGCGCCCTCTGGCGTTGAGTTTGAAGATGTGGTTGCACTTGCTGGTGCTGATTGCTGTTCCAGTTCCGGGCCTGGGACTGGAGATGCTGTGGCTGTTTCAGTGGTAGGCATGGAATCCGGGTCCACTACCTCTGTCTGGGTCTCTGGTAACACAGACGGGGCGTCTGTGGATGGCTCAGGAACAGGAATGGGTCTGGAAGCTTGCCTGGTTTGGCTACGTGTAACCATTCCCACTCTCTTGGCCCGCCTCACCTGGTTGGCCAAGTCTTCCCCCAGTAGCATGGGGATAGGATAATTGTCATAGACTGCAAAAGTCCACATTCCTGACCAGCCTTTGTACTGGACAGGCAGTTGAGCTGTAGGCAAGTCTACAGCTTGTGACATGAAGGGGTAAATTGTAACTTTGGCCTTTGGGTTGATGAATTTGGGGTCAACGAAGGATTGGTGGATAGCTGACACTTGTGCCCCCGTGTCTCTCCACGCAGTAACCTTCTTTCCGCCCACTCTCAAATTTTCCCTTCGCTCCAAGGGTATTTGAGAGGCATCTGGGCCTGGGGATCTTTGGTGTGATGGTGGTGTAATGAATTGCACTCGCATGGTGTTCTTTGGACAGTTGGCCTTGATATGTCCCAGTTCATTACACTTAAAGCATCTTCCATCTGATGGGTCACTGGGCCGAGGTGAGTTACTGGAGACTGGTGAGGTTGAAGGGTAGGGTATCTGTGGCTTTACTTGGGTGGTATGTGGGGTCTTTGGCTGTCCTCGGTTGTAGGGTTTATGGTCTGTGTGCCCCCTGGGGTAATCGTTCCCCTTGACAGTAGCTTTCTTGCTTTCTGCCAGTTCCATCCATTTGGCTCCAATCTCCCCCGCCTCAGCGATATCTTTGGGATTTCTATCTTGTATGTACCGTGTGATGTCTTCAGGAACACCATCCAAGAACTGCTCCATTTGTATGAGGAGGTTCAGTTCTTCCAAGGTTTGAATGTTGTTTCCTGTTAGCCAGGCCTCATAGTTTTTTGCAATGTAGTAGGCGTGTTTGGGAAATGACACCTCTGGTTTCCATTTTTGGGTTCTGAAGCGCCGACGGGCATGATCTGGGGTTATCCCCATCCTGTATCTGGCCTTGGTTTGAAAAAGTTTATAGTCGTTCATTTGCAGCTTAGGCATTTCAGCTGCCACCTCTGCTAAAGGTCCACTGAGTTGTGGCCTTAATTCTACCATGTACTGGTCTTCGGGGATGCTGTACCCAAGACAAGCTCTTTCAAAATTTTCCAAGAAGGCCTCGGTGTCATCACCTGCCTTGTAGGTGGGAAATTTCCTGTGCTGTGGAGCAATAATTGGCGCCGGGTTGTTAGGGTTGGCTGGCACATGCAGCCCAGCTTTTGCCAAATCCAGTTCATGTTTTCTCTGTTTTTCCTTCTCTTCATTTTCTTTTTCCATTTGTTTTTGTTGTTTTTCCATGTCTCGGCGGTGGGCCGCCTCTTCTTCTTCTTGCTTCCTTCTGTGGGCCAACTCATCTTCTGCTTGTTTCCTTCGGTAGGCTACCTCTTCTTCTTCTAGTTTTCTTTTGTGTGCTGCCTCTTGGGCTGCCTGTTCTCTTTGGAAGGCTGCCTGTTCTCTTTGGTAGGCGGCCTCTCTGATCTGTTCTTCTCTTTCTTTCATTTCCATTTGTCGCCTGTGTTCAGCGTCTTTGAATTGCTCTTCGGCCTCAATTTTTGCCTTAGAAGTCATGATTCCTGTTTTCTTGTGTTGGGGTGCCCTCCGGTGTTTCTCTTCTGAACTGCAGGCTCTCTGTTGCCTCCTGAAGTCTGCCTAGCAACAGTGCTTTTTTCCTTTTCTCTCTCTAGCTAATGTTCAATGAAGGGAAACCAGAAAAACCACTTTATTTGCATGCATATAAGTGCTGGTACTTGCCTCCTAATGGGAGGGCTATTGCATGACAAAAGACCCTTAACAGTTTGGTAATGGCTTCTTGCTTATTATGCAAGCCACAAACTGCCAGATAGAGCAGAAAAAAAAATTCTCTCTGGTTCCCTTTTAAAACCAATTGTTTCTCTCTGCTAAAAAGCCCTTAGCAGAGAAAAGAAAAATATAATATTCCTACTGGCTTCTGGATTCTGTCTATCTCCCAACCGCTGCCACTCATGTTATAACCTTATTCCCAGATTTGGACCTTAGCGTCCAAAATATGGGGGTTAGCATGAAAGCCTCCAAGCTTAGTTACCAGCTTGGACCTGGTACTTGCTGCCACCACCCAAAAAATTAGAGTGTTTTGGGGCACTCTGGTCCCCCTGAAACACCTTCCCTGGGGACCCCAAGACCCAAATCCCTTGAGTCTCACAACAAAGGGAAATAATCCTGTTTCCCTTCCCCCTCCAGGTGCTCCTGGAGAGATACACAGACACAAGCTCTGTGAAACTACACAGAGTGATTCCCCCTCTCCGTTCCCCCGTCCTGGGAACAAAAAGGACTTTCCTATTCCCCAGAGGGAATGCAAAATCAGGCTAGCCAATTCAACACACACAGACCTCCCCTGATTTCTTCCTCCCACCAATTCCCTGGTGAGTACAGACTCAATTTCCCCGAAGTAAAGAAAAACTCCAACAGGTCTTAAAAGAAAGCTTTATATAAAAAAGAAAGAAAAAATACCAATGTTCTCTCTGTATTAAGGTGATACAACACAGGGTCAATTGCTTAAAAGAATATTGAATAAACAGCCTTATTCAAAAAGAATACAAATCAAAGCACTCCAGCACTTACATTCATGCAAATACCAAAGAAAAGAAACCATATAACTTACTATCTGATCTCTTTGTCCTTACACTTAGAAACAGAAGATTAGAAAACAGACTTACTTCTCCAAAGCTCAGAGACAGCAGGCAGACAGACACAAAAGACTCAGACACACAATTCCCTCCACCCAAAGTTGAAAAAAAATCCGGTTTCCTGATTGGTTCTCTGGTCAGGTGTTTCAGGTGAAAGAGACATTAACCCTTAGCTATCTGTTTATGACAGTCATCAATAAGTTTAGGCTTCAGATTAGATGGTTTCTAACCATCAGAGGAATGAAGTTCTGGAACAACCTTCCAAGGGGAGCAGTGGGGCAAAAAAACTAACTGGCTTCAAGACTGAGCTTGATAAGCATATGGAGAGGATGGTATGATGAGACTGCTTACAATGGCTTGGCCAATCTGTGACTGCTAGCAGCAAATATCCCCACTGGCCAGTGATGGGGCACTAGATGAGGAGGGCTCTGAGTGACTACAGTGAATTCTTTCCCAGGTGTGTGGCTGGTGGGTCTTGCCATCATGCTCAGGGTCTAACTGATCGCCATATTTGGGGTAGGGAAGGAATTTTCCCACCAATCAGATGGGCAGAGACCCTGGGGTATTTTTTACCTTTCTCCGCAGTATGGGGCATGGGTCACTTGATGGTTTGAACTAGAGTAATGGTGGATTCTCTGTAATTTGAAGTCTTTCAATCATGGTTTGAGAACTTCAGTAACTCAGCCAGAGGTTCTGGGTCTATTAGAGGAGTGGGTGGATGAGGTTCTGTGGCCTGCAATGTGCAGGAAGTTAAACTAGATGATCACAGGGGTCCCTTCTGGCCTTAAAGTCTGTGAGACTGACAGCCGGAATTGTTTCTTTGGGAGCATATGTGTCTCCATTACCATAGTTTTGCGAACCAATTCGCTACTCATGTGGCACAATGTATTCTCCAGGGAGCTTCTAAAGCAATTCTTGCCATCAAGATGCTGCACCACAAGTAAAAGCTGTCAAATAAATAGCCGTGTCTCTGTCCCCAAGGTGCTTCTCCATTAGAAACTAAACCAGTCGCAGGACAGAACAAGCATGTTGTGACCTCTGGTCATTCTGGCTGGAAGATCTCTGTACACAATAATGATAATTTGTTCTTATGTTTACATTTCATTGAGAGATCTTAAAGTCTTAACAGGGTAAGGTGAGTAGTGTTATCAGATGGGGAGACTGAGGCATGGAGCGGGGACATGATTTGCCCACGTTCACACAGTAGGCCAGTGGCACAGCCAGAAATAGAAATCAAGTCTCCTGAGTCCCAGGCCAATGTCCTACTCATTGATACATGACGACTCCCCTCAGTGTGGAGATACCACCAATAAGGTAATCCAGGTAGGGAGACTTTACTAAAGAAGGAGGCAAAGAAGGGGACATGGGAGATGGGAGCCAGGAGATTGCTCCAATAAGAAACGTTATGAAAGAAGGTGTGAAGCCAGGACCAATTGAAGGACACCCAAGAAGAAGGATGTTCACTCATCTCATATGATTTAAAATTTCCTGTTCTATTATTTTCCTTGTGTCCCTCTGTCAATATCCCACAGTCATGGCATGCTGAACAGGATGAATAGTTGGTCTTGACATTATCCTGTGACTCGTTATTTGTAGCCAACCACTTAACAGGACAATGTGCAGAGCCTCTGCTCAAGAGCTCACAGTCTGGGGCCTGGTCTACACTGTGCATGGGGGGTGATTGATCTAAGATACACAACTTCAGATACGAGAATAGCGTAGCTGAAGTTGACGTATCTTAGATCAATTTAGATTGACTTACTTCGCATCTTCGTGGCACAGGATCGATGTCCACCACTCCCCCATTGGCTCTGCTTCCGCCTATCGCCCTGGTGGAGTTCTGGAGTCGACGGGGAGCGCGTTCAGGGATCGATGTATTGCGTCTAGATGAGATACATCAGTCTCCGATAGATCGATCGGTGGGTAGTGTAGACATACCCTGGGATTTTCAAAGGTGATGGAGGTGCCCAGTTCCCATTAAGGTTAATGAAGGCAATGGAGCTGCCTTCAGGCTAATAGCCAGTCACTCTCTGGAAGATGAACTAAAAGGAAAATGCTCAATTAGTGAGCAGCCACTCACCTTCTGTAGCCTGTTGTCAGCTCTGCCATGTGCTTTATTTAGCAGCCAAATGAGGGGAAACACCTGTCTGGAGTCAGTGCTATGCAACAGCAGTGAAATTAGCATTATTTAAAAGATGGCTTTGGCCACAAGCAACAATAAAGGAGCCAGCGAAATGGACAATGTTTCTTTCTAGCCTCCTTCTCCAGATACATGTACGTTATAACTCGATTTTGTCCATATAAGCGGCTGTCACGAGCGCTAGAGTGACTTTCACCTTCTTTCAGTTGGCAGATTATTGGCTCGGTTGCATTTGCTCTAAGAATGTGGGTCAAGCTTTGTCTGTTCTGTGCTATGGTTTTGCTATGAGGAAGTTGGTATAGCCTTGGGCATGCTAACAAGAAGGGATTTCATCAGATCACAGCTCAGTGAGCAGCCTTGTCTGTGGGATCCTGGGTGAGTGGATGCATTGATTCACTTCTAGGGATTTGGTAGGGTCTCCTCTCACTGGGCAGCTTGCTATACAATAGAAATAACCCATGGCTTCCAGGCAGACAATGGTGGGAAGGATCAGGGGTGAGGCGATAAGCATGCTGCCTAGAAGCATTAGACATTTGCAGCTCCATTGGCCACTGTAGCAAGAGTACAAGAAGAACCAGGAGACATTCAATTACAGGGAGAGGCGGCACATTTTACAGTGGTAAAAGGAAATACTTTGTCACAAAATTCAAACTCATCCAGTGGAACCCATTGCCACAAGATATTACTGAGACCAAAAATGAAGCAGGACTCTAAAAGGACTGTATGTTTATATGAATAACAGATTTATAATAGTAAGGATAAAAAAAACCAAGAGCCTTGAAAAGAATAGAAACTCACTGGCCCCACAGCATAAGTCAACCTCTAGCTGTTGTGGTGAAGAGGAAACTTTCCCTGGGGGCAGCATATCCAGAACTGTCTTCTGCAGCATTCTTCTTCTGAAGCAGCTGGTGTTGTCCAGTGTTGGAGAGAGGACACCGGACTAGAGGGACCAGGGGTGTGACCTGGTCCGGCAATTCCAGTGAGCAGTGGCTCATGGAATCCATTTGTTCAGCCTTTCCTAAGCAGCCCTAGATGCAAATGGGGGAGGCAATGCACACTGGCCTCATAGAAATTTGACCTGCACTGCATACGGACTCCAATTAGCTTCTGTTCCAGCCAGTATAGGTTCATATATTGTCCTCAGCACCGTAGTACCTGAGCATCTTCCAGCCATGCATTAAGCAACATGACTAACACCAGCCATGTGTGATTCATTCTCTTTCTCACCCGGAGAATTGTGCATGTGGTGGAGTGGGTTTTTAACATATACTCTGCTGTATGTTTGTTAGAGAAAGCAGGCCAAAGAAGCTCCACTTGCAGTGAGAGGCAGGGAGATTTGTAATGGCCCATAGCTTCTAGGAAATTCATTCCCAGTCACAGACTCTGCCTTCTCTGCACAGAGGAGCTTTATCCTTACGGCAGAAAGTTCCACTGGGCCTGAGCAGCAGCGTTGTTAACCCCGGTCTTTCTCCCGGGACTCAAGCTAATCGTTTAGATATTCTGGGCCCAGGCCATTGAGTGCCCTAAAGAGACAGGCCGAGGCCTTAAACTTGACTTGATATTTTATGAGAGAGCAGGGGACAGGGAGTTTTGGCTTCTTGAGGGCAAAAGGATCTGTCCCAATGTCAGTTCAGGGGCAGGAAGTGGAATGGAAGCCTGGAGAGTGGAGAGAACTGCAAACTAAGTTTCATTCAGAACATCTGGCTCCTATGAGCCTTTTGGCTAATCCCAATGTCTAATTCCCTGATATTCCCTAAATCTCTGAATCCTTCCTGTTTCCAGTCACTTCACAACATAATCTCGGAAAGTCTGCTTGCGAAATGGAACACACTCCATCCCCACCCCCTTCCTGTCAGTCCTGGGCTGTGCTTGTTCTAGGCAGGAAGGGGAGAGGGAAGGCTCCCCAGATCTGTACAAAAAGAGCATAGTCCTGTCCTCTCTGCAATGGGCCCATGCCTACCCCCACGCCCCTTGATTCTGTTCCTCTTTATCTGCCGCTGTGCTGAGGCTACCCCCAGGAAAGTTTCCATTTCTTTGCATTTCCACTGGAGAAATAAATTCCCCATGGTCAAAGTCCTGCTCTTCCTCCGTCCCTCCATCTATATTCCCCACTTCACTTTCCACCCTGCCTGTTTCCCCACCCCTCTCCCCTCGCTGAGTTCCCAGCAGCAGGATCTTTTTCACAGAAACAAGGCAGGGCTCTCTAGCTCATGCTTTGCATTTTGTTGTTTTTCAAAATACATTTAGGAGCCCAGAGCCAGCTCCAGGATTATTGCGCCGCTTCTTCTTCGGTGGCAATTCGGCGCCAAGTCCTTCACTCCCTCTCTTCCTCTTCAGCAGCACTTCGGCGGCAGCTCAAATAGGAAGAGAGAGACTGAGGGACACTCCGCCAAATTCCCACCGAAGACCCAGAGGTGCTGCCCCGATACCGAAGTGCCGCCCCTTTGTATTAGCCGCCCCAAGCACCTGCTTCCTTTGCTGGTGCCTGGAGCTGGCTCTGCAGGAGCCTGATCCTGACAAGTGCTGATTGGGTGGCCTCAGGGGTACCTGGAGCGGGATGTCCAGCAACTCTCAGGATCAGCAGGGGTGTTGGAACAATTTGTGTCATGGGGGTGCTGAGAGCCATTGAGCAAACTGTAAACCCTGTGTATGATGGAAACCACTTCAAGCCAGAGGGTGCAGCAGCATCCTCCCGCTCCAGCACCTGTAAGAATCAGCCCAATATTTGAGAAACTCAGCCCAGTTTCTTCCCCCACCCCACTTCCCCAAGCTTAATTTATTAATCTGCCGTGAGGCGGTGTGTGTATGTCCCCCTATCTGTCTGTTGCCATTTGGAATTGGGAACCGAATCTGGAGCATTAGCCTCCTTCGTTCATCTCCCCTCCCCCCCCCCCCGCTGCTCCTCGCTTCCTGTCTGCAAGGCTTTGTCTAGCTGCTGTTTCACTGCTCCCCCTGCGCCCCCCTCGGCGCCAGGCTCCTTTCCAAGGCTCAATCCCTTTCAACCGTTCAGGAGCCGGACTAGGTGGGGATGCAGCAGCCAGCCACAGCCCCCACCCTCCCCCCGGGGCCAGGCGAGCTCGCCCCCCTCTGAGCCCCAGCGCCAGGCACCTGGACACCAGTGGCTCGGATTTAAGGAGCAGCCCCGCGCCCCGTCTCCAGCTTCCCCCCAGCAGAGCCCCAGCTCAGCCCTGCAGCCCAACAGGGCTCGCTCAGCCAGTCCCTGGCCACTGGCTCTGAGGCCGGGGGGGGGGAAGGGGCAAAGTCTCCCCCCCTCCGGCGGCCAGGCCAATCCGGGCGCACAGGGACTATGGCCGAGGCTCCCATTGGCTGCCCGCCTGCATGCGGGCGGGCTGGGGAGTGTGCGGGGCGGGCGGCGCGGTTATCTCGGGGCCCTTCCAGCGCCGGAGCAGCGCGCAGGTGACAGTGGCGAGGCGGGCGCCAGCAGCAGCGCAGGGCTGCGCTCGCCCCCGCACGGTGCAGGCAGTCCCGGGAGAGGCGCCGCCTGTAGCAGCCCCCGCCCTAGAGAGGTCAGCATGGCACGTGGCGGGCGCCACCCTGGCAGTGCCCGTGGCTCGCCGGGCGCTGGGCGAGCGCGCTAGAGCTGGAGCCTGGGGTTCGCCCGTGCGCAGCGGCGTGGCACCCGGCTTCCTAATGTGCAAGGGCTGGTGCATCAGCCATGGTGGGGACTGAGCCGCTGGACGGGCAGAACAGGGGAGCCACGCAGCAGTGAGGGCCGGGAAGGGTGCGATAAGGGGGGTGTCTGCGCGCCCCCCCGGGCCCCCGAAATAGGAGCGAGCCCCGCCAACAAGACTTTGGAAAGTTGCCACCGAGGATGGTGGGCAGCCTCCTCCCCGAAGGGCAAGAGCCAAGGGAGCGCTCCGGGGGTGCTGGTAACGGAGGATCTTTGCCTGGACCGCTCTGAAATCTCCCCCCGGGGGTGCTAAAGCAGTTGGGTGCAGGCCTGCCTGGCTGGAAGGCCTTCGGGACAGCGCCGCGGGGTTTCCCCGGACCGGCTCCTAGCGGAGTGCTCACACCGGAGTTACCACTCCGGAATCACTACTCCGGATTCACAGCGGCTGGCGTCCCTGGTTTGCCTTCTTGACCCACATTCCTATTGCCAGAGGTAAGTCTTAAAAGTTCCTCGCCCTCGCAGCTGCAGCTGTAACGGGGCTGTTCTCGTTGCAGGCACCGCTCGCTCTTTTCCTACCTGATGCAAGCAGGATTGGTTATGCTTATGTGGAGTATGCTGAGTTGCCTTGTATTCACCTAGGCACATATAGATACTGACTTACCATATAGAGATGCCGCACACAGAGGGAAAATGTGCTAATGCTGAGCTCTGTTAAGCACTGGGATAGTTTCCTAAGGGAAGAAGAGGCAGCTCCAGGGCTTCCGTTGTTTAAAACTGGACTGGCAATGGCACTGGAATATATGCTGCTGAACAGTCCTGAAACAGCCAGCGAATGGGCAAGATGACCTAATTCCATCTCTACTGTCTATATGAATATGCCTGTATTTACTGTTTGTATACATCACATTCTATGTCACCAGCAGATAGATTAGTTTTGCCTTGTTCTAGCCACTAAAACATGAAATGCTCCCACCCTACAACTGCATGAACTTGTGAGCTGCCTCTCCCACCCTCCAGCTCACTTTTCAGCAGCCGATACTGTCTCCATTGCTTACTTACCTAGAGCAGGGGCTTGCAATCCAGCGCTGCCCTTTCTCCATTGCTAATTAGCAGCACAGCCCTGGCTAGATCCCAGGTGGATGGGAGAGAGGTGCCAATGGGAAAGGTTGAGAACCGCTGACCTACAGAATGTACACGCAGTCCAAACAGAAACTAGAAAATGGATTAACCCAGGGGGTGGGCAAGTGGAGCAATTTGCCCCGGACCCCGCAGGGGCCCCCACAAGAATATAGTGGGGCCCCTGAAATTGCTTTGCCCCAGGCCCCCTGAATCCTCTGGGCGGCCCTGGGTTAACCTGCTGGAAAAGAGTTCTGTGATCTGACCATAGAGGTAAGTACTGTGCTTGGGCTTCTGACACTTGGAGTGGTACACGGGGGAGAGGTTATAACAGGGATTAATGCATTTGGCAGCTAAGAAATGGCTTTTGTACCTTCGATACTACAATGATTGGTCCCCTACAAATACCTACATGAGATAAAGCTGGTCTTAAACTGTGTGCACATATGCCGTACAATCTACGGCGTGTATTCCAAATGATAACTTAACATGAACATGTCTGGCTGTCTCTTTTAACAGAGAGAGATAAGCAACCACCTAATTCAAGCATACTGCATCAAGTGGGGTTCTGGAGACACTGTGGCTCAGGAGAGCAGAGCATGACAGAACCCTGCAACAGGGTTTCCTTGTAGTACATAGTTGCCTATGTTGTTCTTTTTAAAAAATCTGCTGTTTCTCTTGTGTTCCCAACATGGTATCTTAGCAGTGAGACTGTGTCACCTGGATGGTAACACGGGTGTCCCAAAGCCACTTTTGTGCTGCAAATGACTGTTCATTAGTGCAGTCAGAAATCCAATGTTGTGTGTGCTGTACAGGGATTGGGTGGGTGGGTGGGTGTGAGGAAATCAACATGTGTGTGTTTATGTGCATGTGTAAGGGGGGCGATATGTGCACACACTGTTGCCAAGAAGTGTTTGAGGATGAGCAGTCAATGTAACATGTTCTGTTCGGCTGGAGTGCAGCTTGTTCTGAATAGCAGGATAGTTTGGCACAGACAAGTGTGTGTGGGGGGAGAACAGGGCGTACTTGGGTGATCCTATTCCACTTGGCATTCAGCATTTCAGCCTCCTATGTTAGAACCAGCTTCCATCCTCTTGCCCTACATTTAAGACCATCCTATGACCTCCTCCTGGCTTCTAAACAAGTTGTTTATGGGGCCCTGTCCCTGAGTCATCCTACTCCTTCCTCTCCCCGGGTGCGGAGGACTCATCAGGGAGGGCTCAGGAGACGCTGTAGTGCCCTGTACCTCGCCAGCCTACATAGAGGAGCCCCCAGGGAGAGCAAAGACAGCTGCCTGGGCAATTTCTGCTGACTACATGCTTCCCTCCTGCTTTTCCTGTCTGAAATGTTTTGGACATTCAGTGCTTTCCTCCCCCTTAAGCGTTATTGTTAAACAGCAGGTTGGTCCTAGTGCATTGCTTGAGCTGATAGTTTCAGCCCTGCTGGGATAGGAGGTATCAGTGCAGAGAGTGGAGCAAAAAAGGCTGGCCTGGAAACTTTCCTATTGTTATAGTAAAGGGGGAACTAACATAGGAAGTCACCAGCTTCATACCATAGACATTCTGGCTTCACATCACTGCTGGGCACTGGAAAGGGAACTTGGTCAGGTAGCAATTGTCCCACTGCAGAAATAGTGGCCAGTTGGGAGGACAACAGCAAACTGAGGTACAGATGGGCCTGTGGGTTCAATTCCTGACTCTGCCAGTCTCCCTTTGTGAAAGGCCTGACTCCCATAGGCCCAGATCCTCAAAGATATTTAGGCTCCTAATGTTGATTGGAATCAGTAGAAGATAGGAGCCTAAATACCTTTGAGGATCTAGGTCCTGGGCTTTCTATAGCTCTGCTTCCTCATCTGTTCCATGGGGATAAACACACTTCCCTGCATCGCAGGGAGGAGTCATTCCTTACTGTTCGTTGGGCATCACATGTGGTGCTGATGAGGGGCACCATCTATAGAGAGGAAGAGTATAGCAACAGTGAAAAGAGACTGGGAAGGAGGAAAGGTATTTGGGTAGAGGGATAAAGTAAGAGTACTGGGGTACGAAAAGCAGATTGGAATGTAGGGGAGATACAGGGTATGAGGACACAGGAAGGATGGTGGAATGTGGAAAAGGACCTGGGAAAGATATCGAGATGTAGGGACAATTCTAAGGTACTTGTACATAGAAGAATGCTAGGATCTAGGAGAAATGCTAGGCTACTAGGATGCAGAGTCCTGGGAAATTGGGAAGCTGGACTGATCCTGGGATCTAGGATAGATACTTGGTATTTGATGATCTGTAGAAAATATGCAGGGATAGACTGGAAAATTACCAGAGTACTGGGCTGTATGCAAAATTCTGGGACAGGAGGATGTAAGAAGCATCACAGTATGCATCCCTCTAATAAAACCCTAAATGCAACAGCAATCGCTCTGTCTGCCAGTGATTTCACTGCTAAATTATCAAATCCAGTCAGCCCAGTCCTTGACTGACATACACTGACTGACACCTGCCGGGGTGATGTGCATTGGCCAACATGAAAAAAATGGCTTCTTTGTAAATATTTGCTCAGACTGCCTCCTGTGATGAAGTGGGGCTGTTCTTAATGTTTCCTCTGAATACTGTGTGGGTGCCTCAGTTTCTAGCCAACACTCTGTCTCCTGGCAACTAATGGCCCGGGCCCTTCCCCACTGCAAGGGAATGCTAAAGGTGTGGGAGAACAAAGAGGTCAGGTGACCTCCTGGCCCCAGAAAGGAAATCAGCAGAGAAGGAGGGGCTGGAGGGGGTTTCAGTTGGGATCTGGCTGGGGACGGGAAGTGAGTGCAGACGAGGTTGTCTGGCTCGCTGGGCCCCAGAATGGACCCAGATGAGGGGTCCCGTTCTCTGTACCTGCAAGCTCTGTTTTAGACCATGTTCCTGTCATCTAATAAACCTCTGTTTTACTGGCTGGCTGAGAGTCACGTCTGACTGTGAAGTGGGGGTGCATGCAGGACCCTCTGGCTTCCCCAGGACCCTGCCTGGGTGGACTCACTGTGGGAAGCGCACAAAGGGGCATATGCTGAATGCTCCAAGGTCAGACTCAGGAAGGTGAAGCCATGTGAGCTTCTTGCCCTGAAGACAGTCTGCTCCAAGGGAGAGGAGGCTCCCCAAAGTCCTGACTGGCTTTGTGGGGAGCAGTTCCAAAGCATCGCTCAGGGACTCCATGACATCCCAACACTAAAATTTGCATAGCACTTTGTATCTCTTCACCTTGGAGCCAGAGCAGCTAATTTCACTGGGACCTGGGTATGCTCATGCTCAGCTTAAACAGCTCTTAAAAAAAACTCAGCCATGCTTTTGATTTCCCCAAAAGATACTTCTCCCTCCTTGATTTTAACAGCTAAAATACCCAGCTCCCTGAAGCATCTGTTAGTGGAGATTCTGATCTTAAACTCCTGAGCATGCTGTACCTGTACGGGTCACCTGCTGCACCTCTTGCCTCTTTTTCTAAATGAAACATGCACCATCTGCAGCTGGAAATGTATTCAGGCACATTATAAGGAGCATTGTGTTGCCTGCAGCCACACAGCACCTTGTGCTGTGATCCTGTCAGCTCTCACAAGTGTAGTGGAGTCAGGCTGGGCCAGCACTTGGGTGAGAGCAATCCTAGGAAAAGCCCAGGGTGCCGCCTGATGTGGTTCTGATGAACCAGCAGGTGTCACTCTTCCCTCTCACTCCAAGCTGAACCCATCCAAGCATCCAGACAGATGAGGCATAACACTGCAGCCCGAACCAGTGGAGATGGTGAGGGGTCCCCATGCTCCCTTTCAGAGCTGTCACTTATCTCAGTGTCCTGCAATCCAGTCCCACCCCCGTCAACTCCCCCTGCTATTTTCTTTGTGTGTGCTGTATTCTTCCTCCCTGCCCCAAACTGCCCGGTGGCAGGGGGGTGCGGGGGGGCTGCTGGGTGCGGCTAGACATCTGCAGTGTGCCACTCCTCAAGATGATCCCTGCCCATGGGCTACCAGCTAGGTTCACACTGGCTTTATGCCAGCTTCTGCCAGTGTCAGACCTGGCAGGAGCCGCCAAGGGTGGAAAATACACCAAGGGAGAAGGTTGTGGGAGGCATACTGTTGTGCCAAGCACTGCGGGGACTATTGGTGGCAAGCAGTGGCCCCCAAAAAGAGGAACCACCCATAGGGCCTGTTTAGGGAGCGCACCAATCAAGTGTTTTCTCTCAACAGCCTCTGCCAGCAGGACACCTATGCAGCCACAATGGGAATTCACACTGGCCTCCCACAGGGTGAGTCCCATAAGAGTGCAAGCACCAATCCTGCCAGCTGCCCTCTAAACCACCCTCTTGGCACTAGGGGGCTCCAATGCAGGGAACTGTGAATCCCCAGCTCTGGTGAATCTGACCCTCTAGATCAGCTTACGAGGACGCTAATTAGCCGGAAACCCAAGCAGCACAGGTTAAAAGTGGTTTCAGGCTGGCCCCTGCCCCTGAGTCCCCTGCCAATGACTGTGGTTTTGCAATCCTGTTTTCCTCTCCCTGTGGCTGTGAGAAAAACCCACAGAGACAATGGGAAACAGATTATACAGGCTTTACATTACTCTTCTTAAATCCCCAGCTCCCGGACTCCTGAGGTTACATGAACAATCTTATTCATTTAAAACAAATCTATTTCATTAACCCCCACCCCCACCCCGCATTTCTAGCCCTCCTGGTGTCAAGGAAAAGCTTGACAGTGTGAACCCTAAAGGCTAAAAAAGTAGATGCCAAACAAGGAGAACTCAGTCTATCTTTATATACATAAAATCTCTTGATTTTAGGGGCCATGATTCATGATTTTTGAATGTTGGCTGAGACACCAACTGTACCCAAGCAAACAAAGACAAAGAACGACCCATTTTTCTGTAATTCAAATTAAAGTATCTTCCCACATCACATGTAGATTCATAGATTATAAGGTTAGAAGGGACCACTGTGATCATCTGGTTTGACCTGCTTTATAATGCAGGCCTAGAACTGCTCTGAATGACTTGTAACAACAGGAGGAGGTAAAACATATCCAGGCGGTGCAATGATATGGACCTTTTAAGTTTCCACAGTGCATTGGGATGGAAGGCATGGCATGCACATAAGACATTACAGTGCTGTGAGGTTCATAGCAGAAGGCTGAGTTCCTGAAGCACGATGCCTACTTGGGAATGTTGGGATAACTCCACAACCCGCAGCGTGCTTCTGAAACACTTACTGGCCCTGTGAATTCCCCATTGTGCAAGGCCTGGGCCCATAGTTATCAAGCTTTCAGTTTCCATTAGCTAGTGAGATCAATGTTTCCTTGTCACTTCCTTGGGAGATTATGTATATGATACCTGCACAGCAATAAACTGTGCTGTCTAGCAATTCATTAAGGGGAGGAATATATACCCGACAGCAAAAAGGACACAGGGTGGGAAGGAAACCTTGTGCCACGTAAAAGGAGGCAAGCACCGAGAGAGCTCCCTGAACCCAGGCCTGGCATGTCTCAAGGCAGAGTAGGAGTGCAGACTAGAGACATAGGCCAGGGAGCTGCTCCCCTCCACCTGGGACATGCTGGCTGGGGAGAGTTCTTTTCCCTGAGAGGCAGTCAGGTGATCAGCCTACTCTGAGATCTGCTCTCATGAATTCCAGCAGTGCAGCAGCTGTTTGCAGCTGGATCCCACGGGGTTGGGCGGGCGGAGTTGATCCCCCACCTAGGGCTGCTGCCTCTGAGATACAAAAAAACCAGGACATCTGCCTGCCTCCCACACCCCATACACCCCTGTGTACTAATGGCCCACCACACAGGGCACTTGCTCCCCGTCCCAGCCCCAGGAGAGGGCACCAGCCCCTGTGGGCTCCTGGGGCTGCCCTGGGCACCGACCTCACCAAGCAGTATGCAGTGCCAGCTGGATCCAGCCTGCTTCTGCCCAGCGTGACCCCTGCAGTCGGTACGTGTGCAGCGGTGACCAGGTACTGCTGGCCCCCCAAGCTCCATGCCCCGCTCCTGAGCCGCCCCATCCCCAGGGCTCCCAGACACTCTGGAGCCAGAGCTCCCTCTCCCATTAGAGCCAGAGGGGATGTGATTAGCAAACGCTGGGGTGTTTAGTGTCCCGGGAAGACGCACAGATTTCTCAGGACAGCTACCTAGAAAAAGGGCCAATCATGGGACAGGACAGGCAGCAACTCTAAAGGCGCTGAGCACTCAAGCCCCAGTGCAGCAAGGCTTTTGGGCCCTGTTTCAGGAAGTCTCTTGGGCATATGCTAAAGTCCCATTGACTCCAGAGGTCACTACTTCTGTGTGCTCAAGTGCTGTGCTGGATTGGAGCCAGAGGGCTCAGCACTGGGCAGGATGGAGCCCTTTCTTTGGGGCCCAACTGGGGCTCTGAGTACATGGAAATCCGGCCCCTCAAACCATGTCAGGGTCAGACACAGGGAGGGAGAAGGAGAGCGAGCCGGGGTACCGGGCGGATTGGGAGAGGAGAGCGGAGATGGAGGCCGGGCCTTAAGCAGATAGAGACAGAGCTGGATGGGGCCTGCAGCAGTTGGAGTGATAGAGAAGGAGATCAGCAGCCAGTGGTGGGTGGCTAACAGAGCAATGGGCAAAGGAGACTGAGCTGCTGAATGGGGTTTGTGGGAATCAGAGAGGCCGGGGCATTGGTTGCTGGAGTGAGAGCACAAGGATTGTATCAAGGGGATGGGAGGTTGCTTTACTGAGCTCCCCTGCTGTGGAATTCTTCTGTGGGCTGGCAAGAGGGCGAGCCCAGGGACAAATCACTCAGATTTGTGCAGTACTCTGCACTGGGAACAGGCAAGGTGATGGGAGCAAAGGGGGTAGAACATGGTGTTCTGTGACCCAATTCCTCGAAGTAGACACTAGGCTGGACTGACCCTTCCCTAGGCCTCCTCCTACTTCTGTGCTGCTTTGCAGCAAGGTCTGGTTTTTAAAGCGCAGGAACCTTTGAAAGCATGGCCCACGGGCTCCTGTGCTTGGGGCACTGTGCCTTGCAGAGGAGAGTTGGGGGGCAGATACCTCTCCCAGTATATGGACAGGGGCTCTGTGCGGTGCTAGTTAAAACTCCAGGGGTGGCATAGAGTGTAGGTTAAAACGCAGGCTGAACAAGGTATGGATCTGGGTAGGGCTTGTGTCCCAGAAAACAGAGCAATATGATGTTGTTTCTGCAGCCCCTGTGCCTAAAACAGATGTGACCGTGTAATTAAAGACTATGTCACCCTGCATACGCACAAGGAGACAGAGTTAAGGTTGGATAGGCACCCTTAATTCTAGAATTTCCTAAGCATTGAGAGCTTCATTTGGTAGCCTTAATGTTCTTTTATCATGAGGTTGTTGAGTTTTTTGGTGTTACAGTATATAAAGATCTCCACAGCACCCAACACAATGGGACCCCTCCCCCATGCCACATAGGTCATTGGGAGCCACCATAACAACAATAATAAGAGTTTGAGAGGCAGTGTGAGCTAGTGGTTAGGGCCTTGGGGTCAGGAGATTTAAGTTCCTTTCCTGACTCTGTCCCAGAGCTGTTGTGTGTTTTGGGGAAGTCACTTCCCCTCTCCATGCCTCCCTTTTACCTCCCACCTTGCATCCAGCTGGTCTGGTTGGACTGTCAGCCTTCGGGGCAGAGACTGTCCCTTACTTTTACAGCACCTAGCTTAAGCCAATATCTGTTGACTCTTCAGTCCATCCTGCTACCTTTCCTAAGTCTGCCTTGTAATGCCCTGTGCACCCTGGTGGCGAGTGGGGTGCTGGGCTCCATTGCTCAACAATGACCTGAGAACAGTGGGGGGGGGGGGGGAGTTGGTATTTGACTGGCCTAAGGAAGACACCTGCCTGAAGAACTCCTGGGGAGATCTTCCCAGGTGGGTGAGTTAGCCAGGTGCCTTGTTAATAATGCTTGCATTAGGGTAGACTCTAGAGGCCGCTGCCAAGAGCCAGGTCCCATTGCCCCAGGCACTGTACAAGCACACAAGAATAGACAGTCCCTTATGCTACAGGTAAACAGCCCAGCATCGTTAGCCCCACTGCCAGAGAACGAAGGCACAGAGAGGCTTGCTCTCTCCATGTGCCATTGTGTGACCTTGGGCAAGAAATTGAACCCAGAGCTTTCATGCCTCAGGCTTGCACTGTATCCACCAGACCATCTCTCTTCTCATTAACGTCAATAGGGACTTTTAATGAGATCCCACACCTGCCCATCTGAAAACAGACCACTTGATGGCACGTCTCATCACATCTCCCCAGCATGGCATAGGCCCATGGGGGAGCAGGATTAGAGCTCTAAGGTAAACCCAGGATACCACAGGAAATAGAGTTGATGACTCAGTAGATAGCAACCTTCTCTCCGAAACAATGCCCCAGCACGGTGCTAGGGGGCGCCGTGTCAAGCCCCAAATTGCCGCGTCTGAATTCCCATCCTGGTAATTACACCTCCTTCAGATTCCCTCTGCAATTTTCAACTGGAGACAGTTTTCATATACATCCTAAACTGCTGCGTAATGTTGCTCTGCAAAACATCTGCTGCATTCCCCCCACCCCCTAGCCTATAAAGTGCTTTGAGTTGCTCTGTGCTGAATAAACACGTGATAAGATTATCCTGAATATGTGTTTCACATATGCTGGGCTTGATTCACTCAGGACTTACTCTGGCTTCTGGCGACATAGAAAATCTACCAGGGCTGGGGGTGGATGGAAGGAGGGATTGTGGTGGAGGAAAGCACTCTGCCAGGTGGCTGATAGCCGACTACTACAGCACCCAGACCAGGTGGCATTGACTGGAGAGGAGTGGCACTGAATCAGAGCTGCACACGGGACAATCTGGGCTGGTAGGACTCCTTTGGAAGGTGGAATCCCAAGGGGATGACAGTTCCCGTGGGATGCAGCAGCTGGCACTGGTGTAGGAGTTGCAATTTGCAGCCCCTTGAGCAAGCAACAGAGAATTGAAGCCAAGGGGCCAGACCCACCGCTGGTATAAATTGGCATTGAATCAGTGGAGTTCCGCCAATTCGTACCAGCTGGGGATCTGGGCCATGGTGAATTTCAGAAGGTGTTTGGCCCTGCTTTAAATTATATTTAATCTACTGCAGAAAATGATCTGGAAAATGTACATGGCCTGACAAAATCGATGTTAATGTCCCTGACAATTAGCTAATGCCTTAATAATTGAACTCCACCTGATATACAGTTACACTGTACATATCCAGGGATTGCTTTGCCATTGACTTCAAAAGGAGCAGGATCACAGTGCATAGCTGTGCACTATGTTGTAGTACCTGCCGTAGAACAAGCTTCCGGGTTCTTTTTCTGGGTGTTGTGACAAGGTACTTGGGTTGACCCCCTCCTTTCCAGGCTGGAAACTCTAGGCTCTCCTACAGGAGGTGGTTGTCTCGCCAGAGGCAAAAGGAGGATGGATCTTGAGGTTAAGGCACTGGCTTGGAAGGCAGGAGATCAGGGGAACATGCCTGGATCAGCTGCAGATTAACTGTGTGACCCTGGGCAAATATCTCTTCCCATCAGTTCCCCCATCTGCGAAGAGGGGGTTAGACCATCCTGTCTAGATTGCAAGCTCTTTAGAGCAAGGGGCTGTCTCTCACCATGTATGCTCACAGCGCCTGGCCCAATGGATCCCTGCTTCCGACGGGGGCCTCTCACATTCCTACTCTAACCAGTGCTGCTGGGGATGGGAACAAAGCACGTCCTAACATGAGAAGCTGAAGCAGAAGCGGAGATTTGATGCAAAAGCCTCTGTCTGAGTTTATTTGCCCCCACCACCCATTCCAAATATTGATGCTCTCTCCCCACTCCCACCCTGCCTCTGCAGCCCCAGCTGTTCCACTTCCTTATTAGCTGAGCACACCCCCACTGCGTGGTCGCTCCTTTCCTTTCCCAGAAGCAAAGATGAATTAACAGCTGCAGGGAAGAAAGCTGGGCAGCTTAAAAGCAGTTTGTGATTCAGGTCTGCAGGACTCAGCAATTTGACATTCTTTCTGATCCTGTTATTTCTCACCTTAAACCTACCCGAGTGAGCAAGGTGCCTTTATTATTCATCTAGCTGCTGGCTGTACTCTCAAACTCCACCTGCCTCCCAGCATCTGCCATCTCCCCTCCCTGCAGGCTTGTGTAGGTAGGACTAGAGACCCCAGATCCGAGAAAGGTTTCCATCTCGGCAACTCCTTTTGGGCAGTGAGTGATAAACTGACCTGTCAGCCTATTTCTGCCCTCCAGTTTTTATCTCAGAGCAAGCTTCATTTGGGCTATCGATTTGTACCATGAAGAGGGACTAGGTTGAGAGGTGTCAGGCCAGCTACCTACAATCAGTTGCAGGGAAGGGGGGGTACTGGATGGCTGGGAGGGGCCAGAACAGGGTTAGGCAGAACTGCTCAAGAAATAGACTTTGTTCCCATGAAAAAATTGACAAACACTTTCTTATTTCCATTGAAATTTTTCTTTGAGAGTTTTAATTGGGGTGGGGGGGAGAGAACAACAACTATGCATCAGGAGCCTGAAAATTCCAGGATTTTTGATGAAAATCCACCATCAAAATCCGACGTTTTGCATGGAAAGTTGCATTGTTTTGGTCAAAGAAATATTTCAAAGCATAAGCTCTAGTGTTGGGTTCAATGATGGTTCCTAGGCACCGAGGAGACTCAGTTAGGGTGACAGGTGCTTAAATGAGATAAAGCCCCACATATTAGGACGGTCCCTATAAAATCATGACATCTGGTCACCCTTGACTCAATAGCCAGGCTTCCACAGGGAAACCTAATGTGCGTACACATGTGAATCCTCTAGGATCCACACACTCACAGCCATGTACACATACCGAGACCTGAGACACCCCCACACAAACTCACAGGGCTGGACAAACAGCACCTGTACAGACAAGCACAAACCCACACAGGACAAAGTTACACCCAGCCACACGGGTGCATGCACACACCCAGACAGGGCCTGATCTCTGCGGTCTGCCTGCTTCTCAGGCAAAAACTAGCCATGACGCCGGGAAAAGAGCTTGAAGGTGGGGGAGCAGGATAGTCCATACTGAAGCAGTGGGTGCTGTTAGTACTGAGGCAAGTAAGAGAGTTCTGAATGGCAGCACTCCTGCTGCTGCTGTCGGGGGCCAGTGGTGCCACGTCACATTACATTGCGCCTTTGGAAGTGGCTGCTGCGCTCTGCGCCCCAGCCGACCCCATGCTGTCAGCGTGCCTGGCTGCGCTGTCTCGAGTCCAGCCCCCCAATAGGAAATGCTCATCATGCGTGCACCGCGGCCAGTGTGCCATCTGTCACCCACCGCTAGAGAAGGAAGAAGCACAACGAGATATTTTCTGCATCGTTTTCCCTCCTCCTGCTGCAGGTCTCAGAGCCTGGGCTTCTGGGGTGGGGGGACCCTCCCACAGAGAGAGTGCTCAAGTGGATGGTGCCCTTTGCTGAACCTGAACAGATCCACCTGCTAGCACTGGCTCCTGTTCTGAGCCCGGGGACAGTGTGTTATCTCCCATTGTCCCACGTCATGGGCCCAGGGCTCACGAGCTCTGTGACATCAAACATGGTGCTGATCATCCCCAGCTGCTGTAGCCCATGGTAATCCAGCCGCATCAGCCCACGACCTGGGGCACCTCTGTGTGGTTTACCTTTTATCCACATCACCATCTCCTGAGAGAGAATCCAGCGCCAAGGTTGTAACGTGGTTCAGAGACCCAGATAAATACAGGGTCCAGCCCCAGCAAACATCTCTGACCCAGCTGTACGGAGATGGGATGATCCCTCTTGTCCGTCTCCCTCCCAGTAGCACTAGGCTCTCCACAGCATACGGGACTCTGAACCACGGTTTAGCTGCGTTTGTTTCCATGATGAAGATGGGCCCTCAGTTCCCATGCTGTGGGCCAGATGCTGCAGAGTGCAGCCTGGCACACACAGATGGCACTCCGCGCAACATTCAGCTGTGAACTCACTGAGCTCAAGGGATGGTGTGAGCGTGGCAGAGCAACGGAGGGGTGCTGTTTACACTGATCGGCCAGTCAGTGAGTGTTCAATGCGCACACGTATGTGTTGAGGGTGCAAAAGTGTATGGCAGGAAAAGGTAATAGGAGGGGTTAGATTAAGCTGCTGCCTCCAACTTTATCTACCCCCTTGGTCCTGGCCAAGAAGCCCCAACACTCATCCATTAGAGGTGTCGGAATAGACTGTCCCCTGCTGGTGCAGGGAGGTACAAACACCCTGAGCCTGCCCAGCTCACTGATTCACCTCCCTTGCCTCGCAGCTCTCAGGGATTGTGCAGGGGGAGGGCAGCTTTAGCTTGTAGTCAGGACTTCCAAGCCAGCTGTGTAAATCCTCTAGCTGCCCCAGCCTTGCCTTCTACTTGGCCAAAGCTGCCCCCATTTTTGGCCCTGCAGAAGAGGGAGATTATGGCAGCCCCGAGTTGTCACTTTGCTAACATGGGTCCTGCTGACAGGAGCTGGTGTGGGTACTGTCTATATGCGCATATGGGATCTAACCCACTTAAACCCAGCATGCAACTCTGCTGAGAATGCCAATCCCCTCCCTATCTCCTGCTCATTCCTTTCTGTTTCTGTCCTGTCTGCCCCCTGGCTGGTTCTGTCAGCCAGCCCAGATCTCTCCAGCAGATGGCACCTAGGCTGCTTGAGCTGGCAGTCCCTCTGATCCCCTTCTTTTTGAGGGGGCACTGGAGGAATGCCTCCTTTCACCGGACACCAGCAGCTCTGCCCACTCCTTCTCCAAGACGGACACACTGCCTTTGGGCACCAGGGCATTTGGATTCTCAATGACAGAGCATCAAAATTAATTCAAGGGCATCTTTCTGACGACAGATGGGCATCTCGCTTTGTCAAGGAAGAACATGCAGCTGGGGACAGATAATATAGGAATCCATACACAGAGTTAGGTAGGGCAGGCCAGATCCTCAACTGGTGTAAACCAGTATAGCTTCCCTGACTCACACCAGCCAGGGATCCGGTCCAGGGGGTGGAGAGAGAGAGATGCACACTGTAAAAGCAGAAGTAATGGGGTGAAATTAAGCAAAGGAAAATTTTGAGCGAATATCAAGAAACATTTCCTATCAGTCAGATCTATTAGACCATGGACTAGGCTACCGAGGGAAGCAGCTGGAGTCCTGTTGCTTGAATCTTTTGAAAGCTGGTCTAGACAAAGCACTGGAGAATGCAGCAGAGGGAACAACCCCATACTGGCCACGTGGGAAAGATGACCTAATAGGTTTTTCTAGCTCTAATTTCTATTATCCCTGCGGTCTACCTGAAGAGGTGTGTTAACCAGCAGCCTGGAAGATCTGCAGTGCTTGGCTTTGATCTAGGAAGCTGAGAGAGTATGCTGCAGTAAGAAGTGATTCTCACCCACTAGGGCCAATTCTTCCCCTCGCTCTGGTCCCTCTATACCCTTCCCCTTGTGAAACCCAACTCAGGGGGGTTGGGGGAGACAGGGAGAGGCACATCAGGGTGGGGTGGGCACTGCAGACATTTTGGGTCATGTCTGCCCAAATCCAGACAGACACCCTGGAGAAGCTGCCCTAAGGTAAAATCTTATACCCAGAGTATCCATTTATAGGAGGAATATTCTGTGAGGAAACTGATTTGAGAAGCTGAGAAAGGATCAAAGTGAGGGCTTGACAAGCTCAAAATTTGCCTTCCCTTCTCTAGGGTAAAGCATCCACGTGAGTGTATGTGCGTGAGAAAAAGAGTGATTCTGCATGTATTTTCAACCCACTCAGCACTCCTTCCACCCCCCCCATAAAAACAACCAAATCCAACTGCCCAGCAGCCTGCCAGCAGGATCAGAGCAGCCCACACAGCCCAGCACGAGGACCAAACCAACAGTTACCTGCAGTAACAAACCAACATGCATGTGATGGGAAGGGAAAGAAAAATGTCTTTTCTGCAAAGAAAGCGTTTTCACAGGGCCCAATCCCAAGCTGAGTGAAGTGCATGGGATCCTTTCCTGTGATTTCAGTGTGCTTTGGCTCAGGCCCATCAACAAGCATAAACACAGCCCACTAAACTTCAGACCTGGTGCAGTGTCACACCACATGCCCCGGACAAGACACTGGCAGCCTCCCCCATTTGACATACTGTGAGGGGGAGGCATGGGAGATACAGTGAGGAACATTTTTGCCTTCTAAGGGAAAGCAACGTTGGAATGCCATGGAGATCTACTGCCATTGAGTGCCAGTGGCTCTGCCCATGTACCTCCCACAGCATCCAATTCCACAAGCAACAGCACATGTGTTATGAACAACCAGGAATGCATGAAAATACGTGGCAGGCAGGGTGCATAGGTACAACCAGGGTCCTGGTGGCTCTAGACCTTGTAGCAGCAGGGAGCTAGGCAATCAAGCCAGCACAGCGCCTCTCTGAAGTGCTACTAGGCTCTCTGTTGTACAGATGGGGCTCTGAGGCACAGAGAGGCTCAGGGACTTGCCCATGGGCAGGCAGGCAGTCTGTGGTTAGGAGGGAATTGAAGCCAGGTTCCCAGCTAGTGCTCTAACCACTGGCCAATCCTTCCAGTCTGTAGCACTGCAAGACTAGACGCTGGGGAGACTGGAGTGTCTTCCTATGTGAAAATACTCTGCCTGTCTGTCTCAGTCAGAGACTGCAGAACCCAGCCCTGAATTCCCCTCTGTGGCTCTGCACCCTGATCCCAGCTCTCGAGAGCCTGATCCTAGCGAATGAAAAGGAGAGCCTGCGAGCTTGTTGAAGAGCTCACAGCTGTCACATGGCATCAGCTAGATAATGGTCGCTCTGGTACACACACAGTGCTGAGCGTCAGGAGAACACATATGTGGGGTGTGCAAACCTACTGCCCCAACAGAGGAGGATGACTATGAGCCGCCAATGTGATATGGCTGTTAAAAAAGCTAATGCGGCCTTGGGATGCATCAGACGAGGTATTTCCAGCAAAGATAAGGAGGTGTTAGTACCATTATACAAGGCACTGGTGAGACCTCATCTGGAATATTGTGTGCAGTTCTGGTCTCCCATGTTTAAGAAGGATGAATTCAAACTGGAACAGGTACAGAGAAGGGCTATTAGGATGATCCGAGGAATGGAAAACCTGTCTTATGAAAGGAGACTCAAAGAGCTTGGCTTGTTTAGCCTAACCAAAAGAACGTTGAGCTGGGGATATGATTGCTCTTTACAAATATATCAGAGGGATAAATATCAGGGAGGGAGAGGAATTATTTAAGCTTAGTACCAATGTGGAGACAAAAACAAATGGATATAAACTGGACACTAGGAAGTTTAGACTTGAAATTAGACGAAGGTTTCTAACCATTAGAGGAGTGAAGTTCTGGAACAGCCTTCCAAGGGGAGTAGTGGGGGCAAAAGACATATCTGACTTCAAGACTAAGTTTGGTAAGTTTATGGAGGGGATGGTATGATGGGATAGCTTAATTTTGGCAATTAATTCATCATTGATTATTAGCAGGTAAATATGCCCAATGGTCTGTGATGGGATGTTAGATGGGGTGGGATCCGAGTTACTACAGAGAATTCTTTCCTGGGTGCTGGCTGGTGAGTCTTGCCCACATGCTCAGGGTTTAACTGATTGCCATATTTGGGGTCGGGAAAGATTTTCCTCCAGGGCAGATTAGCAGAGGCCCTGGAGGTCTTTTACCTTCCTCTGCAGCATGGGGCACGGGTCACTTGCTGGAGGATTCTCTGCACCTTTAGGTCTTCAAACCATGATTTGAGGACTTCAATAACTCAGACATAGGCTGGGGGGTTGTTACAGGAGTGGGTGGGTGAGATTGTGTGGCCTGCATTGTGCAGGAGGTCAGACTAGATGATCATAATGGTCCCTTCTGATCTTAAAGTCAGAGAGTCTGTGAGTCAGCAGGGCACTGAAAATAAAGGGAATTGGTCTAATTGCTGCTCAGAGTCACTATAATCCCAGCACCTGGTTCTCCTGCCACTTAGGCTGAGGTCACACCAAGGTATCATGGGAGTCCTGCGTGGTGTGACAAAGGAGAACAGAGCCCAAAACCTTGTGGGAGTCTAGCAGCCTCCAGATCGCCTGGGCTCTGCTCAGCTCAAGGAAGCTGATAGTTGTTCTGCATCCCCTTCTGCAACAAGGGGTGACTCTGTGAAACACACCCCACCACATTGCCAGAGTTCAGGGCCAGCAGGCAGGGCCGGTTCCAGGGTTTTTGCCGCCCCAAGTGGCAAAGGGAAAAAAAACCAGCCGCGATCGTGATCGGCAGCAGCTCCATCACGCCGCTTTCTTCTTTGGCGGCAATTCAGCAGCAGGTCCTTCCTTCTGAGAGGGACCCACCACCGAAGAGCTCAACATGCCACCCCTTCCCCTTGGCCGCCCCAAGCACCTGCTTTCTGAGGTCACGGCCGGGGAGGAAGAAATGAAGCCAGACACAAGGGACAAGAGAGGATTTTCAGCTAAGTCCAGGAAAACAGAGAGAGTGTCAGAGAGACAGAAACTCCCCCCTGCCCTGGAGGGTGGTCACATGTACAGCTCTGATCCCAGCTCACTCCTTACTCAGCAAGGGCTCCATCCTGCTGACAGAGCACCCTCAGTCTCCACTGAAGTCAGCACCTCACAGGAACGAGCCCCCAGTCTCTCAGGCCCAGATTCTCAAAAGTATTTAGGTCCCTGACTCCTACTGATTCCCTTTAGGGGGATCTGCCTGTTCCCTTTGAAAAGGTTAAAGATTAAAAGCCACCAGGCAGAGCTGGGATTTGGAGTAGCCACAAACTCTTGCAAGTGCCATATATGGTCGCTTGTATGTTTACTTCCTCCTCTTCCCTGCTCCTGGGCCCCAGGGGAGAGATGATCACTGTAGTGAATTGTTACATTTTCCATTCAGCTGCATCAGCAGTGCCAGGGGAGCTCAGCCCTGGGCCCGGAGGAGGGGAAAACCGCTCCCTGCTTGCGCATGCAGAACCGACAGCAAAACAGCAGGGTGAAGCATGGACCCTGGAGGGAGCCTGCCCCTGGCAGCACTCTCTGGGTGCAGCGACTGGACGGCGTTAGGGCAAGAGGTCTGCCATGGGCCCCTGGGCATTCTGAAGAGCAGCGGCCCCAGGCGACATTCACTGAGGACAGCAGCGCAAGGGGGTTGGGTGACTGAATTGGAGCAGGTGAATTGGAGCCACACGTCCAGTTCTAGCTCTACAGAATTTTGGAGTCAGGGCTTCACAGCCACTTCCTATTTCTGCAGAGGGGCAGTCAGTCCCTAGAACCACAGAAATAAGAGATGCACCTGACGTATTCGCTCCTCGGTCTGATCCTCGGGGGCCAATGCAGGATTTCTCAATACAATCCTTTCTCCAGTGCTTTGACCCGGCCAGTTGGAAATCACCAGCCATTCTTTTGGGAGGCTATATACAGCCCAGTAGATCTCTCTGTTAGGAAAGCCTCCTGATGTTCAGCCAAAAAAGGGCCTTAGTTAATTTCATTCTGGCACTTGGTCTATGGTAAAGCCTGGGGTAGATTACTCCTAGCAAAATGCTCTAGGGCTCAGAACCTTTCAAATACGAGACAGATACTTGATCCACGAGGCCAGCGTCTCCAACAGTTTCTCACTCACTAGCGCACATCCAACCTATTTCAGGGATGACCCAAGCCACAGTCTTTTCAAATTTGGCCCTGCTCCAAAAGGGGACTCTAAAACCCCCCACCAACCAACCAGCCATTTATTGTCTTCCTGCGACTCCATAACCAGATCTGCTCAATTGACAAGGAAAAGGGATTTGTATGCGAGATAACCGCTCAACCTCTGCCCAGGACCCATAATGGCCAATCGTGAACCCCTTACACTGATGAGCGTTGACTCCAAGTGCTGTACCTGTGTAATGGAAGGCCCAGTTCCTGAACTCAGGTGACTATGGGGGAATTGCAGCTCCTCTTTCAATAATAAGTTCCCAACCTTGCTGGTTGAGGAGAAAAGCTTGACAACATGGCCAGAGCGCACCCCAAAGGTGCAAAGAGAGAACCTCCCCCTGGATGATTTTTTTTTCATTCTCCTGATTTTTAAGCCAGACTCATGAGCCTTCTGGGCCTGACTGATGCTGATTTGGCACTTGTGATTGGCAGTAACGGCTTGCCAGCAATGAAGGGTTCACACTCCAGCCCTAAACAAAGCCAGCTTCTTTCTGGCTCATGCATTGCCCCCTGTGAGAAAAATTCTGCCACTGGAATGTAGTGAACAATTGGACCGACAATTCATGAGCAAGAATAGAATCCGGCTCCATGTCTGATAGCTCCACTGGGCCTGCAGGGCTGCAGGGGGGAGGAACAACACACCTCCCCCCCCGCAACCCCTCACTGGGCCGCTGGGAAAGAAACTGTTTCAAGATTGGAAAGAGAGAATCAGAAAGTGCTGGGATTGACTGAAAATCAGCCATGTCTAAGAGGAAGAGCCATCTCTCCTGACAGCTCCCCCTTCTGCCGTGCAGCATGTCCAGGAGGCACCAGCCTCTTTACACCTTTTGATCTTTCTCCTCCTTTGGAGACCTTGAGCTCCACCCTCCTTTCCTCCTCCAAAGGCCACTGCTTCTCTCTCCTATGAGGTGCTCTAAGATCTTTAACTGCCCTGAAGATTCCCAGGGTCGGTTTCCCTCCACCTTCTGACTTTCCCTCCTCCTTGGACCTCCCTGCCCTTGTGCCCCAGCTCTGGGGAATCCCATTTCCAGTCCCCGCTTCTGAGGTTTGGGCACCACAGTGATGGTGGGGAACAGCCCTGAGCCAACTGACTCTTGACCAGGGCAATCTCCGCCCTCAATGCCTGCTCCCCAGAGAGGGCCCTGATCCGGAGAGGTGTTCTACGCCTGGGACATCCCACTGAAGTCAGTGGCCGCTGAGGGTGCATGTCTCAGGATCAGGCCTACAGAGAGGAAGAAGGAGCAAGGGGTAGTGAACACAGAGCCTGATCCAGAGCCCCTTGACATCAGATGGAGTCTTTCCATTGATTTCAGTGGGCGTTGGCCCAGGCCCCAGGTGGCTGGAGTAGAGAAAGGGCAGGTCAACTGCTAGCACGTAGCCCCGGGGCAGGAGGTGGCATTAGTGAAGTAATCCCTTGGATGGGCAGCTGAAAATACCAGAAAAGCTGGTGGGAGGCCAGAGATTCAGCCCTTCTCCACCTTTAACAATATGCAGTGGGTTGTCAGACAACAGCCATCACTGTGTGCGGAGGGTGACTGTCACACCCTCCACACCTCCCTCCAGCTGCCCCCTTTAGTCCTGCGCTTGCACCAAGGGAAGCCTAGGTATTTTGTGAAAGTGAGACCTGCGGTGACAAAGCCCTGGAAATCTCTCTTTGGCTATGCAGTGTTCAGATGTCGGCTCTTTACCCCACCCCCTCCTCAGGCGAGGCCTAAGGCTGGAACAGAAGTCAGGATTGGCGAGCACTGACCGAGCTGTGAGCGGCCTTGTACCGGGAGAGCTGGGGTGCTGCAGGGCAGAAATGAAGTGTGAAGACAGAGAACTGAGGGGGAGGATAGAACAACAGGCAGTGTTGAAGGCATAATTGAGATTCATGAGAAGAGCTATGTGGGGCCCCTGAATTGGATTAGCAGGGGGTGTTGAAAGCTACAATTGACATGCATTAGCAGAGCTGCATGGAGGCCCAGGATGCATCCCAGGGGGATGCTGCCGGTCTGGATTGACATGCATTAGCAGTGCTGCGAGAGGGCCTGGCACTGGAATGGCAGGGCTGCTGCAGGTAATAATGGAGACATATTATTAGAGCTGCATGGGGGCCGAGGACTGGCATATCAGTGGGGTTTCAGATCAGGAGTGAGAGGCACTGGCAGAGCTGGGTGAGCTCGAGCATCTGCCTGCTGTAAATGTTGCTCATGACTCACAAGAAAGTTTGCTAAACATATGGAAATAATTCTTAATATCATATTGCCCAGATGGTTTTGATGGGGAACATATTTTGCTAGAACAGTAGATCAAAAGCCCTTATACGGTGTGGGCCACTTCTTGAGAGAGAGAGAGCGAGAGAGAGTGCGAGCTTCCCCCCTCTTCGCCAGGGACGCTTCCCCCTCCCAGCCTCCAACCCCAATCCCACATGCTCAGAGACAGGAAAAAAACATTAGGACGGTATTAAGGAGGCAGGTTGTAAATAAACTCCCTTGAATCTGATGGCTCCAGTCTATATCTGTTCTATTTATTTCCTTTTTCAGGGGGTTGGACGCTGCTCTATTGGTCCCCAAAATCCCTTTGTCTCCTGCTACCCCGATAAGAATAGCTCTTGCATAGATGGGTTATGCATACATCTCCAGGGGAAGGGAAGTATTGTTAGTCATAATAAGTGGGGGAAGCGGAGGTAGAGAGAAGGGAAAGGGTTTGGCTAAGGTCACACTGGTGCAGGGGCAGAACCAGGGATCGAAACCAAGTCTCCCGATTCCTAGCCCTTTGCCCTAGCCACTAATCTGTCCAGGTTACTTGATAGTTTGCTCCTCTCCTGTGTGTCTGTTGCGTCTACAGTCTGAGGTCATCCACCAATTAGATTGACTTCACCTGCTGGAAGAGCCCAAAGACAGACATGAAGCAGCCATGCAGATGGGGGCTTGTTGTTTTGAGCTCAGTTGGTCAAAATCTCCTAGCACCATAAAAAGAGCCTGGGGATGAGCCATAGCAAGCAGGAATTGCCTTGAAAACCCTATCTCAGCAGCTTCCACGCAAAATCAATAGCAAAGCCCCTAGCAGACTTCATGGAGTCTCTGGCAGTTCTCGCTTTACTGGGTCAGAACTCTGCTTGGCTTAGGGTTTTTTTTTTTTTTTTAAGGGGGACTGGATTCAGAAGTGTTTGAACTGGGAGCGTCACTTATGGTGGAAAGGCCTTCTCAGAGATGAAATCCTTGCAGTATTTCCTAAAGACAGTCAGAGTCTAGGTTCCTCTGGAAGATTGTTCCATAGCTGGAACCTCTCCCCCTGGAAGCCACGCCATGCCTCTCCCTGTGCCAGAGGTCTATGAAGTGGCTGTTGTCACAGCGATGGCCAGCAAATACCTCCTTAATGGCCCAGCTACATGCCAGCAAGTGCCTCCAGGTATGTACTTTTACACCCCTGCATTTATTTCAGCTAAAAAGAGAGCCTGAGTCAAAAGTGTTGGTGCTGACTTTGAACTCATCTTTGTTCTGTAGATATTTTTAGTTCTTGCCATCTGAGAAAAACCCCTAATAAGGAAGAAAATGTTCTATCCACAGTCAGATTCTGCTGAGCAGCAGGCCCTGAACCTTGTAACTCACCATCTTCAGTCAACCCGCCCCCACTGAACAAACAGGAAACACTGACTCACAAAGCAAAGCTCCTACCTAACATCCATTGGGGGGTGGGGGGGCACTCAAATCCCACTTGGAATGTCTGTTACCAGGTTAGAAGACAGGCTCATGACACCTCCTCCTGAATCCACCACAGGACAACCCCCTATTGGTTCACTCCCTGCCAAGGGGCCATGAGGGTCTTGCTTTGAGGTCAGCTCTGGTTATGAGCACAATGCTGACCCAGCCAGCCACCAGATGGGTAGGATACTCTGGTCTCTCACTAAGGCTGCTCCAGTATCAGATCCCTTGTTGGTAGAACCAATACAGTGTAAATAAAGGCTGCCACTAGTCGCAGACTACAATAGGGGGTATTTTCCACCAGAGCACCCCCTCTAGTCAGGACACAGCACCGCAGAGATTCTTCTACTCCAGCACCACCCGGTTGTCAGCCAAGCTGGTTCTGCAACAGGCTGGATCTTCTGGGGACCAGCCTTCCAGCCTGGTCACCTTTCAAGTTCAGGCCCCTTCCAGGATAACAGAAGTCTTGTTCTTCCACCCACCTTGTGGTCTTAGTTCTCTGCCCCTTCTAGGCTTTTTTTTAGAGATTTGGATCCCAGGATGCTTCCTTTGGAGTCTCTCTCACAGTCTATCAATCATTGGAGTTCCCTGCTCTTTGCCCCTATTCCCACAGGCCTGCAGACTTCTTGTTCCTTTAGCAGGGCACTTTCTCCCCAGAGGCTCTTTCTCTCCTAGCAGCTTTCCCCCACTGCCTTCCCTCCCCATTCATCTCTCAGGGACCTCCCTGCAGGCCATATCTCAGAGACCTACGCTGCACTCTGTGGGTGCCACACACTATCAGAGGTGCCTGCTTTCTGCAGTCACTACCATAGCTTGCTCCCTAAACTGTGCCTCTCAAGCCTTTTTACAAAGCCCAGCTATTTGCCATACTCACACCCACCCCATTAGTCCCACCTCCTCAGGAGGAGAGGCAGCTAATTATGGCACAGAGGGGGCTAATTGGACAGAGCCAGCTGACACTTAAAGGGACTGGCTGCCCTGTTAGACCAATAAAGGGGCCCGTCAATCCCATCTTACCCGCCCTTCTCTATATGCTAATGCACTTAGGAAATGATTGTGAAGGAGGATTTCTTTGCCTGCCTGGACTGGACATCAGGTACCATCCCCAGGAAAAGAAGACGCTCAGGACCAAATTGTCAAGTGCTCAGCACCCTCCCGTGGGAGTGACCTTGTTCAAGGGTTAGCCAGGGCTCAACCCTCTCTGGGGCAGCAGGGAGCCACACCAGCTCACTAACCACAGTTGACGATTGGGGGAATTAGTCTGTCCACAGGGTCTCCCCCAGCAGCCCTTGTGGTAACTGAAATACGCACCGTAAGCCCAGGCCGTCGGGCAGGGCAGGGCAACAATGAACCCGGCGCTCAGGCCCTCAGGCAGGGCTGAGCAGCAACAGTACAACCAATAGGAAGCCCAGGCTCTGGGTCAGGGTGGGGTAAAAGGCCTGGGAGAGGGGGAGACGGCTACCCACGAGTTGGGTGGCAGGGGGGGACGCAGGCCCTCCCACTCCACTGCAGTCCAGCCCAGGGCCCTAGCAGCGGCCAAAGACCTGCTGCTGAGTCAGTGGGGATTCTGGCCGCAACACACTGACATGGGCTCTGGCAGTGCTGCAACCAAACTAGGGTCAGCTGCCCCCGGGTCACTGCCAGACTCCCCCTCGGGTAGTACCTGGGTCCAGGTGTTGTCCTCTGGGGTGTCCTGCACCATGGGATCCTCGGGGTAGCGGGCGCAGGGCAGGTCTGGTAACTTCTCTGGGTAGCGGGTACAGGACAGGTCCGGCCAGCCCTGGGCCATGGGGGTTTCCCAGTTGCAGGCTAGACTGGAGACATCTGCTCTCTCCTGCAGCTGAGGGCTTACTGAGCTCAGAGGGCGAGCCTTTATACTTCTGGGTCGCTGCTTGACCCGCTGAGGGGCGGGCTCAGAGCTACTAGCTCCGCCCACTCCAGCCTCCGGATGGGCTCGGCACCCTCTGGGGTAGCGGGGAGCCACACCACCTCACTACAGACCTTTACAAAGCACTTGCCACCCAGCCGCTCCCAGAGGGATGCTCCTGGCCCAATTTTCTAACCACTTTGGTGCCTAAATGGAAGCGCTGTTTTGCAGAGCTCTGGCCTTGATTGGAAGTGATACATGTGTCTTCAACAGTTTATTGGTTTGTTTGGTTTTCTGGCTGTCTGGGTTTTTTTTATTTGTCTAGTTGATTTGGCAGTCAGGGCTGCGATGCTGACAAATTGTTCCCCTCGCTGTTACTGAGCGTTTCATTTCCTCAAGAATCAGAACCCTGGACCAAAGGAATAAGCTGTGCGCAGTAGGTTTGTGCAGAGTGAGCACATACTAGATAGCGGCTTTCGGGACTGTGCACCTCATCCAGAGCACGAGTCCCCTCCTCTGTGTGCACGGCAGGTCCAGTCAGAGGGGAGGAGCGTCCATGCAGCAAAGGAGGGAGGGTCGGGAAAGGTGCCACGGAATTAAGGAGCAAAGTAGCAGCCGAGCGTGATTTGGGATACAGTGATGCTAAAGGGAACTGGTCCCCAAGCAAGTAGCTATGACTCCTTGGGGTTGGAGGCACACCCTGAGATGAGACACTAGGTCTCGGCTCCTAAATCCATGGAAGCCCATTGAAATCTCCACTGGAGCTGCCCAAGAGGTCACATCCATAGTGGCACGTTGCAAAAATGTCTTGTGGCAGGATGGACAAGGAGCTTCCTTTGGGCCAAGCCTGTCTCAGAAGGTCACCATCAGGGCCAGCTCTGGCTTTTTTGCCGTCCCAAGCAAAAAAAAAAAGGGGGGGAGCCCCGCCGGAGCGGCAAAGCAGGGGAAAAAAAAACCTGCGGTGTGGCCGGAGCGGCAAAGGAGGGGGGGACAAAACAGCATGGCTGGAGCAGCAAAGCGGGCGGGGAGAACACGGCACTGCTGGAGCGGCAAAGCAGGGGAGGGGGAACAAAACAAAAATGGTGTGGCTGGAGTGGCAAAGCGGAGGGGGGAACATGGAGCGGCAAAAGGTGGGGGAGAGAAACAATGGCGCGGCCGGCAAAGCAGGGGAAAAAACAAAACAAAAAAACTCTACAGGGTGGCCGGAGCCAGGGTGCAGGGGGACTCCCTGCGCTGCAGAGTGCGCGCCCAGTCTAATGGAGAGGAGAGGGAGGGAGCAGGGGGGGGGGAGAGAGAAGGGCCCCACGGCCTCAACCGCCGCGCCGCCTGCCAGGAGGGCTCTGTGCTGCTCCGGTCGACGGGGAGGGAAGGATGCGGGCCGCCCTGCCAAGTTTGCTGCTTGGCGCTCCCCTCCTTCACGCTGTCGCTCCCTACAAGGCGGCCAGAGCAATGAACACAGAACACACTGACAAGTACCAAACTCAGGGTAGAACAGTGGTTCTCAAACTTTTGTATGAGTGACCCCTTTCACATAGCAAGCTCTGAGTGCGACCCCCCCCCCCCTTATACATTAAAAACACTTTTAAATATATTTAACACCATTATAAATGCTGGAGGCAAAGCAGGGTTCGGGCTGGAGGTTAACAACTTGTGACCCCCCATGTAATAACCTCCAGTTTGAGAGCCCCTGGGGTAGAACAGCCAGCCATGGACATGTTTCAGACCTAGCTATGTGCCTGCCATGTGTTTCTCCCCAGTACCCAGCATAACAGCATGTAGGCTACCAGTGGGTTCTCTGCCTGTCAGTCTGTCTCACTAACACCCTTCCCCTCGTGCCGTTGCAGTGCCGGAGGTCCTGAGGAGTGCCGAGGGGGAGAGAGTGGCGAGAGAATGAAGAAGCCAACTGCGCGGGAGAAGCATGAGGTGGCAGCAGTTTGAAGGGCTCCGGCTGATGGTCCCATGGGCTTTGGCGCTATTGGTCCTGAGTCTGTGCTGCCGGGGGTTGGTTGCCGCCGCTGCTGCCAGCCCAGAGCCTGATCAGCATGCCGCCTCCTCCTCCCCGGGCCAGGCGCCGCTGGACTGGCTGCTCACTGACCGGGGACCATTTCACCGAGCGCAGGAATACACTGACTTCGCTGAGCGCTACCGGCAGGGTTTCACCACCAGGTACAGGATCTACAGGTGAGAGGGGGAGCTGGCGTTCCTTCCCTAGGGGGCTGTCTGTCTACAGGAGCAAGGCGAACATGCTGGGAGAGCAGGGGAGAAAAGAGAGACAGAATAGGGCAGGCAAATATGATGAGCTAGCTCGTGTATGCACACGTGTGTACATTGCTGCCCTCTAGTGGAATAGAACAGATCTGCTCAGATAGGAGTGCTGTTCACCTCTTAATTCCCATATAAGCCCCCATGGGGTGAATCTTCCCTCATCGCCCTCCCGTGAATTGGGTGACTGCAAATAGATCCTGGCAGATCCTCAGGAGCCACCGTCCCAACTCTGCTGCATTGATGCGCGTTTGTACATTACCACTGGGGATAACGCTAGAGCCAAACTCTGCCCTTCTCAATGACACTCACACATCTGTCTGCAAGTGGTGTGTGGCCCTGGGTTTGCAGTTTAAATAGAAGGATCAAATTCATTAAAGCCAGGGCTGGATTAGGCCCAAGGAGTTTCCAAAGCAAATACACCTGACCCTTGCTAACCTCCCTGTGTTACTCCACTGAGTACCCTGGGGCTTCAGCCAGCTGAGAGGTGGAGCTAGTTAACAAGGAAATATTGTCATACATAATTGAACCCCTTTTGTCTAAATAACTGAACAAAGCCTGGTTGGGGATGCTAGATCCCAGGGTGGGTTTTTAGGTATTGTCTTTGTTCATTTACTCATGGAGTCACTAACTCTGGCAAAGCCTGTCCCATTCAGACATGAGCTTTTAAGCCAGGCTGTTCAGACCTGATGCTCCTCAGGATGGGGACTGGCTCACACTATGGGCTGGGCATGGTGAGGCTCTAATCTCAGTAGCAGCCTCTAGCCTCACTTCTACTAGAAATAAATAACGCTAACAGGCTAGATTCTCCAATCTTCCGTCTTTGGGTGCCGCTCAGGAGATGCCAAGGGAGCAGAAAGCACCCTCCATGCTTTCTTGGGGATATCCCGAGTAGTGTAGAGGGCATGTCAATGTAAAGATGGAAGGAAGCAGCAAGTGGAGTGACCAATGTGCCCAGTCCTTTGGCAGTTTCCAGCTGCCATGTGGTCCCTATGGGGCCATAGCCAGCTGGTGCAGTTTGATGCTGCTCTAAACTGTTCTGAGTCCAGGGGCAGAGATTCAGGAAGCTGTAACTGGCCACAACTGGTTCCCAAAAGCTCTCCTCCTCCCCCTCTCCACTGTACTCAGCATAATCTGGGCCAGCAAGTGCAAATCAATGAGGCTTCAGTGTCATTCGCCTCACCAGCTGGCACAGAGCCGATCCCAGGGCAGGAGCAAGATGAATTCTGATGGATGCAGTAGCGAGCCAGGCCTCGGAATCCAGAGCAGGCAGCTCAGTGCACAAGCGGGTTGAACCAAAACTAAATGTGATTAAGAAAGAAAAAAAAATCAGGCAGGCAAATAACCCTGCGACGCTGTCAGACCTTACTGCAACTTCAGAGAGCGCTGGGAAAGATGTGCTATTTATAGGCCACCCTGATTGCATATGTAGAGCAAACAGGGGACAGGTTCTTCACGGCGCTTATGGCAAAGGGAGGCCTGTGGCGCTGAGTCTTGCAGGAGCAAGTCAGGCAGTGTAATGGGCTTTGATAAAGGGCTGGATCATTTTATAGGCAGCAATAACAGTTATAGCTCCAATAACACCACTTTTCATGTCTCTAGCCTGGCCATCTGAGCATCCCTGAGTGCTTGGCCAGCTCCCAGAACGCAACCTTTCAATGTCCTTGTGCGCAGCAGGGCAAGGCTGTTAGCATGTCGTTCTCGCAGTGATGGGCTAGGGTGAGTGCTTGGCACAATGACCTGCGTTGAGGGGCAACTTCAACTGTATTATCAACTGGAGCTGTATTACCTCAGGCAGAGATTTGGCTTGGGAAAGTACAGCCCTTCCCCCAACTTGGGGTCTGAGCCTGGGACTTACAAAGCTAAGAGCATGCGAGACTATAGTAGGTCCATTAACCGCTGATATGGAGCCACCAATAGAGGGGGACATAGAGCCCCATTCGCTCCATGGGTTACACATGCACCCTCCCAGTACCATCTCTTAGAATGGTTTAGCATACTCCTCCTTCCACCCCCACCGCCACATCTGCCCAGCCAGCTCCAGTGATCAGTGAAGAGGGGAAATGGAGCCCTGGCTTTCACCTTCCATGTCCCTGGGGGGTGTTAGGAGGGAGCACTCCTTCCACTGTCCTGAGCACAGGGGCTGTAATTCTTCCTCACCCTTGCATGCTGGATGCAAGGCAGGGGAAAGGTGGCTCCTTGCTCCAGCCTTGGGTCAGCCATTAGGAAAAGGCTGCCCCATTCTGTCCAAGTGAAACCCAAGTGTCTCACAGGATTCCTGCAGGAGAGAAAGAAGAGACAAGGCATCTTCACTCTGCTGCCGCACAGAAAGGGTTAATTTCTACACCCTTTCAGAAGAGCAGGTTCTGGAGAGGAGATGGGTTGCCAAAACCATGATTGTCTGTGAGGCACAGAGAGAGGATCTGCTAGGGGCAGGGATAGGGGGAAGAAAAGAAAAAAAAAGAAAAGAAAAGATGACTGTTTGAAGGCAATCAACATCTTGCTCTCGACATCAGGAAAACTCTGCTTTAATCTGCCACGGCTGTCACTGCAGTGCCAGAGGCGTTTGAGTGACAGAAGTGAGGAAAGGAGCTGCTTGTTAGCACCAGTGTACAGAGGGCAGGGGACACAGGGCTGGGTGGCTATTGGAGAGGACATTGCTAACTGGGAAAGCCTGAGAACAAAACTATTGGGGAAGTGAAATCTGGGTGGTGTTTTGTGCACCTGTTCGGTCACCTGGTGGAAGCTCAGCTGGATTCCCCGCTGGCAAAGGGAATTCCTGACTTCCTCACACCGGGGTGAAACGGACATGGCCTGTATGTCACTTTTAGCCCTTCTTAAGTCCTCAGGCTTCAGTGGTACCTAGGCTTTGTGCTGGTCTCCTGCATAGGGGGTCATGAATTTCACCCTTAAATAGCTCTTCTGAGGACCTATTTTCCTTCCTGGTTCAGCCATGGCCCACCCCAGACATCTGGAATAAATGGACAGGAGTGTTGGGAAGCACATGGGCTTGGGGATGATGGAACTGGCTCCTCTTGCCCCGGCCCTCAGGCAGGCTGTGGTAAGTGACTACCCAAATTCATAACCCCAGGATCGATGTGGTGGCCTATGGGAAAGGACTCCAGCAGGTCTCTGTTCAATTCTGAACCAGCAGGCGTCAGCGTCACTAACCCCGGGCGACCCTCACAGTAGGAGCTAGCACAGAATCCAGGGAGACCAATCTAATCTATCCCCGCCTCCCTAGAGGTACTGTGTAGAGACTGGCTAATGCTTCAAAGGTAAATTCTCTGAAGATATCATCCAAACTGAGCATTCTCCAACCTGGGGCCGAGCAGGACCTTTGCTGCAACTGCAGCTCCGGGCTGCCACAGGCTGGGGCTGGTCAGAATGGCCATTGGAACCGAGAGCAGGGATCTGGGCTCTCCGGTGCTCTCCATGACCTCTCTGCTCAGCCTAGCCCCACAGCAGAGGAAGCTGCCTGGTTCGAACACAGAGGGGACAAGAGGCGGACCTGAGGGAGTAGATTGGGACCAGGAGCCTTGGGAAGAGACTGGGACTAGAGAGGAGGGAAAATGTGACTGTTAGTTGGGATGGGGAGGAAGACTGGGAGTGGGTAGGCAAGGAAACTGGAGTGGGAGCCAGGAGAGACTGGAGCTGAGGAAGGAAATGAAGGAGAGACTGGGAACCAGTGGGTATGAGGGAGAACTGAAATCAGATGATGGGCTGGGTCAGGGAGCCACTGGGGACAGGGGAGGTGGGCAGGTTGGCAGGGGCTCAGTGGAGGCTAAAGCCAGAGGAGAGAGACAGATTGGAGTAAGAGTTGGGAGAGGTGAACTCAGACAGGCTGGGCAAGGAGACTGGGATGAGAGGCCTGAGAGTGGAGACTGGGACTAGCAATGTGGGGCAAACTGAACTGGAATTAGGAGCCAGGAGTGGGGAAGAAACAGGACTGGGACAGGAACAGATTGGAGGGAATGGTGCAGAACGGTCAAGCTTGGGGAGATGCGGAAACAGATGCTGAAGAGTCTGTGCCCACTAGAGCACACACCCCTCCAGAGCCTGGAAGGGAACCCGATATTCCTGAGCCATGTCATTCCTCTGCTGTCAGCAAAGAGCTGTGAAACCCACTGGCAAGTTGTCCCATCCCCCCCTTGTAGTGCTGGTCCAGAAAGAGGCTAATACTGCTATCCACCTACTACTACTACAGTTCCCCCATCAGCTCCAGTGGCAGAGATCTATGTGCGGGAGCGAAGGGTTCCAACCCTGCTGATTCCTAGATTCCAAGGCCAGAAAGGAACACTGGATCATCTAGTCTGACCTCCTGTGTAACACAGGTCACAGAACTTCCCCCAAAACAATTCTGAGAGCAGAGCGTTTAGCAAAACACCCAAAGACCTAAAGATTTCCAGTGATGAAGCATCCACCATTACCCCTCAGAAGTTGTTTCAATGCTTAATTACCCTCACTGTTAAAAATACACACATTTGCAGTCTGAATTTGTCTAGCTTCCGATTCTTGTTATTCCTTTCTCTGCACAACTGAAGAGCCCATTAGCCAATATTTGTTCACCAGGCTGGTACTTATACACTGTGATTAAGTCATCCTTTAACCTTCTCTTTGTTAAGCTAAATAGATTGAGCTCTTTGAGTCTGTCACTGTAAGGCATGTTTTCCAATCCTCTAATCATTCTCATGGCTTTTCTCTGAATCCTTTCCGATTAAACAGGTGTGTTGTAAACAAGACACGAGAAGTCATTCTTCTGCTCTACTCGGCACTGGTTAGGCCTCAACTGGAGTATTGTGTCCAGTTCTGGGCACTGCACTTCAAGAAAGATGTGGAGAAATTGGAGAGGGTCCAGAGAAGAGCAACAAGAATGATTAAAGGTCTTGAGAACATGACCTATGAAGGAAGGCTGAAAGGAGACTCAAAGAGCTTGGCTTGTTTAGTCTAGCCAAAAGAAGGCTGAGGGGGGATATGCTTGCTCTTTATAAATATATCAGAGGGATTAATATTAGGGAGGGAGAGGAATTATTTAAGCTTAGTACCAATGTGGACACAAGAACAAATGGGTATAAACTGGACACTAGGAAGTTTAGACTTGAAATTAGATGAAGGTTTCTAACCATTAGAGGAGTGAAGTTCTGGAACAGCCTTCCAAGGGGAGTAGTGGGGGCAAAAGACGTATCTGGCTTTAAGACTAAGCTTGATAAGTTTATGGAAGGGATGGTATGATGGGATAGCTTAATTTTGGCAATTGATCTTTGATTATCAGCAGATAAGTATGCCCAGTGGTCGGTGATGGGATGTTGGATGGGATGGGATCTGAGTTACTGCAGAGAATTCTTTCCTGAGTACTGGCTGGTGAGTCTTGCCCACATGCTCAGGGTTTAGCTGATCGCCATATTTGGGGTCGGGAAGGAATTTTCCTCCAGGGCAGATTGGCAGAGGCCCTGGAGGTTTTTCGCTTTCCTCTGCAGCGTGGGGCATGGGTCACTTGCTGGTGGATTCTCTGCAGCTTGAGGTCTTCAAACCACAATTTGAAGACCGCAATAACTCGGACATAGGGGTTTGTTATAGAAGTGAATGGGTAGGGTTCTGTGGCCTGCTTTGTGCAGGAGGTCAGACTGGATGATCACATTGGTCCCTTCTGACCCTAAAGTTTATGAGTCTATGAATTGGGTTTATTTAGTTTGGAAAAGAGAAGACTGAGAGGGGACATGATAGCAGTTTTCAGGTATCTAAAAGGGTGTCATCAGGAGGAGGGAGAAAACTTGTTCACCTTAGCCTCTAATGATAGAACAAGAAGCAATGGGCTTAAACTGCAGCAAGGGAGATTTAGGTTGGACATTAGGAAAAAGTTCCTAACTGTCAGGGTAGTTAAACACTGGAATAAATTGCCTAGGGAGGTTGTGGAATCTCCATCTCTGGAGATATTTAAGAGTAGGTTAGATAAATGTCTATCAGGGATGGTCTAAACAGTATTTGGTCCTGCCATGAGGGCAGGGGACTGGACTCGATGACCTCTCGAGGTCCCTTCCAGTCCTAGAGTCTATGAATCAACATCCTTCTTGATTTGTGGACACTAGAACTGGACACAGGATTCCAGCAGTGACCAAAAACAGGGGTAAAATAACCTTGCTACTCCTAGTTGTGATTCCTGTTTATGCATCTAAGGATTGCATTAGCCCTTTTCGCCACAGCCTTGCACTGGGAGCTCATGTTCAGCTGATTATCCACCATAACCCCCAAATCTTTTTCAGAGTCTCTGCTTCCCAGGGCCGAGTGCCCCATCCTGTCAGTATGGCCTATGTTCTTTGTTCCTAGATGTACACATTTACATTTAGTTGTGTCAAAACTCATATTGTTTGCTTCTGCCCTGCTTATGAAGTGATCCAGAACACTCTGTGTCGGTGACCTGTCCTCTTCATTATTTACCACTCCCCCAATTTTTGGGTCATCTGCAAACTTTATCAGTGATTATTTTATGTTTTCTTCCAAGTCATTAATAAAAATGTTGGGGCCAAGAACTGATCCCGAGAGGACCTCACTAGAAACACACCCGCTCGATGGTGATTCAATGTATGTTATATTTGAGATCTATCAGTTAGCCAGTTTTTAATCCATTCAAATTGTGCCATATTTATTTGGTCCCATTCTAGTTTTGTAATCAAAATTTTGTGTGGTATCAAGTCAAATTTCTTACAGAAGTCTAAGTATATTGCATCAACACTATTATCAACTGAATGTGTAATCCCATCAAAAAATATATCCAGATTCATTTGACAGGATCTGTTTTCCACAAATCTGTGTTGATTGGCATTAATTATATTACCCTTCTTTAGTTCTTAATTAATTGAGTCTCATATTAGCCGCTCCATTATTTTATGCAGGCATGATGTCAGACTGCAATGAATCATATGGGGTTTCAATATGATGCCATGTGACAGAATTTCTGTTTGTTCAGTTTGCTTTTTTAAAAGCCCAGGAAATCACACACATTAAAAATGACATAGGTTACAAAGTCAAGGACTCAAAAGTTAGGAAATTCCAAAATTAAGTTTGATGTGTAATCTTAATTTGGCACCCTTGTGTATATGCATTATGATATCATTGTTAATTACAGGATCACATACAATTTTTTTCCACAAAACCCTTGCCTCATTTGGTATGTGGCATGGATCTGCTCTGGAGACTAATCAGGCTGTGTAGTGAAGGAGGCTGTTGCCTATAGGACCTTTCCTCATTTTTTGCAGAATTGGGAATGAGTGTAGCGAAGGAGACAGGGGATTGCAAGAAGAGAAAGAATGGTCTCATGGCTAAGGCAATCAGATGCTGCCCTGGAGAACGGATTTCATCCCTTCCTCTGTCACAGAGATTCTGTGAGATGCTGGGCAAGTCACCTAAACCCAACTTTTCACAAGGGGCCACTAATTGTGTATTCCTCATTTTCTTGGGTGCCCAGGTTGAGATCCTGTTATCTGATTTGAAGAAGCACTGAGTGTGCACCGCTGCCAATGGGTGGTGCGCTTTAAACACATAATGTACTATAAATAATACTAAGTTCTCTAAAAAACTGGGCCCGAGGTATCTATAAAATTAGTGGTTATTTTTTACTTTAATCTCTGTGTGCCTCTAATCTGGAAAATGGAGATAATGCTCCCTTATCTCATGGGTACTGTGACAATGAATTAATATTTATGAAGCACTCCTATACTGTAGTGACAAGCACCACAGAGAAGCCCATGAGGAAATTAATAATTCTGTCTTCAGACAGGGTTGGAATAGTGTGCAGTAAATAAAGCCTGGGGCTACCCAATGAACAATGAAGAGAAAACAAAATTTTTTTTGTAAGCGCTGCGCACTGAAGGAGACAGGACTCCAGGGGAGAAAAATAGTATGTGATCACATAATAAAAGGCTGTACCATACAGTATACGCACAAGGGGGCCAAATTAAGGTGACACAGGCCACCTTAATTCTAGTATTTCCTAACTTTTGAACACTTGACTTTGCAACCTTAATAATGTTCTTGTAATGGAGGTTTTTGTGGTGTAGTAATTATTTATATTGCAACCGTCACAGACCAGGACCCCATTGTTGTGGGCAAGGTATAATACAATGTATTATATTATATGTAGCATTTTACATGCATGTAAATATCACAGGCCATGGGGCTTTTTTTTGAAGTGATCCATTTTTCAGGACAACTCCAAATCCAAACATGTCCAAGTTTTCATTTTCCCCTTTATTTCCCTCTTTTTCAGTGGCAAAATGGAAAAGAGAGAGAAAGAGGGCAAAACACAGAAAACAAACCACCTCCAGTTCCCAAAAACTGGAGAAAAATGTGAAAAATTTTGAAACCAAAATAATTTTTAATAGATTTTCACAAAATATTCCAAAGAAATGAAAACCCTTTCGAAACTGTCAGAAGAAAAATTGTTTAGAAAATTTTGAAAACACTCGTGAAAAAAATCTTTCCCTTTTTTCAACCAGCTCTTGCACTAGCCATGAATGAACAGAACAGCCTGGGGAACTATTAATTGAAGGTTATCTCTAGCTGGGGAGGCATGTACTGGAAACAGTGAGAATTCCAGTTAGAGGGGGGTGATGACACCAGTTGGTTTTGCGGATTAATAACACCCTAGCCTTTAACTTCGGGAGGCTGTTCAGATAGGCATTGATGGGCTTTTTTTCCCCCTTTTGCTCACTGTTCTCTTCCTTCTCCCATCCATCCACCCACCCACAATTAGATGTATCTGATGTTTCTAGCCAGCAGAAAACTTAGGGCTGGGATAGCAGGGGTCATGATGGAAGCACTTCGGCAGAGCTGCATGCGTGGGAATCTTGCACATTGCTTGCCTAACACTGCTCCTTCCTCTAATCAGTGCTGTCAGGTTCTCACTTTAATGAGCATCAGAATGCACCTAATTGTCTCTAAAAGACTCTATGGGTTTTTTCTGTACAAAACCTTTACAGCCAGAGAAGTGGTTTTTGAAAGGCAGAGAAAAGCAGAGATTCTAGTACAAGGCCCTTTTTGACAACAAACAAAGCAGCTGCTGCCAGTGCTGTGATCAGCTTGTTGTTATGAATCCTGGTGCCTTCAGGGGATTGATTTTCACCACCACCACCCTGGCCTCCATGCTGCTGCTGTGGGACCAGAGGTCTCTGGAGAAAATGCTGGTGACGAAGGTGAGACAGGAAGAAAGAACCCCACATGGATTAAGGCAACCGTTGTCTCTCAGCTCCTCCGAGGCATGTAATCAGCTAGCAACCCTTTGGATTTGTTTTGATAGCACAAAAGCTAAACTCAGGGTAAGCTAATCCACCTCCACCTGACAGAGCCTTCTGCACTTGGATCTAAAGAGCCTCTCTGAGAAGGACCTGCATGGCATTGGGGATTCGCTCTGTTGTTTTCCAGGTGGAGCCCAGCGTTCAGATTTGCTGTTGGTCCCCTGTGAATCAAGTGTTGGGGGAGGCTTGTGGGGCACATGCTAAGCTAGCACATGGCCCCAAACTGGAATAGGAGGGAGTGCTGATTAAGTCACATTGGGGAGCTGGAAGAGCAGGCACTGCTAAAAGTCAGGACTGAGGTGCCTTGTGGGAGTGAGACAATGCTCGGGTTGGCACAGCCTGAGGTGGGGCAGGTCAGGTGTCAGTGCTTTGGCAGTGTGTGGGCACAGGAAGAGCCAGGGACCTGCTGTGGGACAGGACCGAGGGGTGTTGATGTATGGGGGGCCCAGCACTGGAATGTGGGGGCTTTGCTGATGAGGCTGGGACTCTGACCATAGGGTATAACAGGTTTGTCAGAATAAAGCATCTCTCCCTCCTAAGCCCCCACACATGCTGACATAGGAGCAAGACCTCAAGGCCAAAACTCAGCCCTTCTGACAGGTGCCCAGTCCATACCACTAACCATCCAACAAAGGCCAAGGCCTAGCCCACGGCCCCTGGTGGCAGGAGCGTCTGCTCCTCCGACCCATCAGCCAGAGCAAAGGAGGCTTTGTCTGTGGTGAGGAAATGGGGCCAAGAGGTTTCTTTCCCCCCAGGTCAAAGCAGAGGGACGCGATTCCAGAGAGACACGCACCCCGGGCAAGGGACATAAGGCTTCTGCCAAGACGTGGGCCCCATGCCTGTGGCTGGAAGAGGACAGATCTCAGACATAGTCAGAAGTAGGGGAGAGTGGGATATATGGGGCCTAACACCAAACACCAGGCCCTGCTCTTTCTCCCAGCTCCACATACGCAGACCCTTTGGTCTTCTTCCTTCAGCCCCTGGACAGACCTTCCTGGCCAGGGGTGATCTTCCTCTTCCACCCTCCCCTTCCTCGCTCCCTAGCACATCACCCCCCTGCATAGACTTCACCCCTCTCACTGACTCACTGTTCAGCTGGGCCCCTCAGAGGAGCTGGGCCTACAGCCCAAAGGTGGTGATGGGAAGGAACAAGTGACCGAAATGAACAAAAAGCGCCAAACCTGAGCCTCCATTCTCCCTCCAGAATAGCCTCTGAGGCAGGAGCAGCCCTAGGCTGTCAGTGGTGGTAATTCCTGGGCCAGGTCGATTGTGAAGAGCACAGGCATGCTTGGCTGCTCAGGGCTTTGCACTCTCACAGCTGCAACTCCAAGCGCTTGTCTGCTCTCCGATATGGCTGTTGTGCTGCCCATTTAACCTAATAAAAACCCACCCGGGGCGCCATCACTGGAGCGATGGCAGATACTTCGGCTGGCTGCTCACCCCAGCCTCCCCTCCATCTCTCCCAATCACCCTTAATTAAACCAGCTGAAAGCCACAGGCTGATTTTAATTAGAGCAAAATTGCAAAGATTAGAATGAAATTGGCCAATCATTGTTTACAGGGCCATTGTTTGGGAAAACAGTGGGCTGGTAAATTGCCTCTATGCTGGGCTTGCAGCAAGTGCAGACGGTGCCAGGGATGTGGGAGTCCTGCTAAACGGGGCTTGGCACGTACCATATGGCACATTTTGCAGGCTGCAGATGTTGAGATGTTACTTACCAAATTACCCAATGCCAGCACATGCTGCCAACCTCCTTCCCCCGGTCGTGCCCCTCAATACAGAGAGGGGGGTGCATGCTTGGCAAAGCTTGGGTATAAACCCCTGTGAGCTAGCAGGGCTTTTGACAGGATAATGGCTGAGTAGGAAGGATGATCTAGGGCAGGGTGGGCAACCTATGGCACGCGTGCCAAAGGCGGCACATGAGCTGATTTTCAGTGGCACGCACAGTGCCAGGGTCCTGGCCACCGGTCCGGGGGGCTCAGCATTTTAATTTAATTTTAAATGAAGCTTCTTAAACATTTTAAAAACCTTATTTACTTTACATACAACAATAGTTTAGTTATATATTATAGAAAGAGACCTTCTAAAAATGTTAAAATGTATTACTGGCACGCGAAACCTTAAATTAGAGTGAATGAAGACTTTACACACCACTTCTGAAAGTTTGCTGACCTCTGATCTAGAAGATAGTGCACTGAGCTGGGACCCAGGAGATCTGGAGTCAATCCCTAGCTCAGCCATAGACTGCCTGCTTGACTTTGGGCAAGTTACTTGGTGTTACTTAGTACTTCAGTTCTTCCTTTGTAAAACAGTGATAATACATCCCTTTCTGCCAGAGGTACTGGAAGGGTAAGGAGGGTGCTATGTACCAAGAGAGGTTATGAGTTCGAATTCCATTGTTTACACTCTAATTTCCTTTCCTGTCCCCCTCCATTCCCAGAATTCCCACCTCCAGGAAGTGGCATAGCTGAGCATACTCCCACACTTTGTGGGAAAGCATCAGATCGGGCCTTCCCTTCCACCCCGTTCCTGCAACAGCCCTGTCTGGGGATAGCAGCAAAGTTGGGAGTCTCACACTGCTTGGACAGCCCTGGGTGGTAGGGCCATGTACACCTGTGAAGGGTATTCCTGAGGGCCCCTGCTGGCTTGTGCCCTTCTCACATTCATAAGCAGACTCAGACGGGTCAGAGGGAGTTTTGCCTGTACTTTCAACAGAGCAGTGTCAGGCACTCATTTTATAGCTCTGTTTCTGTTAGAGATATCACTGTATTTACAGGGTAATGACATTTTAAACCTCAGACCCCTTAGCTCAAGTATGCCCAGAGAACAACCATGTCCTATAGGCCATTGTTCAGTATCTTAGACATGGAGGGGCAGAGTGTCGGGGAAAATGATTTTAACAGGCCAAAGCCCCAGCCTTCCGGATCCTTTTTATTTAGTCAGTCTCCACGTACAATTATATTTACATGTAAGTATATTAGCATACCGGGAACTGAGTCTCCTCTCACCTACAGCTCTGTAAATCAAGACAATGAAGTCAACGGTACAAACCAGAGAAAAATCAGGCCCAGGACGTTGCATGTGGTATCAGATCTGTTCCATAGCAATTATAAATAGTTCAGACCTTTGTGATTCATTTATTACTATTACACATAGTATTAATATATACTGGCTTGCTATTAGAACTAATGGCTCTGGGATTACCTGTGTTTGTTTATAACTTTAATTTTTAACTGATATAATTAGCAAGCAGTGTGGTCTAGTCGGTAGACCTGGGTTCTATTTCCTGGCTGTGCCATTGAGCTGCTGAGTGCCCTTGGGCAAAACACTTCATCTATTTCCCCTCCCACCCCTTGTCTATTTAGACTGCAAGATCTAAGGTGCAGGCACCCTCTTGCCATGTGTGTACAGTGCATAGCACACTGGGGCCCTGAGCTCATGCTACCATAATACACATACAAAGGCACATAATCATGTGCCTTTCTTTGGGACTAATACAAAACCATCAGGAGTCTTTTCATTGATTTCAGTGGACATTGGCTCAGGCTCTCTGAAACCATCTGCAGGGTGGGAACTGCACAAGCAGGGCCGGCTCCAGGGTTTTTGCTGCCCCAAGCAGCAAAAAAAAAAAAAAAAAAGCAGCTGCAATTGTGATTTGCAGGAGCCCCACTGCACCGCTTCAGTCTTTGGCAGCAGGTCCTTTGCTCCAAGAGGGATTGAGGGACCCGCTGCCAAATTGGCGCCAAAGAGCCAGACATGCCGCCCCTTCCCCGTGGCCACCCCAGGAACCTGCTTGCTGGGCTGGTGTCTGGAGCCAGCCCTGTGCACAAGGAGAACACTATGATCAGCTTACTAGTTTGTCTGTGGGTGGAATCCATCAGCCAGCAGTCCACATCTGTCTGTCTCCAGAGAGGCAAGGGGGAAGCAAGCAGCCCAGCTGCGTGCATGCATTTTTCATTTCTGAACTTCGGTAAATGTTCCTGCAGATTAGATGCAGCCCTCTGGTAAGGTGTCAGTGGACCAAGCCTGAAGTTTTGGCATCTCTGTCTTAGCTCTGAGTACCAGTCTGTATATCTAACCTTGGAAACAATTCTAGGGCCCTGCCCACCAGGAATAGCTGATACACACAGCTGCAGAGCAGAGCAAAGGTTTCAGCCGCAGAATTCCCAGATGGGATCACTATGCTGTCAGCCAAGTCTACGTAGCACTTTTAGCCTGTCCACACTACCTACAAACTTGTTGCACCATTGGCTGAGGCTGGTAGTAAGCATTCTCACATGCAGCCACCCATCAACCCTGTGAGACTGGGGATATGTCCCCCTAAGCATTCACTAGGCTGTGGTGTGGGGAAATGCCTGTGATAGCCTTCGGGTTAATCTGTTTAGATCAAAGGGTGGTAAATGCTTCCTGCAAATCGTCATCTGCTACATGCAGATCACATAGGGTATTATGACAGCAGGACAATTCCCCGGAGAAAACACTACTCAAAGGGGCTTTCCCAGCCAGGCAGTGGTGGCTACCTAGCTGGAAGTCAATGGTTGCTTCCAGTACAGATTGGCCTTTTTACCAATGGATTCGCTGGTTCAAATTCGGCTCACATGTGAAATGAGTTTGGATGCCTCAGCAGCAGGGGATGGGTAGATTCATATACTGGAAAGCCAGAAGGGATCATTGTGATCAGCTTGTCCAACCTTCTGCATCACTCAGTGATCCCCACTTCGGGTCCTTAACGTGTGGTGGAACTAGTGCATATTCTATAGGAGGCCATCCATGGAGTCTCATGCTAAAGCTGCAGAGTGATGGAGCATCCCTTGGGAAGCTTTATCTGTGGTTAATCATCATCATCACTGTGCCCAGGCTGATTTTGTTTCATTTCAATTTCTTGCCTTGATCTTTGGAATAGCAGCTGTGCGTTCAGCCTCCATCCATTCTCTCTCACTCCCACCTCCTTTGAACTGAGCTGGAATTGTTTCCATTCCAGTCTCTCCTCTCGGCTGCCAGAGCAGAGTTATTGATCATGTGAGGGCTGCGTTGAAGGGAGCTAGACCTGTTAGATATAGTCTGTTACCGCCAGTTATGAGAGACTCTGGCTAAATCCCTAATCTATTCAGTTCTCTATGGGCGTACTTAACCAGCTGATATTGCAATATCCCTAGCCCAGTTCACTCCAAATGAGATGTTTCCAGCACACATGTGGGACTTGTCATATATACATGGATTTATATTGTGCTGCATGCCGGCAGGGGCTCATGTGCTCCACAACAAAGGCAGCCAGCACGCCTGCAGGACAGAGCATAGAGGGAGCCGGGCGTTGCCTGGCTCCACGTATGAAGGGAAAGCAACTGAGATGATGTGAGGTGGTAGCTGAAGGAGAGGGAGGCTAGCCTTGTGGTTACAGCCCCGGGCTGGAACGCAGGAGATCTGGGTCCAATTCCCTGCTCTACCACTGACTCCCTTTGTGACCCTGGGTTCTGTTCCTCAGTTCCCCATCTGTACAGCATGTAACAGGGTGGCACCCCACCTCTGAGGAGCACCCTCTGGCCAAGTGTGTCTGCACCTCTGTCAGTCTGTGGTGACCCCTCCAGCCAAGTCTCACTGTGTATATGGAATACAACTCAGAGCCCTTCTGGAGTAGCAATGCAACAAAGTCTTTCAGCGCTCCTGGCCCTGATAGGGAGCCATGCTCGCAGGGCCTCCTCCATGGAGACTCTTCTCCTGCTCTGGTCTGTTTTGGCCCCTGCTGGGCCTCTTAACAGTTCAGATCCTCTTCTGGGGTTTATCACTGTACAATTGTAGGTCACTTCCCCAGTGGCCTATGAGGGGGACTCGGGCCTGCATACTACTCCAGGTCCCCACCCAGGGACCCTAAGAATCGCAGCCACATGCCACCATGTCCCTTTAACAACCACTTTCAGTTCCCAGGGCCACTTCCCTGCAGCCCCAGCCTTCACCAAAGCTTCAGCCTACCTCAGGGCTCTTTTGTGTTCAGGCCCGACAGCCAGCCAGCAGCTCTTTCTCACTTCTCCTAGTTCCTGCCCATGCTGAGCTGGCCGTGGTGCTGCAGTTCCCTTTGGCCAGCCAGAAGCACCACCCGCACTCCCCTGGCTGTAAGCTGCAACTGAGTTTGGGCTGCACTGCAGCTCCTTTTATACTAGCTTGCAACCATGTGAATGGTTAGCCCCTTGCAGCCTTCCTGACTGGCTATATCCCACACAGCCTCTCTGTGCAGCTTGGAGGACTGCTCTACTGTACTTTCCTGGGACGGGTATGGGAGGACCCTAGTCCTGCCTGTCACAAGTGGGGATGAGAATCCTGTCTGATCTATTAAAGCGTGAGCTCTTGTGGGCAGAGCCTGTCTCACTAGGTGCCCGTTACCGTGCCTAGCACAATGGGCCCTGATCTTGCTTGGATCTCCTTGGATCTACCTTCACCCACCCCTAATGGAAGGTGGTACAATGACCAGTACATACTACAACCTTTGTGACTGCGATGGGGGTTTATGTTCTCTCCCATTTCCCCATCCTCCCCTCCCTCTAATCTGGATACTGGAGTTTATGGCTGCTTTTTCTTGGCTTCTTTCTCCAGAGAGTTTGCCCGCTGGAAGGTGAATAACTTAGCCTTGGAAAGGAAAGATTTCTTCAGCTTGCCGCTGCCCTTGGCCCCTGAATTCATCCGGAACATCCGCCTCCTGGGACGAAGGCCCAGCCTGCAACAGATTACAGAAAACCTGATTAAAAAATACGGCACACATTTCCTGCTCTCTGCCACTCTGGGAGGTAAGTGCCTCCTGTGCCAAAGTTATGCACGTGGGGCCAGATTCTCAGCTGTAAATTGGCATTGACATCAGTGACGCTAACTCCATTTTCACCAGGTGAGGATCTGGCCCATGCAAAATAGCCTTTACCTTTCATGCTTTCCTTATGTAGCAGCATCGAGATGTGAGCATGGTCTGCCCAGTTCTTGGAACACTGCATGCTCATGGAACTACTGTTGCTGGCTCAGCAGCAGAAGTGATGACCAGCCAAGATCTTCCAAAGTGGTTAGTGATTTTGGGGTCCCAACCTGAGAACCGTGAAAAGAGACTCTTTTTCGGAGGGCGGATGTGCTGCACTTCCTGAGAATCAGGCCCCTTTCCAGCATCTCAAGTTGGGTCCCTCAAACCACTAGTCACTTTGGAAAAATCTTGGCCGCTGTTGCTGTGGTGGGGCCCATAAAACCAGCAACTAATGTTTGGCAAGGAGAGCAGCAGAAAAGAGATGGGTTTTAAAAGAGATGCATGGATGTTTTCAATGTCTGGGAGCATCTTGGAGCAACGGGGTACAAGCAGCAGCAGAACAAGTCCTAAATACGAGGACTCCAATAAGCATGGGGACTCTTTACTGAGAGACCATGGGGCTGGGAGCACACAGACATTTCCACTTAGCTGATGCTAACACGTAAAGCTGGTCTCGGCACTCCCAGGCCTGCAGAGGGCCAGGCAAGGCGTGCTCCATCTCCGAATGGAGCAGGAGAGTCTCCAATGACACAACCACAGTCCTCTGGCCAAGCGCCACTGGGCCCCCCAAAGGAATGCCCCGATGCTCCTGAAGCCTCAAGCGCTGGGTTGCTTGGCATTGGGGGCAAGTCCTGGAGCATGGCTCAGGGATCTGATGGGGACGTGAGAGGTGCAGGAGAGATGGAGGGAAGAAGTGGAATGGGTTGTATTTGTGTGCTAGCCTCTCGTGTTCTGTCCTGCAAATGGGCCACTGTGCGAGGGCCAAGGCAGTAAAAGATAAGACGCAATGTTCCTTTAATAAGGGAGGCTGGTTCTGTAAATCCATGCACAGGGACGTGTCCCCAGGCAGAGGAAGGGCCAATGTAATGGAGAGAGAGAGCCTCTAATGGTGCCCTTCCGCCTGCCCGGCAGAAACAGTTGGGATTCCTGCAGGTCTCTGCATGATTGAGCCTCCTAGCTGGGCACTGGCTAGCTGGCCCGGGAGTGGCAATGTCTCACAGCCGGCTCAGGATGGCCATCGAGCAGCAAGGGGCTGTGACACTGCTTGGGCGATCCGGTGCTCAGTCTCCAGGGTCTGATTAGAGTGGCTGGAAATCAGAGGGGCTGCAGACTGACGTCCCCCACTGGGCCAACTCGCACTCCTGCGAGAGGCCTTGTGGGGCAGACCTACCCAGCAGCCCATCCTTCGGGCTTGTATTGCTGTGAGGGATGGCCAGCCCGGAGGGGCAGCAGGGAGGCGGACTCTGGCTCCATTCCTGCCCATGGATGACTGAGGGTGAAGCAGAGTTGAGCGTCCCTGGAGCACACTGACCAGCTCACGTGCCTGTGCAGGAGAAGAGTCCCTGACCATTTTCGTGGACAAGCGCAAGCTGAGCCGGAAGGCGGAAGCGGTCGGGACGAGAGGGGGTGGGAACAGCTCCACTGTCTCCCTGGAGACTCTGCACCAGCTGGCTGCCTCATACTTCATTGACCGGGAAAGCACGCTGCGCAGGCTCCACCACATCCAAATAGCCACAGCCGCCATCAAGGTAAGACCGCCGCTGAGCACGGAGCAGGAGGTCCCAGAACGGTGGGGGTGACAGCAAGGGGGACCCTGCCTATCCAGATGGGGGGGCTTAGCACCTCTGACATTAGCTTTCCAAAGTAAAGCAAAGGTGAAAGGGATACAGAGCTCATTCCAGGAGGGATGGGCTTGCAAGTACTTACTCTGCGTATTACAGTAGCCGCTAGACACAACAGATGCTGCACAAACACATTGGAAGGAACAATGTCTGTCCCTACAAACTTACAATCAAAGTACACAAGGCAGATAAAGGGTGAGAGGGGAAACTGAGGCACAGAGCAGGACGTGACATGCCCAAGGTCACCCAGGCAATCAGTGGCAGAGCCAGAAAGAGATCTCATGTCTCCAGACTCCCAATGCATTGCCCAAGGCACTGAGCCATTGTCACAGGGTGGCCCCTCCTCACATGCCCCTCCTGTGGTAGGCTGCGGCATGATATCTGCTCCTGCCTCAGTTTCCCCTCGGTCGAGCCATAAAGAGAGACAGTCTGTCTCGCAGACCAATTCAGAGAGACACCTTTAAGCATAACTTAGTCATGAACACATACAATAGTGCATAGAACTCTCATGGTAAAACAGTTCTCCCAGTTCCCACAGGAACACTCATCTAGATACAGGGATTTCTCCAGTCCCCTCTCTGGGGACAACGCTTGCATGTCACCCACCCGTGAGTCCCCCAGCACTCCTTTCTGCCCTTGTTCCAGGGCCCCTCTCTCCCAGCCAGCCACCTGAGAGCCACCAGTCCCCTGACTCTTCTACCCTGAACACAGCTCAGCCCTTTTCAGCCTCCCAGCACTGGCTCTCCAGCTCAGGAAGGGCAGCAGGCTAACCCCTCCACTGGCCTCCTAGCATTTCCTCCCTATTCGCAGGGAAGACCCACATCATTCTCTCCTCTCTGCAGCTTCCCTGTCTCTCCCAGGCAGCTCTCACCTGCTACTGCCTGGCGCTCTCTTTATAAGGGTCCAGCTGCTTTCTTTTAATCCCCGTTGGGCAGCTGCTAATCAGTCACAGGTGCACTGGACTCTCTTACCTCTCATAGGGCACAGTCATGCTGTGACAGCCACTCCCTCCCAAGGCATTGCCCTCTGGCTGAGAAAACTTGGGTTCGGTGGCTGCTTCTGCTACAGAACGTGTGTGACTTCGAGTAAGTTGCTTCTGTTCCCCTCTGTGATGCAGGGCCAGTAACACTCTTCCTTGGTCTGGCCTGTAAGGGGTTGTCTAGGGCTGTCTCTTGCTCTGTGTTTGTACAGTGCCTGACACAATATACATAAATAATAATAAACTATCTGGGCAGGGGAGTCATCACCGGACCCTCCAAATGACATGTCTTGTTCTGATCATCTCTACCCCTTAGCAAGCTGATGTCTTGCTTTCACCTTGTTCCCTGGCTCCTGTGGCTTAGCCCCTGGGTATCTTCTATGGCTGAGAACAATCCATCAGGAAATAAAACACTAGCCTTTCATCGTAAGAGCCAGCAATGAAATCCACCACTCGGTATCCCACCCGTCGGCTCCAAATGCCTACCATTAAACTGCCCCATCAGGTGGCCATTCATGGCATGGACCAACATGGCATTCTTATGCTGTGATCTGCAGCCAGTGTTCTGTCATCAGAGTGGGGGGCTCAGGGAAACGGCTGGTGTCCGGACTCACAGGGCGACATTGGCCAGAGGGTGTGAAAAGCTCCCCTCCACCACTCTGCTGGTGCACCTCAGCCCTGACCTACAGCCCACTACTGGTCCAGTGCTGGGTCTCCACACCCTGCTCTGTTGTGGGTAGAGAAGCCAAGTCAATCTCCTCGTGTGGTTGGAGACTGGGCTGAGAGGCTCCAGTGTAAACCCTTCCTGAGCTCTGAGCTTCATGCCGTAGGTGGGGGGAGCTCGCTGTGGAAGGGGGAGGGGCAGAAATGGTGAGTGGTCGAAGGTCCAGTTCAGATGAAATAGAAGGAACACGGGAAGAGGCCAGAAGGGTGGTGAGGTCCCCTTGCGAAATCCTGGCCCATGTGGTCTCAGGCGGCAGGGTGACCTTGGAAAGCAAACGTAATTCAGAGGCCGCAGGGCCATCCTTGCTGAAGAGTTGCTGCTCTCCCGCTGGCATTGCTCTGCTACATCTGTGCCTTTCCTCTGAAAGTGTCATGCCAGCTCCCAGCCTGGAGCAGCTGTGTACAGATCAGGCAAAGCGCTCATTGTGGTGGACTATATAGGAGAGGGCTCAGCCTCCATCCTGGTCTGTTTCTCTGAAAATGGGAGGCCAACTGTGCACTTCCTCCTTCCCCTCCATGTAGAACCCAACGTAAGTGTTTTTCCTCTCGCCCACTGGCTGCTGACAGCGTGGCACAGAGGATGCAGCGTGAGCTGGGGAATCAGCAAATCTGCTTACTAGTCCGGGCTGTGCTGCTGAGTTACATGCGGCAAATCTCTACACTCTGAATTCCTTCTGTAAAACAGCTGTGCTTTGAGATCTCTGGACAGGCTGTTCTCATACGGGCCTTTCAGGGTCGACTTGTGATTGTTGGATCTGCCCCCTCTGCTCTTTGAAGCCCCCTGTGTTAATGTGATTGAGCTGAGTGGCTCTAACGTGATTGAGGAGCATAGAGCAGGTGTGCCACATACAGTCAGGGGACGGGACAGGAATCTCCTGGTCCCTGTTCTCTCCACCCCCATCCCGATGCTGCACTTGGGATGCAAACTGTGGCTGGTTGAAGCCCAGTCCCCGCCCTGGGCTCTCCTCCCGCAGCCTGCCAATTATAACCCCATCTCTGGCAGCCAGCGTCCCCGCTGGGAGGGGAGAGGGAGCCGGAGCGAGGTTAGCGCCTTCCTGTTAGTTATAGGAAATTGGCCACGCTAACGAAGCCAAGCTGCATCAGGCTGGAGGCAGAGCTGCTCTCTGTCAACAGGCCAATTAGCATGCAATTATTTTCCCTTTCTCCCAGCGCTGCCAGGCCGCCTGTCTCTCGCACTGCCACAGACGCTCTCGCTCGGGACTGCTCTGCTGGCCTGGCTGGCTCCTTGTTGGCAGGAAGTACGGCCCGGGGCCACTGACTTACATTTGCTTTCCAAGGTCGCCCCGCCTGAGACCACCTGGGCTGGGATTTCGCAAAGGGACCTCACCACCCTTCTGGCCTCTTCTCATGTTCCTTTTATTTCATATGAACCAGACTACTGTATTGCACCTTCACTGCTCACCATTTCTGCCCCCTCTTGCTCCTTCTATGGCCCTGCCTGGTCTCCAGGTGCTGAGAACAGAGCGTGGACTATTAGTGCCGAGTTGGCTAATGCCCGATGGGGCCACCACCAGCAGATGCCACCCTGCCATTGCTGGGGGTTGGTTCTGGGATGTAATAGGTCCTTTTCCTTCCCTAACTACTTATCTGGTGTGCCAGGCTTCCTGGGCTGGGAACTGGCCAGCATCCAAGTTCTCCCTGGCAATGCAGCAGGGCAAATCCCCTCACACGTGCAATGACTTCAGTAAGGGGACGAGAGTTCTGCGTGGCCCCAGGACTGGCACAGCCGAGGGTTTTGAGAGTCAGGCCTGCAGTGCCCGGGTAGAGGGGCACAGAGCCCAGCACTGGCTTAGGAAGGAGTATGGGTCAGGCCTGAGGTGCATTGACAGAGCTCTGCATGTTTTCAGCTGCAGGCTCAGACCCTAATTGCTGAGGTGTGATGCAAACGCCAGGTCCTGCCTCACTCATTCTCTTACTACCCCTTGTTCTCGCAGGTAACTGAAACCAGGACGGGCCCTCTAGGCTGCAGCAACTATGATAACTTGGATTCGGTCAGCTCGGTTCTCGTCCAGAGCCCTGAGAACAAAGTACAGCTACTAGGTGAGGACGGCAGCCTTCCTTCTTTCATCCTCCACGCCTAGCAACAGCCAGAGCCAGCCGCTACAGCACTCATTGAGGGAGGGACAGGCCAGTGGGAGAGAGGAGGGATACTGAAGCAAGGATGGGTAGGGCCCCAAGTAGAAGGAGGGAGAGAGTGTACAGGAGTTAGGTCAAAAAAGGGTCCCATTTACCCAGAATGCCCCAATGTTGGGGGGCATACCCCATGTCATAAGTGATCCCAACAGGTTAGGTCAGTCTTCACTGCATGCTGACTCCTATCAGGGCCCAAGCATGCACTGCCCCACTAGTCCCAGCTGGGCCCTGGGCCCCTATAAGGTTGGATGGAAAGGTGCTTTGGAGGGTGGGGGAGAGAACTGCAAAGTGGGGGTTGCTGGGGGTGGGAGAACACCAGGAGGCCAACCCTGGAGAAGGAACAACCCTGCCCCGGCTGCCAGAACCCTGAGTGGTGCAGCAAGCCAAGCTCACCCAGTCCCACAGCACAGGAGCTGCAGGATCCGCCACTGTGGGATGAGTGCTGGGTAGGATCTCACCAAAACCACCCCAGGGCAAGTCTGTAACCAGGGCAGGACAAGTGGATCAGCTGCCCAGGGTGCAAAGCCACAGGGGCGGCTCAGACCAGTGATGACAGGTGGCATGGAGCTCAGTGGGGCCAGCAATGCCAGGCAGGCTCGGTGGGGCCAGCCCCACAGTGTAGGAGCACCACCTCCACCCCCAAGTCCCCTCAGTGAGCCACCCAGCCTGTCTGGGTCAGGGGGACACAACCAAAAAATCTGGGGGAGCATATGACCCCACATGATCCCCTACACATCGCCTCTGGTAGGGGGCACAAATACGCTTGCTCGCTCCCAGGCTCTGGGAATCCTCACTGGTCACAACAGGCCATAACCATTTACAAGGAGTCCTGAGCCCCAAAAGGTTGAGAACCACTGAGCTGCAGTACCCAGCACTGAGGGGTAGAGCCTCAGCTGGTGTCAATCGGCAGAGCAGCCCATGGAGCTATTCTGAGTGAGCCTGGTGGAGGAGCCAGCCCTGGATGTTTGCCTGGACCGGATCCAAATTACTGCAGATTCTCTGGGTCTGCAAAGCTAGGCGAGGGGTCTCCCAAGAAGAGGCTTCCTGGTGAGATGTCCGTCACTTCCAGGGTCAGTCCCAGTCAGAACCCATAAACAAAGAACCCACGTAGAGAGCTGGGGATGGGACCCAGAAAAAAGTGAATTCAGCTTTTCCAACTCTCCCAAAGGTTGAGGGACAGGGCTGAGTTTGGGGATGAAGATGCCAGTCATGCTCAGTTTAACCAAATTGGTTCAACCATCTCTATCTCTGAAATGCCTGGAGAGACCCTGACCCCTGGGAGTCCCAGCCTGCTTCGCATGTTTAAAATGAGCATCTGCACTTTTGTAGCTTCTCTGAACTGAGTCTCTGCAGCTGTAGAAATCCATCCCTTCCTAGACCGGAGCTTCTACCCTGACAGTTATTGGGCAAAGTGGGGAGAGGTCATCAAGTCCCAGATCACATCATATCTGATGCTCCTGGTCCAGAACCTCCACGCATGGAAACTGGTGTGGTTGATGTAGCGACATCAATATTGCAGACTCTGGGCCAGAGTCAGCCCTGGTATCAATGGATGTGGCTCCACTGCTGTTCATAATGCTGAATTTGGCCCAAATCCCCGCAGATGGGAAACACAGAGCGCTGAGTGCTGGGGTACGTGTGGGGCATCCACTTGTCTCACCTTTCCTGGGACTCTCCCTTTGTGCAGGGCTGCAGGTGCTGCTGCCTGACTACCTGCGGGAATGCTTTGTGGCAGCTGCGCTCAGCTACATCACCTGCAGTTCGGAGGGAGAGCTCATCTGCCGGAAGAATGACTGCTGGTGCCAATGCGGGCCTGGCTTCCAGGATTGCAATTGCCCTGAAGCCGACATCCAGGCAATGGAAGACCATCTGCTGCAGATCCAGGATGCCTGGGACAATCACAACAGACAGTTTGAGGAGTCAGGTGAGGCCAGGAATGTGTGTGCTCACTGAGACCCACTCCTCTTACTGAGACTGCTGTGCTGGAACAGACCAGTGACCCTGCTAGTCTGCTGTCCTAGCTCTGACAGTGCCAGATATTTCCCAGTTGTATTAGCTAAGCTATTAGCCAGGATAGTCAGGGACACAACCCCATGCTCTGGGTGCCCCTAAACCTCCAATTGCCAGAAGCTGGAACTGGACAACGGGGGATGGATCACTCAATAATTGTCCTGTTCTCTTCATTTCCACTGAAGCACCTGGTACCAACCACTGCTGGAAGACAGGATACTGGGCTAGATTGGTCTGACCCATTATGGCCATTTTTATGTGGGAAGGTTTACTCCATTATGCAATAAGCTACCCTCTGTGTAGAGATTTCTTCCTGACCCAGATTGTAATCAGTTTACACCTGGAAGAATGAAAATGTAGACCCTCAGTGGTTATCCCAGCCAGTCTCACTGCAATGTTTGTTTCAGTATAAAATCTTTAAAAATGACCGTTTGCCTCAATTATATCCAGTAGCAGTGAGTTCCACAGGTTCCTCATATATAGACTTAAAAAAAAGACATAATTGCCTTTCAGGGTATCCCCTTGTTTTTTTGTTATTATGGGATGGGGTAAACAGCAGCAGCTGGGATCACAGCCACATCCGTCCCCTTGTCAATTTTAAACCTGAATTCAGTACTATTAATGCTTCGGAGGCAGTGTGGCTAGTAGACAGGGCCTGGACTGGGAATCAGAACTGCCCAGAGGGACAGGGAAAAGAGAATGACAAAAGATGCATGAAGTGGGAATTTGAAAGCAAAGTGGGTTCTTGCATTGCGCTCTCTCTCTTGGCAATCTGGTTTCAGATCCTGAAAGTCACCCAAGTGGAAATGGGTAGAGGGGGTCTCTGTCTCTCGTACTTATCTGAATCCCACTACTAAAGTGTTTGACAGCTTCCCAGAGACAATTTTTGTTAATTACAAAGGGCCAGATTCTGACAGCCTCCCTCATAGTAAATAGCACCTTACAGCCTGATCCAAAGTCCATTAATGCCAATGGGAAGATTCCCACTGAGATCACTGGCCTCTGATCAGGGCATTAAGCCACCAAAGACCCCATTGAAAACAATGGGACCCTGGAGAGTAAAATGCCATTCAGTCTGAGTACAGGAATCAGCCCGTGGCACCCTAACTTTAGGCCACGTTGGTGATCTCTGGCATGACATAGCTAAGGGGGCTGATGGTCGGGAGCACAGGGCAACTGGCAGAGCTCTGTGCGTCCAGGACTGAAACAGCTGGTGTGCTGGTTTGCAAGGAAGGTGCAGTGGCAGAGCTGTTTGGGTCCCCACGACTGAAACAGCCAGTCAGGAGTGAGGTGCATTGGCCTAGCTGCATGGGAGGAGCGTGACAGCTCAACGCCTGGCTTCAACCAGGGTTACCAGCCTCTCCACTAATACTATGTGCAACGGAAGATTAATCCATTAGCTCCAGTGTAGGGAAAATGACTTCAGAAATCTCTGCCTCGGTCTCCAAGTGGTCTCTCCTTTCCACCAGGGACACCCTTGCCAGGGTGAATATCTAGGCCTAGCAAGCAGATGAAAGGTACAACCCCACATGGGCATTGAGCCATCCCGACGCCAGTGACAGTCAGTGGGAACAGGGGGCTCTCAAGAGACATGCACAGCACCTTGGGGAACTGGCCCTGCCCCTAGGAATTCAGTACCCTGAGGAGCGTGCATTAGAGCTGCTGTGGCAGGATGTTGCAGGGAACCAGCACCTCCTCAGTTAAGTCTGGCAGGGGAAACCAAACGGTACCTGCCTTGCTTTCGCCGGGGGGACCTGCTTGAGTCCCAAGGGGGACTTGTGTGCAGAGAAGTAGCGTGAGGTCTGGCTGGGAAAGGTGGGAACTGTCTGAATGTGAAGGATTGGCATCGTGGCTAGAGCATGCCCCAGCGGTCACTGGTAACACCTTCTCCACCAATACATTAACAGCAACAGAGCATGGTCTAGTGGATTGGGCATCTGATTGGGACTCAGGAGACCCTGGTTCTATGCCAGGCTCCATTCATGTGACCATGGGCAAGTTGCTTTACTGCATTCTTCTTTGGTTTCCCTTCCAACCCCGTGTCTGTCTGATCTAGTTAGAATATCAGCTCTCTGGGCAGGTGGACTGTCTCTGACTCTGTGTATGTACAGCACGTGCGGCCATGATATTCACTGCCTACCCTTAGGTGCTATGAAAAAACAATAAATAAAACTGCATTAAATAAACTAGTAGTATTTCAATATAGAAATGAATGAGACCTTACTATTAGTCTAACCAGGTAGTGTGACCTAATGGATCAAGCCCTGGCCTGGTACTCAGGGTCTATTCCCAGCCCTGCCACTGGCCTGCTAGGTATCTTTGTGTAAGTCATGTGCCCTGTCTCTGCCTCAGTTTCCCCAGCTGTAGAATGGGGATAATGTTTCAGAGATCTCTTGTAAAATGTCTTAAGCTCTAGTGATGAAAATTGCTAGATGAGAGCTAGGTATCATTACTATAATTCTGTCATCTATACTGCACTAGTACTTAGAGTCTCATTCATTGCTCAAAACCTCCTTGTGCTAGGCACTAGCCATGTACATAACAAAGAAATGGGCCCTGCCACAAAGAGCTTACAGCTTAAATGTGTTTTTCTTTGAGGGAAATGGTGTCTAGCATCTCCAGCTAGGACATGTCCCAAGTTCTAATCCTGTCTCTGTAGCCCAGGGCAAGTCAGTTCACCCCCTGCCTCAGTTTCCCAGCTGTAAAATAAGGAGAGTGCTCCTTCCTGACCTACCTGCCAGGGGCATTGTGAGGACAGTTTGTAGGGTGCTAAGTATTACTATTGTGTAATTTTAGCAAAGCTACAAGCTCTCAGAGGCCAAATTCAGAGTTGATGTGATGGGGGTGGGAAGGGCTGGTGCCATGGGGGCAGGCGTGCTCTGTCCCACCAGTCCTTGCAAAGAACCCCTGTGCTAAGTCCATTTGCATGGGTGTTGTGCAGGGGCCACGTGTTTGGACTGGTGGCTAAGGCAGGGGAAAGACTCTAACCTGGATGATAGGCCCCACCTGAGGGTGACTCCAGCCTTATCAGACAGCTCTTCCTGCGTTGCATTCCTGCTCTGCTGACTTCCCCTTCTCTACCCACAGAGGAGCTCCAGTCCCTGGTGAAGAGACTCCCAGAGGATCACTTCGTGAACATGACAACAGTCTCCCAGTACTGGGCAATGGACCTCGACGTGCAGCATCGCTACCAGCAGCTGGGCACCAACCTGAAGCTGCTGCTCAAGAAAACCCATCGAATCATCCGGCGTCTCTTCAACCTCTGCAAACGCTGCCACAGGCAGCCTCGCTTCAGACTGCCAAAGGAGAGGTACGGTGTCCCCTGGCGCCAGCTGTCGGCTGGGTGGGACAAGGCCTGGGATCACCTGGCCCAGTAGTTATGCGCTGCACTGACCAAACTGGGACTAGAAGGATGACGGCCCATCTCCTAATGTGTCACGCCATGGAAGCATTCCCCAGTGTGTTGGGGAGCTGAGTAGAGAAGCCAGCCCTTGGCAACTGAACTGCTTTGCCCCCTTAGTGCTGGCTCTTCCAGGCTCGGGGTGGTGTCATGGGGATCCTTGCCTGTGCCATGGCTAACCTGAGGACTCTAGTCTCCAGGGCTGGTCCCTCTCCCCAGAACAATAAATATGCCCAGAGGACAGGCCACCACACTGTCCTTCGGGAAGAGCGGTAGCCGTGTTCACGCTGGCACTAAGGAGCCTTTTCTCTCTTGCCTCCTTCTCCTTTAGATCTTTACCCTACTGGTGGAACCGCATTCAGTCCTTCCTGTACTGCAGTGAGACCACCCCACCGGGGACTTTCCTGGAAGACAGCCACAGCTGCACCTGCCCCTCTGACCTTGTCTCCTGCCAGGGGTCCATACCATGTGCCTTGGGCGACGGGCCAGACTGCGCTGCCTGCGCTGAGGAGAACAGCACCCGCTGTGGGACCTGCAACCCAGGCTACGTGCTCAGCCAGGGCTTGTGCCGTCCGGAGCTGGCGGAGTCCCTGGAGCACTATCTTGGCCTGGAGACAGACCTGCAGGACTTGGAGCTCAAGTACCTCCTCCAGAAACGGGACAGCCGCATTGAGGTGCACTCCATCTTCATCAGCAATGACATGCGACTGGGGAGCTGGTTCGATCCCTCCTGGAGGAAACGCATGCTGCTGACCCTCAAGAGCAACAAGTACAAGCCAGGGTTGGTCCACATCATGCTGGCCCTCTCCCTCCAGATATGCCTCACCAAGAACAGCACCCTGGAGCCAGTCATGGCCATCTACGTCAACCCGTTCGGGGGCAGCCACTCAGAGAGCTGGTTCATGCCTGTGAAGGAGCGGGGCTTCCCGGACTGGGAAAGGACTAGCGTGGATGCCTCAGCCCTGTGCCAAAATTGGACACTCACCTTAGGAAACAAGTGGAAGACCTTCTTTGAGACAGTCCATGTGTACCTGAGGAGCCGGATCAAGTCTCTGGATGATAGCTCCAATGAGACTGTCTATTATGAGCCCCTAGAGATGGTGGATCCATCTAAGAACTTGGGATACATGAAAATCAATAGCTTGCAAGTCTTTGGCTTCAGCATACCATTTGACCCGGATGCCATCCGGGACCTGATCCTTCAGCTAGATTACCCATACACCCAGGGCTCCCAGGACTCGGCCCTCTTACAGCTCATAGAGATCAGAGATCGGGTGAACCGGCTTTCACCGCCTGGCAAAACCCGGCTTGATCTTTTCTCTTGCTTGCTCCGGCACCGGCTTAAGCTGGCCAACAACGAAGTGGGAAGGATCCAATCCTCCATGCAGGCCTTCAGTGCTAGACTGCCAAGCCCCATGGAGTATGAGACTGGCAAATTGTGCAGCTAGCCTTGGGGCACCTGGAATCTCGGAGGAGGGGCCAAAGAAAAGGGAGGGGGATGGAGAACCGAGACTTCTGAAGGCTTTACCTTAGTGCCAACCGTGTACTTCCACGGGACATCACGTGACCAGCCACGGGGATGGCAGAGTGTGAAGGATGCAAGGAGATGCCCAGGCCATGGCAAGAGACTGCAAGGCAGCAGATGCAAATTGGTCAGAAAGGGGAGACAGGCTGCTCAGTTTGTAATGGCTTGTATTTCTCCCCCTTCCCAGTCACAAATGACACTTGTGACCAGGCAGAAAAATCAACAGATTATTTCACCTGGGAACAGGCCCGTGTGGGGGAGAAAGCTGGTGAGAGGAGTCTGCCCTAGAGAAGAGACATCAGGTAGTACCTCTGCCTGTGACCTTGCCTTCTGGCCTGTGAGCCCAGCCAGTGCTTCACACAGAGTTGGAAGGCGAAGGGACAGGTGGCAAGACCTCAGACCCCCAGGAGGCCAGAACTGCTCAGAGCGCTTCACTCCCACCCACCTCGTGGGAAGAGGCTGGCTACAGCCTTCCTCAGTGCAGGCACTTTTGTATTCTTTTTAACAGACGTTTCTACCCACATCCCAGCTTTTCCATTATCCGTGTCAATTTCTAAGTCAACATATTCCCTGCCTCTTCCTTCCACCCCAACCTGCTCTCTAGCACCATTCCCTTGATGGCAGGGGAGAAGCTGGCCGATTCCAGCTGGGGGGGGGGTCTGTGGGACAGGCAGCCCTGCCTGATCTCCCCTATTCCCACATGGAAGCGAGGAGCACTCCGCCCTCCTTCTGCATCACGGCACCATCAATGCACCTTGGTACATTGAGCCAAGACGTTCCATCGTCGACATGAGCAGCGACTGGGCACCTGGATGGACACACCTGTCATTACAGTCAGAGGTGGAGCTTTGTGGGTAGCTTCTCCTTTCAGGTTTTTATTTATTTAATCAATTGTTGTTGTTGTTTTTAAACGTACTTATTTGGGGGGAGAGGATTCAATTCTTGTCGATTTCTCCAACCGAGATCCACCTTAGTCAAATGTATCTGGTTTAATATATTTTTTAAAAGATTGCCTTTTTGAGCAAAACAAAACAAAGTTGAAAACAACGTGGTCTTGGGCTGTGTCTTTTTGAATGGAGAGGCTCTCTGGGCATGTGTGAAGAGGTGCTCGGCATAAACGTGGACGGATACCTTGGGGCAACTATCAGTGGATGGGATGCACAGGTGGAGATATGAACAGCCAGATGCACATATGATTATGTAGATGCGATGGCAGAGGGATGGGTGCGCATAGGCAGGGAAGGACACCTGCGGGGCAGTGTGGATATGAATTGGAGAGCCAGGGGGAGGTGGTGGTAGATAGGTATTGATGGTTCTGAGAGGGCAGGTGGGGATGTGAAATCAGACGGGGTTGTGATGAAGGTGGGGGTCTGTAGAGGTGAAATAACCTGTAGAGAGATCTGTGCATGTCCATCCACACACATGTAGCAGAAGTTCCCAACCTATTTTTGGCACGGTTGCCATGGCTCCTTTTCTGCTGAGCCTTTTCTGTTTTTTTCCTCCTCATTTTGTTTTCCCTTTTGTTTGAAGTCTATTTATAACCCTTGTACCTCTGCTCTTAGCCACACAGAGATCAGGAACCCCCACTGATTTGAGCACTGATGCTGGTTTCTCATTGTTAAATGAAGCCCTTGTCCCCATGTGTGGTTCCCTGGCTGATGGCTGCAGCCAATAGATCCTGCAGCGAGATGATGTAGCCCAATCCTCAGTATTGGCCAACCTTTGTCATCCCCTGAACCTGGGGGCAGCCACAGCCTATTTGAGTCCTGGGCGCAATTTAGAGGGGCCTTCGGGCTGGTGTAAGCATAAGGGATGCTGCCATATGTGGGGAATGCCTGGAGCACAGCATGACTCGCATACTGTGCTTTCCCCCACAAAGGCCATGCCCCCCACGCTGAGGGCTGCAGGAAGGTTGGTGTAGAGACAGTTATGGCAGCTGCACACCACCTGTGGATTTCCCCAGATGAGCTGTCTGATGCCACACAGGGGCCCCTTTACATCACTGGAGAGGGGCTAGAGCTCTGGAGCAGGGCTCACAACATGTGTTCCTGCAATGTCAGGCCAGGAGCTCTTTAAATGCTTTTGTAAACCCCATGGAATCACTGTGGAGATTTACAGGGAGCCAGCAGGGTAAGGTGGGTTAGTTTAAAGGCGGGGGGCTGGTGAATAGAGACAGCAGCAAGGGAGAGCTGGAGCTGCTGTCTATATTAGCCGGCACCAGCAGGCAGCACAGTCTGGGGATAATCTATACATGGAGAATCACAAGGTGAGAAAAGCCTGGCCCAGCTTCTCCATATCCCCTTCTACCAAGCAGCAACCCAGCCACAGGTAACGCTCTCAGGCCTTCAGCTCACATATGAGCAACATGGATCCAATCCACCGTCTCCCCAGCCAGCTCGAATCCAGACGAGGTACCTGAGCACTGCACTACTGAAATGTAATCCGAAGAGGACACACCTGTATTTCCCTGCTGCTGGCGTGCCAGCCTTTCACAGCAGGCCATAAAGTCACTGCACAGCTTTCTTTGTGGCTACTGAAAACAGAACAGGGCCTTATTAAAAATCCCTGAGTGAAGCAGAGAATTGCAGACACCTTTTGAGGGGGCACAGATCTCAAGCATGCCCCCTTGTGGCAGAGAGTGGCCCTTCTGCCCCTTGCAAGAATTACTCCCAGATCAGAATTCTTAGACTAAGATTCTACCAGGGAAGGGCTTTAGACCTTCAAGCTCCTGGAAGCCTGGGTGCTAATTCAAGCACGCATCTCCTCCTAACTTCATGAATCCCGCAGCCTCCCCTGGGCAATACTTCTTCTGGCAGGCTTACCCTCCTGGTTTACATAAGAACGGCCGTACCGGGTCAGACCAAAGGTCCATCTAGCCCAGTATCTGTCTACCGACAGTGGCCAATGCCAGGTGCCCCAGGGGGAGTGAAACTAACAGGCAATGATCAAGTGATCTCTCTCCTGCCATCCATCTCCATCCTCTGATGAACAGAGGGTAGGGACACCATTCTTTACCCTTCCTGGCTAACAGCCATTTATGGACTTAGCCACCATGAATTTATCCAGTTCCCTTTTAAACATTGTTATAGTCCCAGCCTTCACAACATCCTCAGGCAAGGAGTTCCACAAGTTGACTGCGCTGTGTGAAGAAGAACTTCCTTTTATTTGTTTTAAACCTGCTACCTATTAAATTCATTTGGTGACCCCTAGTTCTTGTATTATGGGAATAAGTAAATAACTTTTCCTTATCCACTTTCTCAACATCACTCATGATTTTATATACCTCTATCATATCCCACCTTAGTCTCCTCTTTTCCAGAGTCTTTTCTTTTCAAGAGTCCACTGCCTGGTTCCTGTATATGCTGGGACTACCTGTCCCTCAGATCCTTATCTCTAGGAGCACAGTCCTTCAACTGAGTGCTGGTAGCCTTTTATCTGTCCAGGTGCTTGTTACTTAGCTGCCAACCAAGCAGTCAATTAATTACAGTGGGGCCAAGATGGACTCATTCTCTCATTAGAAGCCCACTTTGGATAGACTGGATCCTGATTCCACTTAAAGCCCCGGCCACTCCCTTTAACCGTTGCTGAAAGGCCCAGATATGTCCCAGTAGACTGTACCTGCCCTCCTGCTAACTATTCCAGGTTCTCCCTGTTGGCGCACACGTGCTGCAATATATGGTGCAGGCACACCCTGGGGGAACTCACTGACCATGCTGCTGAGAGCTCCAGCTATGCTTTGGCAGTACGCACATCCTGTGTATTCTAAGTACTTCCCAGGAGAACTCACCTGCCCTGCAATTAAACACAGCACTGACTCCAAATGGCACTTGCTTGGTAGGCCTGGGAAAAACATTGCTTCTTTGTTGCTGAGCATTCCTGGTGTAGCCTGATGGAAGACACCTGCTCTGTGCTCCAGGTACAGCCCAGCAGCATACAGCCTGCTGGGTACTGAATGTACCAGTTACAGCCTGGCTGAATGCACTGTAACATACTGCCTTGCTGCTGCAGGGGCTAGACAGACCCTGGTGTAGCCCACCAGCCATGCAGCCCAGGTGCATTCCATTTGCACACACCGTGATTCAAGCCACGGATTCCGTGATTTTAAGAGATGGCTGCGAGCGCTTCAGCTTCAGCCCTATGGGGCAGGGCTCAGGCTTCAGCCCGAGTTTAACAGGCAATTTAAAAGCTTCTGTACTGATGTAGTGGAAACTGCATTACTGCATGTACACATCCATGATGTATTGTCCACATCCTGTCCGTGGCTTTTAATAAAAATCCCTGTGCCAAAATTGTAGCCTTAACCATAATGCCCCCATCATCAGTCCAGTCCACTGTGACGTTAATGGCTCACAGGGGATGAAGCAGAGCGGAACCAAAGGGATGTGTTCATGTCTGTCTTACTGCCCCACACCAGGAGTAGGAAGGGTTAAAACAGGCCAGAGGGAGCCTGTGCAGAACCCTCCATTTAGAGGTGGGCTCACTAAGTGAGCCAATCAGGAGGTGGCTTGTTGCAGCGGCCAAGCAGGACCAGCAGGGGCCATATATAAAGAGCTGCTCAACAGAGCAGAGGGCAGGCTCTCTCTGACCTGCTAGGGAGGACTGGCTGCCTAGGAGCACCGTGGCTGGAGCACTGCTGGGCAGGGTAGCAGAGCAGAAGAAGCTTTAGGCTGACTGATGCCAGACTAAGGCCCTGGAGGAGGGGCAGATAAGGTGCTAGGGCTGCCCCCACTTGCCCTGAGGGAAGTGGCCAACATAGACTGCAGTTTGCCCTGGAACAAGGGACTAGACTGGTGGCTGGACTATAGACTCCTGGTTCCCCCTAAAGTGGGGGAGACAGCATAGCAGGGAGAAGACGACGACTCCGGGAAGCGACACGGGTTCCAGAGAGGTGGAGACAGCAAAGCAGGAGTAATGGCGAGTGAGACACCACCGGAGGCAGGTGTCTTGCAGAAGGACTTGAGCTAATTCCGGAATGGCCAGCAGGAGGTGCCATGGTGATGAGTCTCACCCCACTACACTTACCATACAGCTATCAAAGCCCCTTAGATACGTTCTCATTACCACTCAGAATTAAATTGTCCATCCAGCCGGATGTGTGGATGTCTGACCCACATTTACTGACTGAAGCATCAACATAACTCACTAATTAATCAAAACTCCCATCTGCCGCCAAAGCAGGTGTACTGATACGCTGCTCCATGACTGGCTGACTGACATGAAAAGCTCCATTCTCCTCCACCAATAAGAATGCATCCCTCCAATTAATGGCACGCTGAGCAAGTGTCACCCTGCTGCAGCCATCATCCATCAAGCCAGCTGATTAAAATCTACATCAGTCATTTGGAAGCACTGACAGGTCCTGGCCTTGAGGTTTGCCAGGGCTCTGACTGTATACTGTATTTCCCAGGAAACAGGACACCTCCTTCATTGTCACTTGCAGAGCAAAATGGCCACCTTTTCATTTGGAGTTTCTTACCTCTAAATGTCTTCTCTGTGCCACCCCTCCAGTCTGTTGGTGGTGACCCAGCCCTACCTCCTTCATTCCTTTTTCCTCCCCTGCCCAGATGCCACTGTTGAGGTTGCACTGAGTTTTTCGGGTCACTCTCCTCTTTCAGCTGCCAAGGGGAGTTGCAAGGCCAGAATATAGCAGTTCCCCTTTACACCTGCTTTGCTTGTGTGCTCACAAGCCTGTAGCTGTGCAGAATAAGGCTGCTAAGCGCCTACACCCTGTGGCAGCCCAGGATTTAATTTGCAGTTAAGGACAGAAAAGTCATCATGTAAAATGACCCATTTTTATTCCACATACTCCCCTGTGCGGCTGTGAGCCCTAACGACATACTTTGGGCCAGCTTTTCCGATGGCTTCAATCAGCATAGCTCCATTAACTTCAGTGGCGCTATGTCCATTTACCCCAGCTAGCTAGTACTTTTATCACCAGAGTATCTAAGTGCCTCACAATCTTTTGGGATGTATTTACATTATCAGCAGTGGCTCTGGCCATTGTTATCGTTCATATTACAATTGTGTCTAGACACCCCATTTGAGATCAGGGGCTCCCTGTGCCAGGCGTGGCACTACGTACATTAAGAGCTAGGTCTTGCCTGCTCACACTCCTTAGACGAGGCAACCAAAGGAAGTGCTGTCATCCCCATTATACAGATGGTGAATTGAGGCACAGAGAGATTAAATAACTTGCCAAAGGTAATTTAGGGACTCTGACAGATGGGGGAGGATCAAACCCAGGTCTCCCGATTCCTAGTTCAGTCCAGAAAGTGCCGAGTACCACTCTCTAAATCAGGCATCCTTGTCTCATGTTGGGCCTGTGAAATCACGAGTCACTTTCAAAATCTTGGCTGTAATTCTCCACTTCTATTAATGCAGGAACCTTTTCACTACTACCCTGTGTGGTTTATACTTCGGCTGTAGTGTGTTGTCTATGGTGCCCCGAATGCTTTTCCTATAAATGAATCTTATGGGGTCTGGTTTAGGGGCATAGAACAGACCACAGTACTGCAAGATGCCATCCATGTGACTCTATGGTGGAAATAAAAATGCTATGCTCTTATATTGTATTATCAGTGAAATAGTGTGAGACCATGTAATTAAATACCACATCATACAGTGCATGCACAAAGCAGAACTAGGGTTGGACATACCAGCCCAGATCCTCGTATTTAGGCTCCTAATGCCCATTGATTTCAAATTCCTGAATAACTTTGAGGTGCTGGGCCACTATTCTATTCTGTGCAATTCCCTGAATTCAAAGGGCTTAGCTGGGCATCTTTGCTGCTCTTTGGCATGGAATTTCCTAGGGTTTATTTATTTATTTACATGTAAAAAACATCCCCAGGAGCAGCAATCTACAGAGCTCTGAAGGGCAGCTGGCTTTCAAAACAATTGCAACTACAATCTAAATTCCACACTGGAACTATTTGGCTAGAGACCTCCAGATGGTGTGGCCAAAGTCACCAGAACGCAGCTGGCCATGACCAAGGCCTCCTGACTACTAAGGAAAACATCCCCTCTATGATAAAGGAAGACCCACTGATCAGCAAAAAATTAAGACATGAGCAACCCCATGTTTAATGAAGAGCCTGGCATGGGGAAACTAGAGCAAGGCATAAAGTGGGCTGGTTTGCTGGGGGTGGGACATACAAACAGAGCTCTGAGACTCATTCCTTACTGGTGAGCCATGGCTGTTCTGCCAATTTTCAGCAGTGTGAATGCTGCTAGAGGGCTTGGTGCCCCCTTGGCAAGGAATGGGGCCAAAAATGGACACGCCCACTTCCAAAATGGACATACTCAGAGCCCCTGACCCCATATACAGAAAGAGAGGCTCTGAAATAGCTCCCCTGCCCACACCCAGGCAGGTTCCCGTAAAGCACTATGCCACACACGCTCACCAGTCTTTCATATGCTGCAGCTCCTCTCTGTGGATCCCTGAGTGCTGCTTGCAGGCAACATCCAGCCTCATGAACTGGTGACTGCTGCTAATGCTGCTGCTGCCACCACCTAGGAATCCTCCCCCCCCCACCCCCATGAGGAAGAAAGCACCCGGTTGCTAGCCCAGAGGTGGAAAGCAGCAGGAATTCCAGAAGAGACATCTGAGCAAATGCCTACTGTGCTACCCCAGAGGAACAAGTAGTGGGGATGCTCACCGGGCGGCAGTAGCCAGTCTAGGATAGTGTGCTGGAATCCTTGCTTCACTATCATGTCTATCACATGCAGGCCTGGGGTACCATGTCCCGCAACCCTCCCTCCCGCTGGCTCTGGTGGCACGAGAACATCATACATGTGCTGGGACCAGCTGTCTCAGCCCTTAAATTGCATTAGGACTCAACAGAATCCCACCCTCAGGCACAGCGCCTTTAAACTTATCCCCTAAGCTCTGAGTTCAGGGAAATAATCATCTGCTTAGCACAACCCTGGCACTGGATATTTTAACACGCGAGGCCAGTTCAGCCCCTCAGAGCAGCCCCAGCTGCTGCCAGCTGATAGGATGTGTCTCTTGATCATCATCAGAGTTGCTGCTGACTAGAATGTCAGAGGAAACTTTTTAAATGGCATTTTTGGGCTAACTTCAGTCTGCTCTTACACCACAGCAATAAGCTTTTCCCTCTGTTAATGACATATGGAAAGCCTCAGTTTACACTACTGTAGCAGAGTGCAGCAGGGTCCCTTTGGCTCCTGCCTCTGCTAGGTCCACAAAGTCACTCTGACGCCCTGGGATAAGTAACCACAGGTGCCGATCTTTACAGGCTTGTTCCTAGCACCATTTCACAATGTACAGTTGGCCCTTCACCACTGGTGGGCAGGCGGGAAGAGCTACTGCCCTGCTTCTACTCCCTGCTTTTTCCCTTTCCTTCTGCTCTTCCCTTGGCTTCCTTCCTCTGAGGCTCTTAAAAAGCCCCAGGCTAATTAGGCAGCAGCTATCTCCAGCCAGCCCTAATCTATCCCCCTAAATGGGAGCCTGCATGACAGACGGCTGAATCAGCAACCCTTTGCCCCGCACTCTGTCACAACTACAGGCTTCATATTTATATTCTAATGCATAAGAGTGCCCTCTGCTGGCTGGAGTAAGAAGGGCTCAGATCTATGTCATAGATCCTATATTGACAAGCCCCAATGGAGATTTTCCTTTGAGCCAATTAGAGAAGAATCTTGGTTTTAAGCCTGCACAGCTATAATGAGCAGCAGAGTGCTAGCTCAGAAGCCTATATATGTGCTATATTTATTATATATGTGATTTTATACATGTGCTCTATTATATATCTGTGACATATTTATGACATTGAGTATACGAAAGCAGGAGTCTAGTTAGCTAATGAGGGGTCCATGCTACACAGATAGCTCAGAATACCTGCACTGGTCGAGACTTCTCAGCTATGTTTTCTGCTCATATTCAGATCCCCATAGAGAAAGGTCGAAGAATGAAGATGAGAAAATAATCTCTGTTTAACCAGTTACTATCTTTATTCATTGTTCCCTCCATTCCAGCTAATTTGACCATAATACTGACATGCCAGCATAATATCAAGATCTTAGTGGGAATGGCTGAGCCAGATGTGCCAAGACAAGGAACCCACTGACCCTTTGCCCAAAACTCAAAAGGGGCTCGGTTAATTTCCCTCCAGTATTTTTCACATTCATGTCCCTTGCATAGAAGTTGCCCTAATTAGAAGTGGAAGGGCTTGAACAACAGGAAAAAAGGCCTACCTACAATATTGCTGGCTTCCCACGAAGCACCTGTGCTCATGTGATTTCCACCCAATTACACAGACACAAGAGGCTTGCGAGCATCTGGGTATTTATCCAGACTGAACACCTGCCCCTCCTGAGGTTCACCCAAGCCTAGTGCCTCCGGAAGCAGCTGCCTGCAGTTTGGAGCTAGAGGGAGCCAACCGCTCTGAGAGGAAGTGGGGGAGGTGAGGAACCCCATCGGTTAGAGGGAGGTAGTCGCAAGAGGACAGATCTGTCTGTGTCAGTAAGTATGTTGGGTATTTCTCCTGGCATCTGGAGGCACTTTGTGGCATCCATAGATCAGATTAATTGCAGCTCGGCAGCCTTTATGAGCAAGTCAATTCTGAGCAATCGTTCAATGGCTGGTAAGATCCGAGCTCTGGAAGGATGTCAGGTGTGGGGTTCAGCCCTCTGGCTCTCTCCCATCCTGTAGGGAAGTTGCCTCCTCTGCATTCTTGGCTGCACAGGGCTCTGCACCAACTTTCTGGGCATGCTGCCACATGGGCGTTAGACGCTTTTATTCCTCCCTGCTTCCACCTTTCCAGGTGCTTGGAATAAAAAGTGACTTTGGAGGCAACATACTGGCTGATTAGCCCAGCTGTCTGGCTGACAGGCCAGGGAATTGGGGGGTGGGGGGAGATCAGCAAAGCAGCTTAGCCTTCTTCTGCCCCCACCCCAGGAGGGGTTTCAGCCATGCCAGAGACAGCGCTGTCAGTAAAGGAGGCCTGACAGCTGACAGCTTTCAGAAGCAGTTGGAGGGTTGGTTTCTCCCCCCTTTCCCCGTTGTTGTAGAGCTCGGTGCCTGACTGGAATTTAAAGCAGCACCATTCCAAGACTTTAGGATAAAATGTATATATGCACCAAGCTTTCACTTTGTTCCATCTCCAGACTGGCAGCTGTCCCAATTTCTAGGCAGAGACAAGGCTTCCATGTATTACTCCAACGATGGACGAGGGGGCTAGGTGGCGTGAAGCTCCCACATGGGCCCTGAAAACCACCGCTCTTCTCAGAGCTGGGACCCTCAGGACAGTGAGAAAAAAATCCTTGTACAAATCCACACACCACCTCCTAATCCTCACAAGTAGGAGGAATTTGGCTTTTTTAATGCCGCCAAAGCTATAGTAACTCCACATAATCTATCCTGCTTCTATTATCTGTCTGTTCTCCCTATCTGTCTGCATGTTAGATCACTAGAGAGATAAGCGAGAGAAAATATAAACAGGGTAGATAAACTATCCTATTTATATTCACTGTCTAATCTATCAATCTATCAGTCTGTCAATTGCATTTATAGTCTCTCTCAACCTGTCGCTTGGGCTTACTGTTCTCCATTCATCTGTCTCACTCTGCCCATGTCCTTTTCCCTCACTTCTCATCCTTAAAAGAAAAGCAGATGATTGAACACACAGAAAGGAAATGGAAAGTCAGACAAAAATCAGCTAGACGCTCTGTGACACAGAAGGCCCAACGGTGGTTCACAACTTGTGTCCACAACTCATGGCAGGCCTAGCATACTCATTACACCTAACACTCTGCTTTGTAGTCAGTCTCTAAAAGGAGCCATGTAAGGGACCATATAAAAATTAGTAACACGCTGGTCCTGAAAATCATTGTGTGGTGTATGTACAAAGAGATACAAGTATGTGGTGAAAATACATTCTTAAAATGCATTTGGCAAGCAGTGCCTAAGCCACCCCTGTTCCAGACAAAGCCATGTGGTTCTGACTGCTTGAATGTGTCTCTACTGTGTGACTAAAGACAAAGAAAAGCACATTTTCCCATGCAAGGTAAACAAAACCATCAGGAGAGCAACTGGGAAAAGATAACCACTTAACACTCTCCACGGAGAATGGAGACTGCACCCTCAGACACCTTGCCTGCCTCTTCCAGCGGGTCAGTGAATTTAGAAAGATACAAGGAAAGAGAAAAAGCCATTTTGGCACCCTTCACCTAGTGAGAAAAAGTAACCCAAGCACTTTGAGCCCTGTGAAGGGGCCCGGCCAAAGAGTCTGGTCAGCCATGCTGGAAAAGAGACTTGGTGAGAAACATCTTTGAACATGAGAGTCTAGTCTGTTCAATCAGGTTTAGTTTAGAAGTGTACTTTTACTTTTGTTTGCTTGTTCTATCTTTATTCCTTATAGGTGTCACTTATACCTATGACTTTTTAATAGGCTTATTCTACTTTTACTATAAACCATTCAGTGCTTTGATTAAAATAGAGTTTGTTAACCCCAGTTAAGGTAATAAGCTGTGGGTACTGTCTCTTTAAGGGAGCAGCAAACCTAATTGTTTTGTAAGTGAGTAAAGAAGGGGCTACAGGGCAGATGGTTGGGGAAATTCATGAGGTTGGGGGTCACTCTGCAAAAAGTGTGCAGTGAATATAAGACTGGCCCTACTGGATCAGCCCAATGTCCTCTAGCCAGTGTCCTGTCTTCCGACAGTGGCCAGTGCCAGATGCTCAGAGGGAATGAACAGAACAGGCATTATTGAGTGATCCATTCCTTGTTGTCCCAGTCCCAGATTCTGGCAGTCAGAGGCCTAGGGACGCCCAGAGCATGGAGTTGCATCCCTGACCATCTGGCTAATAGCCATTGATGGACACATTGGGGGAAGCCAGGGTCTGACCTACATGCTTGTACGCTGGCTGCTAGTCAGGGCTCTCAACCACAGCAGCATAGCACGTAAGGCCCCCAGAGCTGCAGGGCAGGCAGTGACACAACCCGTAATTGGTCTGGGTGAATCCTAAAGTGTCACATGCTTCCACTCCGTTAGTATAAAAGCTGCTGCCACCAATGGGGACTCAGGGATAAATCTCTTGGTGGAACAAAATCACCTAAACACCCAGGGGACTGATTCTGCTCCCATCGACCTCTGTGTACTCTCATGGGAATCGCACGTGTGCCACTGGGGTGGCACAGATGGATGTGAAACGGGTTTGGGCCTCAGGAGTGCCAATATGGCAGAACAGTCAGGAATCAGTAGTCTATCAATTTGTCCATTTCATGGCATCCAGTATTCTCAGTGGGCAAGACCCACTGCTGGTAAGGTTCAGGGACTTGCTGCCCCATGACATGTTTGAAGCCCAACGTGGAACATGCAGTGTGCTCCAAAAAGTAATGGTCTTGATTCTCCTGGGATATTGACAGAAGCCCTTCTTAATGCTACAACTACCACTGGGTCAGTCTGGTTTTTGCTGTCCTTCAGCTCTCAAAGGACAGTTTATTTTTGCCGCCCTGATTTCCACTGGAAGATGCTGGAGAAAGTCAGTTTCATGAGAGAACGTTTATTAAATCTGGAGATCAAACGAGCATGCACGGTGTATTTCAGCAAGTGCAAAAGCCTCTTGGGGTTGGGGAGAAGTTGGAGATTACTCATCCAAGCTCTTTCCAGGCCAGAAGTAGAGGTTGGTTCACTTCAAGATTACAGCAGAGATTCAGGTCAGCAATTAGTTTGCAAAAGCCACTCAGCCGTCCTTGCTGGAGATTATGGAAATGGGGGAGGGGGATGTTGTGTGTGAGGAGGGATGGGGGAAATAGAAGGAAAGAATAGAGAATTCATTGAGGGAAGCCCAAATCACAATGAAAAGTGAAACTCTGTGAAGTTAACTCTTGTGTACATCTATCTCTAGTAGCATAGAGAGCAGATAAGAAGGGAGGAAAATGGCCTTGTGAAGGAAACACAAGAGATCTAAATTTGGTTCTTTGCTCTGCCTGCGATGAGTTGGGGACTCACCACATACACCTCGTGCTGGTGACTCTAGGAATTAGCTCTGTCCAGTGGAGCACCTCCTCCTGGTGGTGTCCCGTCCGTCATCTCTCCCTCAGTTGATGTCTCTGGACCCGCAATGCTCCCTGCTCAGCAGCATTCTCTTTGACTGCTCCTTTCCTGCGCAGCATTTTTATAGGGCTATGCCTGGCCCTGATTGGCTGTCTCCAAACTAGGCCCTGATTGGCTCACAATAGCCCTTCTTTAATTGGCTCCCTGTCTGCACAGGCACCCTGGCCTGCCACAGCCCACATCACAGGGTGGGGCAGTCCACCCCACTACACTGCCACAGATTGCATGTACAACCTTGGGCAAATCACTTCATCTCTCATTTTCTCCTGTATATAGTTTAAAAGGGCTAACATTCTATTTCTCCCATCCTTTGTCTCTTTTGTCTTGATCACAATCTCTTGGGGCAAGGAATGTGGATGGCCTGTGAAGTGGAATTCCAGAGACCTGGATTCTAGTCCTGACTCTGCCACTAGCTTTGTGGTAATTTTGAGCAAGACACCTGACCCCCCCCCCCCATGCCTCAGATTCCCCATCTGTAAAAATGGGTAATACACTGACCCCCACTGAGATCAAAGGATGAAGAGCCCTAGATAAGCACTAGGTGGTATTAGTATTATTATTTCTACAGTGCCTAGTGCAATGGAACAATTATTCAGATCAGGACTCTCAAGGCACTACTGAACATAAATAAAACAGCTGGTTAGCACAGGTCTTCGAGAACTGATTGGTCAGATACACATCAGTCAGTAGAAGGATGTGGCTCCTGATCTAATGGAAGCTCTGGGTGGATGAACACCTGTCGCTGATCAAAACAGACCTATTGTCTTGACTGTGAGCGCCAGCTGCAATAGCTATTTCAGGTGAACTCTCCCTGGCTTTCTAGAATGTGCTAACTCAGGATCTTACCATACTGACTGCAGAAGCCCCAGTGCCACTGTGAAATGCTTCTCAGGGCAAAAGAGAAATCCAGGCTCTAGTCTTTTGCTGCTGACTGGATTCCCCTGGTAGCAGAGCGACCCCAGGCTTACCTAGCCTGGTGCTCAGTTAGCCCCTATGGCTGTTGCTGTCAATCAGACAGACAAGTGCTGCTATCAGAGCAGCAGCCTAGTGCAGATGATAGGGGGAGGTTGTGTTACTTTTAATTTAATGACAGGAGGAAACACAAGAACACCGCAGGCAGTTGGAGGGAATTATCGACTGCTTTTCAGGCTGCATCTCCAGGTAACCACAGCCAGGAAAAGAAGGATGCGAGAGCTGACAGGACAGCAGCGGGAGAAGGCCTTCAGTGAGCTGGCCTGGCTAGCTTTGCCCCCGGGCCACTCTGACTGCCGCACTAATTCTTCTCACTGAGGTCTGGAACCATGCGGTGGTTAGGGATTAGTGAACAGATGCTGATATATGATCGGCCAACTGAGCTTGGACCCGGAACGGCTATGGAAGCTTTTCCAAGGTCAGAAAAAGTTTGAGCCATGTTGTCCCTCCATTAAAATATATATATATCTATATCTATATATCTATATCTATCTATATCTATATATCAGATATATTATATATATAGATATATAGATATATATATATATATATATAATCTGATCTTGCAAGATCTCTCTACCCAGTTCTGCAGCGATTGGGCTGATTATAAGGACCGAATTTTTTAGGAGTTTATCCAGACTGGTTCATAGCTCAGAACCTTATGGGATTTGCTCACCTGCCGGCAAATGGCAACGACAGAGTGTTTAAACCCTAAATGTTACATCCATTGCTCAGAAAGCATTATCCTCTCTGGTGACCCCTTTGGCATATGGGAGGAGGGGTGCACAAAGACATAGTGTGATCCACAGCTTAGAAATGGAGGCTCACCCTCTAACACTGCATGGAGGGAATGGGTCATAAACACGGGACAATGGGCTCAGTCTACTTGTTGCAATGGCTCCTGGGCTAGGTTCAAGCTCATGCAGGATTAAATTTGCAGTGAGGTAACAGAAATGCTGAGCGATTAGGGCTTTTCATTGTAAGTAGAGCCTTGCGGCACAGCACTGATGAAAGAGAAATGGGCTGTTGTCAGAGCAGAAGCAGGAGCTGGTCATATTAAGGTTCTAGGTGTGTCATGGGCCCAGTGCCGAGGGGAGGCCAATTGGGGAAGGGAGAGCAGCGTTGGCTCTTGTGCTGCAGGGCTGGGCCCGACCGGATTCCTCGCTCTGGGCGATGTGACTAGGTGCATGGGTTGCAGCACCAGTGGGAGCAGCAGGTACTAGGCCACTCCTCACTCACATTCGGCCTGCCCACCCCTCCACCATGACGGAGGAGAGGCTGAGCCAAACTGAAGGGCACTGTAACTCCATGCGCCAGCTTGCAACGCCCCGAGCAGGGAGCGGGGCCCAGCCTGTGGGACAGAAGCCACCACTGTGGGGTAAGTGCGGGGTAGGCTCATTTTCCAATTTCCCGTCCCCTCTCCCCAGCACGGTTGGGGTGCCAGGGCAGAGGGTGGTGCTCTGGATGGCTAGTTACCCTCAGCAGGGCGAGAGGAGGTGGTGGAAGAGAAGGACTCTGGCCTATGATTTGGGGCTCCCCTCCATGCATTTGGACCTTGGGTGTGTTGTTAAAAAAAAGAAGTGCAGTTGGTGGGTCGCTTCACAGAAAAGTTTGGGATCTGCTGAGCTAGTGGTTAAACCACAGGCCCAGCAGTAAGACAACCTGGGTTCTAATCCTGACTCTGCCACGAACACTCTGTGGTATGTCATTTAGGTTTTCATTTTCCACATTTATAAATGGGATTAATGCCGCTGGGATGTGTGACTCACCAGCTGGCAGGCCCCCTTGTGGCTGGACGTGGTAGCAGGCTCTCCTTCTTTGGCGCCCCTGCTGGAAGCTGCACCAGCCCTGCAGCAGGGTAACAGAGAGTCTGATGAACGATAGTCCGTCATCCTTACGCTGGGTCTTCAGTCCAGCTCCCGATTCACCAGCCCTGACCCCTGGCATCCAGGGCTTTTAACAGTCCTTACCCCTTGTCAGGGATTTCTGCTCCACCTTCCCCAGGAGGTGGGTAGGAGAACTCTAGTCCAAGGACCCTTTAAACAAGCAGTCATGGCCCTTCTGCATAGCCCCCTTGCTGCCTCCCTGGACCACTTTCTGCCTTTCCCTGTCTTGGGCCATTGCCACAGTCTCTTCCTGGGCTCACAGTGTCTCAGCACCTCTCTGAGCCTCTACCCCATTCATTCAGCCCTTTTAATCCTCCCAGGTGTACCACAGGTGTAGCAGGGCAGGGCTGACTGCACTCTTCTTAACCCTTTCTGGCACAGTGGCACCCCCATCACAAAGGACTGCCCCCTCCCCAGGATAAACAAATATCTATGATCTGTTCTGAGATCCATGAAGGGAACATCTCATAGCAGGGCAACGTGGTAGGTTGCATGGTAGCCCTGAATTCTGAAATGGACGAGGGCAACAGGGGAAGATGCTATATAAGGGAATAGTATCAGAGCGGTAGCCGTGTTAGTCTGGATCTGTAAAAAGTGACAAAGAGTCCTGTGGCACCTTATAGACTAACAGACATATGAGAGCATAAGCTTTTGTGGTGAATACTCACTTCGTCAGACACATGTGTGGAAATTTCCAGAGGCAGGTATAAATATGCAGGCAAGAATCAGTCTAGAGATAACGAGGTTAGTTCAATCAGGGAGGATGGGGCCCTCTTCTAGCAGGTGAGGTGTGAACACCTAGAGAGGAGAAACTGCTTTTGTAATGGCTAGCCATTCACAGTCTTTGTTTAATCCTGAGCTTATGGTACAAATAAGTGACAGTCACGTTAACACTACCCTATACACCACTCTATACTGAAAACCACCACAAAATTTCCACCATATGCGTCTGACGACGGGGATATTCACCCACCTAAGCTTATGCTTCAATATGTCTGTTAGTCTATAAGGTGCCACGGGACTGTTTGTAGCTTTTTACATAAGAGAATAGCATCTCCTGGATATGAGACAGGGACAATAAGAACCAAGTTGAAACTCCCCTGAACAGCGCCCCAAATCCATACCCCTCTTGAAAGAAAGCTTTGTTTGCTTTAATTTTCAGCCACATCTACACTTCTCATGTCTGGAGAGGAACAGAATGGGCAGTGCCGAAATACTATGCTCTGTTCTTTCAGTATTTCCTGCCCAAATCACAACCAGAAGTAGAAACTCTCTAAGATCTTAGGGGGATGTTCTTGTGGAATGGGCCAGCTAGAAGCAGGATGGACTGGAAAATTCACAAGTGTGCTCATTCCTCTGACATCATGTCTGTCTCTAGCCAAATAATTTCAGTGAGTTGGATAGCATCCAAACATGTAGATGTTCCTGTGACCTCAACCTTTTTGGGTAGTGCAGCTTTCTTAATGGGGGTTCTCAACCCAAAAGGGGTCACAAGACTATTGTGGCGGGAGGGTATGCGAGAGTGGCAGCTGCTGGCAAGGCACCTGGCTCTGAAGGCAGAGCCACTGCTGCCAGGAGCATGCAGAAGTAAGGGTAGCATGGTATAGGCGGTCATCACTTTTGGGGGGTCATCACAGCCTGAAATATTTTCAAGCAAAAAAAGGCTGAAAAAAAACCCTGGTGTAATGGACTTTCCCTTCACATCTGCCTGCTATCACCTCTCTTTTCAGCCATGCAGTAGGCACAATGTATATCTGCAAAAAAACCACTCAGGACAGACACTGAGTGGGATATTATGGCTACTGGTTTAACAGAGACAATAACCCTGGAAGTGACCAGGTGCCACTGGCCATTCATGATGTACAGGGCTGAATGACTATGGGGTTTTCCCCTGTATTTTGCTGATCATCATAGTATACTGTGGTTAACCTTCTTTCAAGAAGAATAAGTTGTTGCTGCCAGGTACGGGGTAAATGATTTGGATAAAATAAAATGGATTCCAGCCTTACTATCTGGGTCCCACCAACTGATATGATGGGGAGCATGGGGTGGTTGAATCACAGTCCTAGATCCCAGATTTGGGGTGTAACATACAATTCCCATGTGATTTTTGTTAGATGATTGAAAAGTCCAAATTAGAGTGAATCAGAATAACAAACTGACTAATAACAAAGGGTCAGATTGTGACTTCCTTGCTCATGTTGCTAGCACTTTACACCCCAGAGATTACAACAATAACTCCCATGGGACCATATATGAAGTATATCCTGCATAAGGCAAGCAGAATCTGGCAATAGACTAGATATGTAGGGAGCCAATAGAAAATGGGCTTTATCCAGCCTTAGGACAGTACTTAGGACAGTACTGGCACTACAGTAATGTTGTCAAGCCCACACAGTCAAAATTATGCATCAGGCCACCAAAAATCGTGAGATTGCCTTACCATTCCATGAGATATTTTTAAAATAACACAAGTGAACTCCTTTTATTTGCCCTCTGATTTTGGAGACTTGGGCTTGAGATTTGCAAGCTTTCTCTGCACCATGAGGCTAGAAACTTACTTCTTTTTTATTAAATGAACGTGGTATTCTCACATAATCACCTGACCCCAGAAGCTGAGGCTTGATGAAAAACATGGCCTATCACAAGTGCTGACACCACTGCTGGAGCTACTTTCTCCAGAAATAACCAAGACGCACTGATCTCATCTTCAGAGAGCGGCATGCAGATCCCTTGCTCTGTCCTTAATCAGCTTAACTCCTTCCATAGAAGGTCTGACACAAAACACCCCCATTCACACCCTACACACTGCTGCCCTCAGCTTTGTATAAAGTATGCCTTGTAAGAGATCGTTTGAAAACACGTAACTTGCTAGTCAGTATTGTCCTGGTAAAATATGTGTGGCAACATTATACGTGAAGTTATAAGATTCCCCTGTATGGTATTATTAACACATGTTCCAAACTGCACAGCCCTGCCCAAACAGAAGTTAGCAAACAGAGGAATGCATTTAAGCAGTACACAACGTCATGAAGCAGGAAGGGAAGACAAAGTTTGAACAGGTGAAAAAACCAGCACAGAATATCCTTCCATATAGAGTCTTTGGCTCTTGGTTCTCAGCTGGAAATGTTTTTAAAAGCGGGGGAAAACACCCCAAGGGACTTCACGCTCTCTCCCTGCACCTGAAGAGACAAAGGAAGCAGGTGCTGGACTCTGGGGGAGGGGTCTTGACCCAAGAGTTTGGTCAGTAATCGACTGGTGCATGTAGTGAGAAACTTTGCTTGAATCTAATAGTTTGTTAAGTTAGCCATTAGCAAACATTCTATCTTTGTTTTTCTTGCCACCGTTTCTGACTTTTATGCCTCATTACTTGCAACTCACTTCAAATCTCTCTCTTTGTAGCTAATAAACTCGATTTACTGTTTTATCTAATGCAGTGTCTTCAAGTGGAAGTATCTGGGTAACTCCATTTGGGGTAACAAGTTGTGTGCATATTATTGCCTCAGAGGAATAGAGGACTTGATCTATTTGCACTGTCCAGGAGAGGGCTGGGCAGGACAGGACATATGTTTCTGGGGGAGAATCTCAGACTGGGAGTGTTTGGGGGTCACCCTGTGGACTCTTTAGGGCTGGTGAGAGCCAAGGTGTGGCTGGCTGGCTGCAGCTCACACAGACATGGCTGGGAGTGACTTGCATGCTGGAGGCTGTCTGTGAGCAGTCCAGGCTGGAGGCTACAGCAGCAAAGCAGTGTAAAGGGCACCCCAGGTGACAGTGTAAAGGGCAGGGGTGACACAGCTACCCCAGGCTGGATTGTACCCTGGTATGTCACAGAAAGCTCAATCTATTGTAGACCGGCCCGCCTGCCATTTTGGCTCCTTGGTCCTGACAGACAGACCCTGGTGTAGAAAGCAGTCAGAAGCTCGTCAAAGAAAAGAGAGAGGAAAGGATCAGAGACAGAAGGATCAGACAGAGGGAGAAGAGATGGTAGATGCTGGGACAGGGCCTCTGAAATTATAACATACTGTGAGGAGAAAGAAAAAGAAACTAAGGGCCAGACCCTTGGCAGGCATAAACTGACATAAGATACAGCAGTGGTTTTCCACCTGTGGTCTGCAGATCCCTGGCATTCTTCAGACTATATCTAAGGGGACTGCAGAAGGTTGCCGTTATCACAGAACTGTGGTTTTCAACCTGTGGTCTGCAGAATCCTGGGGGTCCGTAGACAATGTCTAAGATTTCCAAAGGGGTCTGTCAATCCATTTGAAATTTTTTAGGGGTCCACAGATAAAAAAAGGTTGCAAACCATTGCGACAGAGCAATGCCCATTTACAACATTTGAGCATCTCTTCCTAAAATATTACTCCTTGGATTTTTCCAAAACTGAAGTCCTTTCAGTCCTCGCTCTGATGGCTGATTTACTGAGCACTGACAATGTGTTTCCCTGTACAAACATGAAACCTGAGCAAGGTGAATCTGGATTGCAGTGTGAAAAAGCTCCCTTGACTTCAACCTTTCTTCTATCTTCATTATCTCCTTAAATTCAAGCATAAAGTTAACATCGAGTATGTCAACTCCCAACTTTGACAGGGTAGTTCCTTCAACTCCATATCCACTTTCAGCAGCCGCACTGTGTAACTAGAAAGGGGGCTAGACCCAGCATCTTGATCCCTGAATTTCGAGGGGTCTAAAATCTGGATCCAAACAGCACACTTCAGGCCTATATGGCCTGTGAATATAAGCCAGCTAAGCAAAAGAATTGCATCTGCTCTGCCTGGCCCAGAGAGTGCTGAAACAGGGCAGATGGGCCAATTTACACATTCTTCACAGGAAGGGCTAACAGCATTGCTGTGTGAAACTCAACCAGTTTACATCTCAGGTGTTGCACTTTATTATTTCCATTCGCTCCCTGTGTATTTTTCTTCGAGCGCTGGGTTGGAACTAGGGTGACCAGATGTCCCAATTTTATAGGGACAGTCCTGATTTTTGGGTCTTTTTCTTATATAGGCTCCTATTATCCCCCCACCCCTATCCCGATTTTTCACATTTGCTGTCTGGTCACCCTAGGTGGAACACACACAAAATCACAAAACAAATTTGGCCAGAACTGCTAGGTTTCATGCTGTAATGACAGCAGCAAGGAGGGGCCTGTGGCTGAGAAACATGACTGAAAGCAACCGTCTCTAATCGGAGTTCCATTCTTGGATCTGCCACAGTGTCCTTGTGTAGTGTTGATGTTGTGCCTCGGTTTCCCTCTTTGTAAAACAGGGGAGGTTATAAGGGTTAATCAGAAGCGGCGCCAGGGTTTCTGACGCCTAGGCAGACGGCTATTTCTCCTCCCCCCGCCCCCGGTGGACCTACCGCAGTCATGCTGGCAGACGGTCCGCTGCTGGAAAGGCTCCGGTGGAGCTGCTGCAGTGATGCTGGCGAGCAGTCCACTGGTCTAAAGGCTCCGGTGGACCTGCCACAGGCATGACTGTGGTAGGTCCGCCAGAGCCTTTAGACTAGTGCACCGTCCGCCGGCATGACTGCGGTAGGTCCACCGGACCCGTGTGCTGCCCCCCCCCAAATTAGCGCCCCCCCCCAAATTCTGGCGCCCTAGGCCATTGCCTAGGTCGCCTAAATGGTAGCGCCGGCCCTGGGGTTAAAGTGTTAATGTTCATAAGTACTTTGAGGACCTTAGAGGGACAGTGATATAAATCTAGGAAGTCTCACTACTAAGCAAAACCATAAATTGCATGCAATTTTAATGCAAGACCCCCAAATTGGCCTAGGCCCTCTTGTAATTGGGCCTGTATTTGTCTGAAATGTTGGAGAACCTTATTGAGCTCTTAGATGTCATGGTTCATATTTCACGTTCATGACAATACTAAAATCAGGACGAGTTTTGCTTGGCTCTGGGCTTTTACAATGAACATTTTGTTCAGCTCTGTTTAAACCTCTCCATATGCAGAGCATTAGCCCCTAACCATCAGGTTTCTCCTAAAACAAAGACATTCTCCAGTTTGACAGGTTTCTCTGTGTTTGAATGTTATTTCTGAGAACATTCAATAAATAGCAAGAGGTTTCTGAAATGTGTTATGATCTCTTCCTTCTGGCACAGGGCAGTTTTTTCATAACTAGGTTTCCAAAGATGCTTTGATTTATCATTTTCATGGACTATTGCAATGCCAGGTTCTGGACACACACTGATGACCCAGTTCCTGATTCTGGTGATATCTTGATTGGATTTGCTCCTCCTCTTAACTAAATTTGGTCTAAACCAGAACGCTGGACCTAAGGTAGAAGATGATTAGGGTTGGAAGAGACCTGTTACCAGATTTGGATTACTTTGGGGTACGCTCATTTATTAGGGTTACTCTTTGAGGTGGGGGGTGTTCTGTAATTCTATCAATTTACTGCTTGTGTCATTTGTGTCCTCATATGGAGCTTTACTTCTCTCTTTGACAAGTCCCCTCTCAATGGAGCTATCCTGCAGGACCTAGGTTCCCCAGGGCTGGGTTCTTCCAGTCTCAGAATCAGACGCACATACTCACACATTAACAGAGTGTGTCTGAGAGGACTGGGTTAATCAGCACTCCCAGGCTGACCCCTTATATGTCCCTGGACTCAGCAGGCTGAGTCGAGCAGCATTTCCAAGCTGCCACCCTCATAGGCCCTTGGATTCAGCAGGCTGGGTCAAACAGCACCTCCAAGCTGTCGCCCTCATATGCCATGGGCACCGCACCGGAATAGAGTGCACTTGAGCAGGCTGGGTTGAGCAGCACTTTCAATCTGCCACCCTTACGTGCCCCTGGACTCTGCAGGCTGGGTCGAACAGCATTTCCAAGCTGCCACTCTCATAGGCCCTTGGATTCAGCAGGTTGGGTCAAACAAGGCTTTATCAAACCAGGCCTTAAAAACCTCTAAGGATGGAGATTCCACCACCTCCCTAGGTAACCCATTCCAGTGCTTCACCACCCTCCTAGTGAAATAGTTTTTCCTAATATCCAACCTAGACCTCCCCCACTCCAACTTGAGACCATTGCTTCTTGTTCTGTCATTTGCCACCACTGAGAACAGCCTAGCTTCATTCTCTTTGGAACCCCCCTTCAGGTAGTTGAAGACTGCTATCAAATCCCCCTCACTCTTCTCTTCTGCAGACTAAACAAGCCCAGTTCCCTCAGCCTCTCCACATAAATCATGTGCCCCAGCCCCCTTTAATGTGGTGTACTTTGGATTTGGAATTGGATCTGAATTTTGCTGCTTAGGCCCATCGCTATTTGTAATCAGTCCTCTTCAAATACCAAGGAGACACTGTCAATCAGAGAGGGGAAGGATGGAGCAGCTAGTGCACTAGCTTAGGCCTCCGGCAGAGATTGGGCTCAATCTGCTCTACCATTGACTGCCTGTGTGAGCTGAGCCTCAGTTTCCCACCTGTACAATGGGGCTAATAGCACTGCCTTACCTCACATGGGTGTTGTGAAGTACTCAGCTACTAGGGTAAGGATGGCCATAAGGCTAGACTGATCACTGTCCCGATTCCTGCTGCACCACCTATGCAGCAGCATGAGATCTAGTGCACAGGACTCTGGGATTCACTGGAGGAATGCCACTTGTATACAACTTGACTCCTCGCTTGAGATCTTCCTTCTCTGTTTTGCAGGAACCCCCATCTCCCAGCTGAGGAGCAGATCCATGGTTTTGATGGACAGGAGACACCAAGTCCAGGTCTGAGAACCAGTCCATTTTCAGGTGATATTGGCTTTGCTCCCATGTGAGAGGAAAGCAGAAAGTTTAAATCTAGAGAGGTTTTATTTCCATTTGCCCATAAAGCACATGGCGCGGCCCAGCCTGTGGAGTGGCAAGGTGAGATAAAGGCTTGCTGTTTCTTTTTTCTTCCCCTGACAGACTCAGAAGTACAGCGCAGGTGGCAAATTAGCCCTGGTTCCTTGTTAATTGGCAGCAGGAGTGTTCTCCTGCTGTTCAGGTTGTCATAAGCTAGTTCAGCACATTTGCAGATTTTTTTTTCCTGGCAGTGCTTTTTTTTAATCTTTGCCTTCTCTGAAAGCTGTCGAGGGCTCTGATCCACCCATGTTGTGCTCCCAGGGTTTCCTCAGGCCGAAAGGGTCAGGGAACGTGAAATGGCCGTTCCCAGCAAGATCAGGGGATGATTAACATTTGCTCGGTGAGAGCTGGATGTGCTTGCACTGCCAACTCAGTGACTGTCCTAGCCGGGGCTGTCAAGAGACGCCCGGAAGGCACAAGAGACATTGCACAGGCACCCTGCAAAGTGGGAAGCAGGAGGTGGGGAAGAACAATGGTGAGTGTGTGGGTGAGTATAATAAACAGCACTAGAGCCAGCCTAGGATGAGATCAGAGGAAAGGCAACGTGACAGCATGGCACGCATGGGACATGCTGACCCAGTGACCCAGAGAAAGGACCTTGTTCTTTGCCTGGAGTGCATGTTGTGTCTATAAAAGTTGGGAGATTCAATCCACACCATATGAGTGGATCCTGAAGTCCTACTCATGGGGAGTGATGCGCTCAGAGAAAACTTGCTCTTGTCCTGAAGCCTGAGGCCAGATCCTTGACTTCAATGAAGCTGAGGCAGTTTACACCAGTTAATAATCTGACCCAGAAGGAGCTGAGCTAGGACAGATAGATCCATATACCCAGACAGTACAAACTGGTGTAGCTCCACTGAAGGTCTGTTTCCATCAGGTGAGGATCTGGGCAGTAGTAAAAAGGCTTGAGAGATAAGGATGCTCATGCTGGAGGGTTGATCTTATGGAAAGATCAGTTCATCTCTAAGGAAGTGGTGGAATCTCCATCACTGGAGATTTTTTAAGAGCAGGTTGGACAAACGCCTGTCAGGGATGGTCTAGATAATAGCCCTGCCATGAGTGTAGGGGGCTAGGCTAGATGACCTCTCGAGGTCCCTTCCAGTCCTAGGATTCTACGTACACGTGGCACTAACCAAGCTTAGTTTTCTATATTTTAAGTAGCCATATAAGCACTTGGAGCTTGCTACAGCCATTTTTAAAATGACTCCAAATATGATAATAACTAGCTATTATGGAGATATCAAAGTTCTTCACAAAGGAGCCAGGTTAGAGAGACAAGGTGGGGGAGAGAATATTTTTTTATCGGACTAACTGCTGTTGGTGAGAGACACAAGCTTTTGAGCTTACACAGAGCTCTTCCTCAGGTCTGGGAAAGGTACTCCGAGTGACACAGCTAAATGCAAGGTGGAACAGATCATTTATCTCAAGTAGTTAGAATATGTGCTAAGGGACCATTCAAGGTAGAGTGGCCCATTGACATGCCAGGCAAATATCCACCCCAAACTCCTCCATTTCATCCTCACCCATAACAATCTTACATTCAATAACAAACACTTTGTCCAAACCATGGGAACAGCAACGGGTACTAGGATGGCTCCCCAATATGCCAACCTCATCATGGGCCACCTTGAAGAAGAATTTCTGGACCAGTGCACCACAAAACCAATGATATACCTGAGATACAATTGATGATATTTTCATCCTCTGGACAGACAGCTTAAACTCCCTCATAGATTTCCATCACAACTTCAACCACCACTACCTGTGCATCAAACTCTCTGTGAAACACTCCCACACTAGTATCAATTTCCTGGACACCAGAATCAGCTTCAACAATGGAACCCTACTGACAACAATATTCAAGAAACCCACAGCTTACCACACCTACCTTCATAGATCCCATAACTACCTCAAACACACCAGCCAGGCACTCAGATACCATAGAATAAGGTACCACAGCTCTGAGGAGAAAGCCCGGGATACACACTTTCATACACTTAAGATGGGATTCACCAAACAAGGACACTCCACCAGTGAAGTAGATCACATCATGGAACAAGGCACCCAAATATCCCGAGAGAACCTGCTTTCATACAGAAATAAAACCCCCTCCAACCACACACCTTAGTTGTCGCCTACCATCTCACAATGGAACCCATACAGGATCTCATCAAACTACAACCCATACTCGATGGGGACCCCATCCTGAAAGAAATCTTTCCTGAACTCCCCCTCTTCTGGCCTTCAAACAAACCCCCACAACCTCTGCAAGCTCATAATCAGAAGCAAGCTCCTCGCAGACCAGGACATGCCAGCTCAAAGTGGTGCCAGACCCTGCCAGAACAACAGATGCAAAACCTGCTGACATATCTCCATCGCTACAATGATTAACACCCCCCACAACACACCTCACAATATGTAGTATACCTCATCCAGAGCACTAAATGCCCCAATAACTCTGTGGGTGAAACCGGACAATCACTGTGCTCTTGAATGAACTCACACAGGAAAACTATAAAAGGCAAAAATGCTCCATCACCTGTGGGAAACACTTTTCACAAAGTGATCACTCTATATCTGACCTATCAGTCCTCAGCCTCAAAGGAAACCTGCCCAACACTTTCAAAAGTCAAGCCTGGGACTTAAGCTCATAACTCTGCTAGACACTAAAAACCATGAACTGAACGGACACTAGATTTATGTCTTATTACAACAATTTGTAACCCACTAACTCCCTTTTTTTTGTCCTATGACTCCAGAGATGTTAATGGGCCACACTACCTTGAATGGCCCCCTAGGCTTTTTCTACACTGGCACTTTTGTTGCTAAAATTTTTGTAGTTCTGGGGTGTGAAAACACAGTCCCCTGAATGACAAAAGATTTAGTGGTGAAAAGCACAGATGTGGATAGCACTTTGTCGGCAGGAGCGGCACTCCTGACGACAAAGCTACCACCCCTCGTTGGAGGTGGTTTGGCTTTGTCGCTAGGCGAGCTCTCTCATGTCGATAAAGGGCAGCCACACAGTGCACCTTACAATGGTGTGGCTGCAGTGGCACAGCTGCGCCATTGTAAGGTGTGCAGTGTAGATATACCCTTAGAATACATGCTAAGTACTTACCCTACACAATCAGTTCCACCTTGATTTAGCTGTGAGGCTCAGAGTACCTTTTCCAGACCTGAAGTGGTTTGAAAGCTTATTTTATTGGACCAACTGCTGTTGGTGAAAGAAAGATATTACCTTGCCCGTCTTGTGTCTCTAATATACTGGGACCACCATGGCTACAACTACACTGCATACAATAAAGGAGGTGGGTGTCCATTTTGAAGATGGAGAAACTGAGGCACAGAGAGGTGAAGTGAATTGCTCAAGGTCACTCAGCAGGCCAGTGGCAGAGTCAGACAGAGTCCAGGTTTCCTGAATCCACAGTGCCTTCTCTACTCAATCATGCTGCTTGTCAATAAGCACCTTAATCAATTAAATGAAATAGTTTGACAATACATAATGCTCACTTAACCCCCACTGAAAGGCAGCCACCTCTAAAGCACAGATCTACATGGGGGCTAACACTTGCATACAAACATTTGCAGTTGTCGTTTTCATATTTCACTTTCTTACTGCCCGAGGGAGCCATCTACGGAGCTCAGAAGGCAAGATCTCTTCTTCTGATGGCACTTCATTTCCTACGGCATGAATTATTGTGGGAAAACCAGAACGTGTGCTAATATGGCCCCATAAATACCTCCCTGAGCTGTTCAAAAGCTCCTAAAAAACAAAGAAATGCCGATACCAAGATATTTGGCTTGCCTGGGTGTATTCCCCCTACTGCTTATTTTGGCTTCATTCGGTGCTTGTGGAACCTGAGTCCGTGTGAAGTTTGGCAACTGCTTAACAGCAAAGTGCAACAGGTGCACACTGTGCCTGCCGCTGATGCTGCCTGGGGGCCTAAGAGAGACAGAAGTTCGTTACTCAGAGTGGAATTTGGCCAGAACCTGAGGAGCTAACAGCTTCCCTCTTGTTCAAAAAGCCATAGCCACAAAGGACTTCTGGGCAGGATCTCAGATGTGTGTCTCTGCACTTCCTCCCCTAAGTGGGAGAGAACGAATGATATTATCAAAAACGAGTCTTTCATTTTTGGATAGTCCTAAAGCCATCTCTGGGACAGGCTTGGTTAATAGACTTTTCAGCTCCAGGGAGCCTTCCATTGTAAAACTCACAAAGTTCCCAAAGTGTTGAAGATGCCCCATGAAACATGTTGGATGCCTAGGGAGATCTCACTCACAACTACCTGCACCCTTTTCCCCCTCACCCTCTGCCAAACAGAATGGCCCGATCTCTCCTGTCCATCAACCGAGAGACAAGCCCCTTCCCCAAGGCTATCCTTTTGGGCTCCTTTCACCTCTCCTTTGCTCCTCCTCTTGGCTGAACCATATACTTGCCTTATGCACTAAGGTAGACCATGTTAATGGAAGCAGGGAGGGTCAAACACAAAGACAGGAAAAGAGACTATGGCCCATGCAATGTTTCCATTCGTGTGTATTTCTGAGCTTTGCTTTAGAGCAGTGATCACTAACCAGTAGATCGCGATCTCCAGCAGCACAGCAGGGCTGTCGCAAAGACAGGCTCTCTGCCTGCCCCACCCCAACACTGCTCCTGGAAGCAGACAGTGCAGCCCCGGGGGTGGGGGCAGGGGTCTCCCTCTGCGCGCTGCTCCTGCCTGCAAGCACTGCTCCCGCAGCACCCATTGGAGACACATGTCACACACACACATCCAGGCCACAGCCGCACATTGGCCTCTTCCGGGAGCGGCATGGGGCCGGTACAGGCAGGGAGCCTGCCTTAGCGGCAGCCATGCTACACCACCTACTGGGAGCCACTGGAGGTAAGTGCTGCCTGGTGGGAGGCGACCACAACCCCCAGCCCTGATCCCCTCCCAGAGCCAGCACCCCCACCCCCTCCTGCACCCCAACACTCTGCCCCAGCCCAGAGCCCCCTCCTGGAGCCAGCACCTCACACTCCCTCTGGCATCCCAACCCCAACCCCCAGCCCTGATCCCCCTCCCAGAGCCAGCATCCCACCCCTCCTGCACCCCAACACTCTGCCCCAGCCCAGATCCCCCTCCTGGAGCCAGCACCTCACACTCCCTCTGGCACCCCAACCCCAACCCCCGGCCCTGATCCCCCTCCCAGAGCCAGCATCCCCCCCCCACCTGCACCCCAACACTCTGCCCCAGCCCAGAGCCCCCTCCTGGAGCCAGCACCTCACACTCCCTCTGGCACCCAACCCCAACCCCCAGCCCTGATCCCCCTCCCAGAGCCAGCATCCCCACCCCTCCTGCACCCCAAGACTCTGCCCCAGCCCTAAGCCTCCTCCCAGAGCCCACACCCTGCACCCCAACATTCTGCCCCAGCCCGGAGCCCCCTCCTGAACCCAAACTCCCTCCCAGAGCTTGCATCCCCCACCCCAGGCTCAGCTCAGAGCCCTCTCCCACACTGTGAACCCCTCAGCTCCAGCCCAGAGCCCAAACCCCAAACCCCAACTCCTTACTCCAGCCCGGTGAAAGTGAGTTAGGGTGGGGGAAAGCAAATGAGGGTGGAGGGAAGGAGTGAGTGGGGTGGGGCCTTGGAGAAGGGGTGGGGTAGATCCTGGGTTACCCTTAAATTCAAAGAGTGATCTTGGACGTTAAAAGGTTGGAGACCACTACTTTAGAGAGAAGGATGGTCGTGTGGTTAAGGCACTAGGCTAGGAGCAAGGGATCTGGGTTCAATTTCTGACTCTGTCATAGACTCCCTCCTGTGTGACCTTTGGCAAGTCACTTAACCCCTCTGGCTCTCAGTTCCGCAGCTGTGAAATGGGGATGAGAACGCTGCCTTTGTCAGGGGCTCTCTCTTACTATGGTCTGTACAGCACCTGGCACGGGAGGCCCTGATCTCAACTAGGGCTTCTAAGTGCAATGGTAATAGAAATAATTAGTAAGTGCCTGGGCCGGTCCCTAAACAGTGTCCTGAACATTTACTCTGCCCCCCTTTCCACCTCTCGCTGAGGGCCTTACAGATGTATTGTGGGTGTGGGGAGCTGGTTAGACCGGGCAGGTAGCCACGGGAAGGTTCTAGCCGCTCCGTTGCCCCACCAGCAGTATCCGCATAACAGTCCGAGGCAGATGTGCCATTGCACAGTCTGATTGCCAATACAGCAGGCTACAGTACATGGTGAGTGCAAAGCACGTGCCTGAGGGAGACCCACACGAGCCTGTCTGTCACAAGAAGTAATGTCATTCCCAGAGAATTAACAGGTGCAGTCATTGCTCCTTCTAGCAGTTGACTGAGCTGCCAGACAGCCATGTAAAGATGTTCTCCAATGGGAGGGGTCTCTGGTTGTGGTGTGCAAGGTCCCAGCTTCAAGTCCTGCTGTCTGTGTGCTTGTGAGGGGGCACAGGTTGCTACATTGTATCCAGCCATGCAGTGCAGTGACTGTTGTCTGACAAAGTAGAGATGTGATGGACGCTCCTCTTGCAAAAGGGTCAGTCCAGAATGGAGGTGAGGGGTGATGGAAGAGAGCGCAGGATCAGGTATTGAACAGCATGACATTTGCACTGTAATCACAGGGCAGGCTACTAGCAGGAGCCAGAGGACACTTTGCCAGCTGGCTAAGGACACTCCTGTGCAAGTTACTGCAAAACTTTTGTGGCTGTGACTTTAAATCATATTGAATTTTTCTTAAATGAAATTCTTTGGGGGTGGCTAAAAGTCACGGCTCTTTGGTGGCCCACGTGAAGAGTGCTTGTGATCTCAGTCCAGCTTCTTCCATATGCTCTCGGGCTCAATGTTAATTGGCAGTCCCAGCAGAAAGAACAGGATTTAAACAGGCAGGAGACTGGTGCCTCTGGTCCAGAATCCTGTCTCTGAGCGTGGCCAGTACCAGCTGCTTGAGAGGACATAGTTATTCCAAAGTCTACTTACAGCAAGCAATTCACTATTCTAAGGGGCAAGTGAAACTATTGTGTCATGAGGAAGAATTGGCCAGTGGCTAGAACATGTGTCTAGGGCTTGGGAGAGTGGGTTCCAGTCCCTTCTCTGCCACAGCTGTTTTGTGTGATGGACAAGTCACTCGAGGCTCAGCGTGCAAAGATCCTGAGGCATTGCAGTCTTTGGCACTGAATGGCCTAGGCATATGTGGGGAGCTCATCCTGGACCCGCCTGCCCACAAGCTGTCTTTTGTATGGGACCCAAGCCTGTAGAATGCCTCAGGATCAGGCCCTCTAGTGAGATAGGTGGGGGAACATGGCCACCACCAGGGCTCCAGCTTGAGCTAGGGCTCTGAGCAGCTTGTTGACTGTGTGGCAGCATCCGGATCCAGGCAGCTTTGCAAACTCATTAGCAGAAACTTAGGCCCCTCCAGGAGGAGCTGGCAGCTGAGTACCGGTTTGGAGAATGTTAGAGGTGCACTGGAGCCTTCATGTTGGACTTAGACACTTAATATCTTTGTGAATATGCGTCAGTCTCTCGGGCGCTCAGCTCCATGCCTGTGAAATGGGTATAAGCCTGCCCTACCTCCTAGGGTATTGTGAGGATGACTCCATTAAAGACAGAGCAGTGCTCAGACCCTCTGGCAACAGGGGACGTACAAGTACCATGGTCCCATGTCATTACATTAGCTCCAGCAGCTCATAAAGGTATGGGAGCCGATTTCATGTCTGGGCTGTTACATTTCCGTGATATTTTTGCACATTTGGGCAAAGGGCCATTTAGGGGGAGGTGCAGCGGGATGCTTGCCCTGCTGCTGGCCACAATGTACCTGGTCGGTGGAGGACTTCCATTTCCGGAGCTTAGCCAAATCACTTCCAAAATGAAAACATGCATGCACAAGTCCCAGGTTTTATGACAACTTTTTGCACATAACCCACTCAAAGTCTCCAGCAATTAAAGGCCCAGAGAGCTAAGAAGTTGGTTAGGGGAAAAGAGGAGGAATCAGACATTGAGATAACGCCAATTTGTGTTAAATATACATACCATAAATATTAAACAGACATAATTGGCGCCTTTGGGATACCAACTTTTTTCCCACTCTCAAGGAATTCCTAATGATTAATGCATGCTGGCTGCATCGTTAGCCTGGTGTAGATCACGCAGACTGCCTGGCGCCCAACTGGAAGCCATTAATTATTCTTTTTATTACCAATGAAAGTAAAACAAAAAACCCCACACTCACCGAAAAAGAAAGACTCTTGTTCAGTTCAGAGCCTACAACAGAAGAGGCTGTCAGGATGGGCCACTTCATGTGATGTCACAGTCACGCTCAAGTGTCATTGGTTAAGCTGTGATAATATCATGCTGCAGCAATCAGAAAGCTCTGTACTCAGTTCCATATGCTGTAGCCTGTGCTGACTCCTGGTTAAACAGGAAGCATAGTTGAGTGGTTCAAGCACAGGACTAGTAGTCAGGAGATGTGAATTCTGTTCCTAACTCTTACACGCACTAGCTCTGTGATCTAATGCAAGTCATGTCATTGCTCTGTGACTCAGTTTCCACATCTATACAATGGAATTAATAGCACGCCCCATTGTGTGTAGAAAAGGAGGGGGGATCAATTGTAAACAACTTTGAACTCTTCAGTTGACAGCTGTTACAGAGGGCAAAGCATTCTTTCTCTGCTATGTTTTATGGCAGAGGTCTCCAGGTGGTGCTGTGACAATCTACAAGTTTTTTTTCCCCTCTTAGTTTGTGAGAAAGATTTTTAGTCTTGGAAAGAGTGCTGCAGTGGTGCTGGTTTGCTGATGCCGTTCTTTGGTGGAGCTGTTGCAAACAGCAAGGGAGTTTGCTCTCTACCCTAATCTTCCTCTAGAGTCGATTCTTGGGGCAGAGTTGCTCCCTGAGAACCAGGCCTTAGTATTCAGACTCCAAGGATTGCTTGAATACTGAGCACGACCACATCAGTTCCAGGACTGATGTATGCAAAAGAAGTTGCACTAAAAATATATCCAGACCTGAGATCACTGAAACAAGATGCTGATCTGCAAGGCCCTACCATCTACTACACCTGGGCAGAGGTGCGACAATATATCATTGTTACCAGATTTGCCCGTTACTTTGGAGTATGCTAATTTATTAGGGTTACTCTTCTGGGGGAGGAGGGGGTTCTGTAATCAATGTACTGCTTGTGTCACATGTGTTTCATATGGAGCTCTACTTCTCCCTTATGCAAGTCCCCTCTGTCACGGAGTGTGGGGGAGTCCAGCCCTGCACCCCTCTTCCTGGGCCCCACAGTGACTCTTAACCAGCCAGTAAAACAGAAGGTTTATTGGACAACAGGAACACCGGTCACAGCAGAGCTTGCAGGCACAGTCAGGACCCCTCCACCGAGTCCCTCTGGGCTTTCAGGGTGCTTGGATCCTAGCTAGGATACCCTGAATTCCGCCCACACAGCCCCAAGCCCAAACTCAAAACTGCTTCCCTCCTGCCACTCCCTTCCTTTGTTCCCCTTCCCGGCAAAGGTGTTGACCTTTCCCCTCCCTTACCTAGCTCAGGTTACAAGCCCTGGCATCGTCCATCCCCTAAGTCCTCCCCTGCTCTCCCACTCCCCCACACAGACAGTCCCTACTGCATCACATCTCTCCCCCCTTCGAGACTGAACTGAGCGGGGTCACTCTGCCCAGTGACCTGGGGAAGTTCAGGGCCCCCTCTCCGGGACAACGCGTCCGCTGTCAGGTTGGCACTTCCCTTCACATGGACCACGTCCATGTCATAGTCCTGCAGGAGCAGGCTCCACCTCAGGAGCTTGGCGTTGGCTCCTTTCATCTGGTGCAGCCAGGTCAGGGGAGAGTGGTCGGTGTACACGGTGAAGTGTCGCCAAAGAGATATGGCTCTAGCTTCTTAAGGGCCCACACCATGGCCAGGCATTCTTCTCGATGGCCGCGTAGCTTTTGTTCCCGGGGTAGCAGCTTCTTACTCAGGTACACGATGGGTTGTCTTTCCCCCTTTCCATCCTCCTGCATTAACACTGCCCCCAGTCCTGGGTCTGAGGCATCAGTGAACACCATAAAGGGTTTGTCAAAATCTGGGTTTGCCAGAACTGGGCCACTAACCAGAGCCTCCTTCAGCGCCCGGAAAGCCTCCTGGCACTGCTCAGTCCAGATCACCTTGTCTGGCTTCCCCCTTTTTGCACAGTTCAGTGATGGGGCCGGCTATGGCACTAAAGTGAGGCACGAACCTTCGATAGTACCCCGCCATCCCAATAAAGGCCTGGACCTGCTTTTTAGTTTGGGGAGCAGGCCAGTCTCTGATCACCTCCACCTTGGCTGGTTCCGGCTTCAGGCAGCCGCTCCCCACCCGATGGCCCAGGTAAGATACTTCAGCCATCCCCACCTTGCACTTCTCAGCCTTTACTGTTAACCCAGCCTTTCGGAGTCGGTCTAGGACTTGTTTAAACCTGGGACTGTGGTCCTCCCAGGTCTGGCTGAAGACGCAGATGTCGTCAATATACGCCACGGCAAAACTCCCTCCATCCCCCTCAGTAGCTGATCCACCAGGCCTGGAAGGTGGCCGGCGCTCCCTTGAGGCTGAAGGGCGGGTCAGAAACTCATAGAGCCCCAGAGGGGTGATAAAGGCCGATTTTAGCCTGCATCTGCGTCCAGCGGCACTTGCCAGTAGCCTTTGGTAAGATCCATAGTGGTGAGGGTACCGAGCACCTCCAGCTAGTCTAGGAGCTCGTCAGGCCTGGGCATAGGGTAGGCATCAGATACGTGATGGCATTGAGCTTTCGATAGTCCACACAGAACCGGATTGACCCATCCTTCTTGGGGACTAGCACCACTGGCGAGGCCCAAGGCTGGAAGACGGCTGGATCACCCCCAAAGCCAGCATGTCCCTGACCTCTCTTTCAAGATCCTGGGCAGTTTTCCCCAGTGACCCGAAAAGGGGAGCATCTTATAGGGGCATGTGACCCGGTCTCCACCCGGTGGACAGTCAAATTAGTGCGTCCCAGGCTGGTTGGAAAACAGCTGTCGGTATAGATGCAGCACCCCTCTGATCTCAGCATGCTGGCCCGGGGTCAGTTGATCAGAGAGGGGAATCGCCTCCAGGGGGGGAACCAGCTTTTGTCCCAGGGAATAGATCTACTAAGGGGTCATCTCCCTGCCCCTCCCAATGTCCACACACGGCCAACACCACATTCCCCCTGTCATAGTATGGTTTCATCATGTTCACATGGTACACCCGACGGTGATGTGCCCGGTTTTGACAGCTCCACCACATAGTTTTACCTCATTCAGTTGCTTGATCACCTTGAAGGGCCCTTTCCAGGCGGCCTGGAGTTTGTTTCCTCCTCACGGGGATAAGAACCATCACCTGATCCCCGGTGGCGAAGGCACGGGCCTCGTGCTGCTCGCGGTCATACCAGACCTTCTGCCTCCTCTGGGCTCGGGCCAGATTCTCCCTGGCCAGGCCCATGAGCTCGGCCAGTCTTTCCCGGAAGGTCAGGACATACTCCACCACTGACTCTCCCTCGGGAGCGGCCTTCCCTCCCATTCGTCCCTCATTAGGTCTAGGGGCCCCCTCACCCGCCTTCCATACAACAGTTCGAAAGGTGAAAACCCGGTAGATTCCTGGGTACCTCCCTGTACGCAAACAGCAGGTGAGGTAAGTACTTGTCCCAATCTTGCGGGTGCTGGTTCATAAATGTTTTTAGCATCATCTTCAGCGTCCCGTTGAACCTTTCTACCAGCCCGTTGGACTGGGGGTGATACGCTGAGGCCCAGTTGTGCTGGACCCCACATTTCTGCCATAAGGACCGGAGCAGAGCTGACATGAAGTTGGACCCCTGGTCCGTTAAGACCACCTTGGGGAACCCCACCCGGCTGAAAATTGTCAGCAGCGCATCTGCCACTGTGTCTGCTTCAACAGAGGACAAGGCCACCGCCTCGGGGTAGCGAGTGGCAAAATCCACCACCACCAGGATGTATTTCTTCCCTGACCGGGTCGTCTTGCTGAGGGGTCCCACTATGTCCACGGCCACCTTCTGGAAAGGTTCTTCTATGATGGGTAAAGGCCTCAAAGCCGCTTTCCCCTTGTCCCGGGCCTTCCCCACCCTCTGGCAGGGGTCACAGGATTGGCAGTACTGTCGGACATGGGTAAGACCCCAGGCCAGTAAAAGTTCTGTAGCAGCCTCTGCCTGGTGCGCCGGATTCCCTGGTGCCCTGCGAGAGGGATGTCATGGGCCAGGTACAACAGCTTGTGACGGAACTTCTGGGGAACCACCAGCTGCCTCCTGATCCCCCATGACTCTACTTCCCCTGGGGGAGCCCATTCTCGGTACAGGAACCCCTTCTCCCACAGGAACCTCTCCTTGCAACCTCTCCTCATGGTCTGTACCGCACTAAGGTCAGCCCGGTCCCTGTGCTTCCGCAAGGAGGGATCTTTCTGCAACTCGGCCTGGAACTCAGCAGCTGGGACAGGGATGGGGACCAGCTCTCTCTTGCTGGCTGGGTCTGAGGCCGCAGCCTCTCTGAACCGTGCCCCTGGGCTTTCCCCGCTCCCTGGGTTAGGGTCCTGCACCTCGGGTCGAGTACCTTCCCCGTTGTCGGGGAGCAGTGCCCTTTGCCGACTCTGACTACGAGTCACGACCAGGGCACTCTGGGTGTTACTAGGCCAGTCCTCAAGGTCCCCTCCCATTAACACGTCAGTGGGCAAATATTGGTGTACCCCCACATCCTTGGGGCCCTCCTTGGCCCCCCATTTCAGGTGTACCCTTGCCACGGGTACTTGAATGGGTCCCACCCACGCCCATCAGGGTCAGGTAGGTGTCGGGCACCATCCGATCTGAGGCCACCACCTCGGGCCGGGCCAGCGTCACTTCTGCGCCCGTGTCCCAGTACCCAGTGACCTTCTTCTCCATCCACTTCCAGGGAAACAATGCACTCTTTCCGGAGGGCAGCCCCGCGCCCACCCGGGGTAAACCAAAAACCCGGAGCCTGGAGCATCACAGGTGGTATGTTGCCAGCCCCCCTTTCCTGGGAATGTAGCCCCTCCTCCGATGGGTTTTTACCCAGTCCACCCCTTGCGGGTTGGGTCTGCTTGGTCTGTCCCTGAGCTTGGGGCACTGGGCCCGTATGTGACCTCGTTGGCCACAGCGATAGCAGCCCATATCTCGTGGGTCCCCTTGAGTGGGTTGGAGGGACCTGCCGCTGGATGTTCCCCTTTTGGGGGGGGGTTCTCCATAGGCCCCCTTTGGGAGGTCCCATGATGACTCTCTCTCTGCGTTGAGGCAGGCCTGCTCCTTCGAGACTCCTCCCTGCCATCCCTTGCCCGACTGTCCACAAATTGGTCGGCCAGCTGGCCTGCATGCTGCGGGTTCTCCGGCTTCTGGTCCATCAACCACAGCCTCAGGTCGGACGGGCACTGCTCGTACAGGTGCTCCAGTATGAATAGGTCAAGCAGGTCCTCTTTAGTTTGGGCCCCAGCCGTCCACTTGCGGACATAACCCTGCGCCCGGTTGACCAGTTGTAGGTATGTGACCTCACGGGTTTTACGCTGGCTCCGGAACTTTTTCCGGTACATCTCAGGAGTCAGCCCAAACTCGCGGAGCAGGGCCTGTTTGAACAGTTCGTAGTCCCCTGCCTCCGCCCCTTTCAGTCGGCTGTACACCTCCACGGCTGTGGAGTCCAGTAAGGGGGTGAGAACTGCGATCCTGTCTGCAGGATCAACCCTGTGCAGCTCGCAGGCATTCTCAAAGGCCGTCAGGAAGGTATCTATGTCCTCCCCCTCCTTACGCCGGGGCAGCAAGTGCTTATCAAAGCTCTTTGTAGGCTTGGGCCCCCCCCTCACTCACCGCAGCCGGGGCCTCACTGCTCCTCAGCCGGGCCAGGTCCAGCTCATGTTTACGCTGTTTCTCCTTCTCCTCCCGCTCATGTTTACGCTGTTTCTCCTTCTCCTCCAGCTCTCGCCTTTTTAACTCGAGCTCCTCCCGTCTCAGCTCCCTTTCATATTCCAGCCGCATCCGCTCCACGGATGCCGAGCGTTGCCGGGAGGATCCCCTGCTGGGGGGTGAGCTTCGCCGTGAGGCTCCCCTGCTGGCCGGGGGTGTCACAGTGCCCTCGGTATACACTGGGCTCCTCCCCGCCCTTCCCCTAGGCCTAGGAGGGGGGGGTCTCGGGAAGCCCTCGTCCGCCGGCTGACCACTCCCAGCGGGGACAGACACTGGTGCCTGCGCTGCATCTGCTCGGCTGCTTCCCTCAGAGACAGGGCTCCGTTCATTCATGCGGTCTCCCTGCTCCAGCTGGGCAATCAGCTGGTCCTTGCTGAGCCTCCCTGGGTGTAGCCCCCTCTGCTTGCACAGCTCCACCAGGTCACACTTGCACCGCTTGGCATACATCTTCCTGCTGGCCACTCACAGGCCGGGGTGCTCTCCGCTCCCCACGGTTTCCAGGGGGACCCCTAGTGCACCAGCCCTTCGTGAGGTCACCACCTCTCTGCCAGGGTCGAGCTGCCGACTCCTTCGCCCCTGGGACCGCTCGCTGCAATCCCCCGGGGGACCCTGTTACTGCAAAGTCCTTCTCGCTGGGCACACACTCCCAGGGGTTAATCACCCCTTCGTTTTACTGCTCCCCAGTCACTTACTGCAGGAAGCGCCGTCCACGGGGTGCAGTATCTCCCGCCGCTGCCACCAGTTGTCACGGAGTGTGGGGGAGTCCAGCCCTGCACCCCTCTTCCTTGGCCCCACAGTGACTCTTAGCCAGCCAGTAAAACAGAAGGTTTATTGGACAACAGGAACACCGGTCACAGCAGAGCTTGCAGGCACAGTCAGGACCCCTCCACCGAGTCCCTCTGGGCTTTCAGGGTGCTTGGATCCTAGCTAGGATACCCTGAATTCCGCCCATCCAGCCCCAAGCCCAAACTCAAACTGCTTCCCTCCTGCCACTCCCTTCCTTTGTTCCCCTTCCCGGGCAAAGGTGTTGACCTTTCCCCTCCCTTACCTAGCTCAGGTTACAAGCCCTGGCATCGTCCATCCCCTAAAGTCCTCCCCTGCTCTCCCACTCCCCACACAGACAGTCCCTACTGCATCACACCCTCACAATGGAGCTATCCTGCAGGACCTAGGTTCCCTAGGGCTGGGTTCCTCCAGCCCCAGAACCAGATGAACACACACACACAGTCACTCTCTCTCTCTCTAACAGAGCAAGTCTGAGCGAATCAGGTCAATCAGCACTTTCCAGCTGACTCCTTATATGTCCCTGGACTCAGTGGGCTAGGTCAAGCAGCACTTTTATGCTGCAACACTTACGTGGCCCTGGGCTCAGAGGCTGGGCCAAGCAGCACTTTCAAGCATCCATCCTTATGTGTCAAAGGTTCCACACCAGAATAGAATAAGCCTGAGCAGGCTGGGTCGAACAGCACTTCCAGGCTGCCACCCTTATATGCCTCTGGACTCAGCAGACTGGGTCAAGCAACACTTTCAAGCTGCCACTCTCGTATGTCACAGGTTCAGCACGCCCCTATCCCTACTTTCAACATCACAGTTGTACTGGTAGTAACCCACTTGATGAGCAAACCCCACAGTATTTTTGGGTGCTACAGGGATCTTTAGCTTAAGTAAAAAACGTTGCTGCAGAGTAAATGGGAAGCTAAAAATACAAAAGGGTAAAGTTCAGACAGAGAGAGAGAGAGGCAACCAGCTTAACCATAAAAGTTATTTATTGAATAATAGTGATAACTGCACAAGAAGAGGCTAAACAAACATAACAGTTACATTATTAAAGGTTAATACCTGAGAAAAGAAAAACAGAGCGAGGAAGAGAGAGAGGGATCTCACCCATTCCATGAGCCTTGAACTGGTCAGGGTTCCCAGATGAAGGTGGTAGCTCAGGGTCTTGAGTACTGGAGACAGGCAGAGCCCCCAGCACGATCAGTCAGGAGAAGATGGAGTCCCAGTGGAACTGATGCATAGTTTGGACCAAGCATCAGAGCACTTACTTGGGCATAGGTAAGGGTTTTTGTAGAGAAAATACAATGGTTCAAGGAAGAACACTAGATTTATTTATGGGTAAACTGATGACTCAACGGTTTTCTTTAGGCTAGACAATAGGAGCTGATCACTCTTGGCTATGGGTGGTGTTTCTTACCAGGGAGCTCACAATGCAGTTAGGCTGCTTCAGTAATTTGGATATCAATCAAGGATTCATTATTAGTTTTGGTCTGATAACTGCTGAGCTGGGTGTGTGCAAGTGTAGGTTCATTAACATCTGGAGCAGAGATCCCCCATGATGCTGTGATCCCCTGCTTTTCGGGTCCCATAGTTCAGCGCAGTTCTCTGTTCTCCATTCTGCATGCTAATGGTGATGTCTCCCTGTCCCATCTTTCATGCAGATGAGGGGAGTTGCCTCTGTTCTCCATTCTGTATGCCAATGGAGATGTCTTAATCTTGTCAACCTTGTCAGGAGGGGTCTAGGTGTGTCTCCCAATGCCCTTCACTGCTCTCTGCAAGCCTTTTCTCTGATCAGTTTTGGTTCAAGCAGAGACTGCTGTGTGTGTGTGGGGGGGGGGTGTCTTTCATGAGTCAGACAGGCTAGATACTGTGCCCTGGTTCCCCAAGAACACAGAGCTGACTGATATCATCATAAAGTTTTATTCTAGACAGTGTCCAGTACCTAAGCACCGATCATGCTGTCCCAGGACATAACCCAATTGAAATAAAGTAGGATGGGTAATAACTGAAATGGGACAGGAAAGGGCTAACGCAATTTGATAGATTGGTAATCCTTCGATTTTGAGGATGATCTCTACCCGGATTTACATAAGAGTCTGATCCTGGAACCGCAAATCCACCCACAGTATTTACAGACATTTTTGGGAGAAAGTTATTTCTTTTTCCTTCCTCCTCTCTGTCACTGCAGCTTCAAGGGCAACGCGCTTCTCCTCCAAGCGGGCCACTGCCTGATGGAGGATATGGCACCATTGGGGTTGGTTGGTGTCTTGCTCTTCCCAGGTTGTGACGTCCACATCAGTTTTCTTGAGATACACTTTCAGTGTGTCTCTGGCCACCATGGGATCTTTGACCCTGGGTGAGCTGAGAGTAGAGGACTTGTTTTGGGAGGCAAGAGTCTGGCATCCGCACACAAAGTCCAGCCCAGTGAAGTTGGTGCATGAGGATCATTGCTTCAATGCTGGTGACATTGGCTTCAGTGAGGATGCTGGTGTTAATGAAACGATCTTGCCACTTGACACGAAGGAGCTTTTAGAGGCATCATTGGTGATACCACTCCAGATTCTTGAGGAGCTGTCAATAGGCCATCCAGGTTTTGCATCTATGGAGGAGTGTAGGAATAAAAGTTCTCTTATGGACCTGGATCTTGGTGTCCTACCATAGGTCACGGTCCGTGAAAATGCTTTGGAGCAGTTTCCGAAAGGAAGCACTTGCGCACTGGTTCCTGTGCTGGATCTCCCTGTTGATTTTTGCGCTTTGAGAAAGTTGGCTACCGAGGTACAAAAGTGCTCAACTGTCTCCCAAGTCTAACCCTCAATGGTGATTTGTGCTGGGTCATGTTCAAGGCCTGAAGCATGTTGATAGAGCACTTTAGTCTTCTCAATATTGAGTGAGAGTCCTGGTGAGAAAAAGCCAAGGAGATTGAGCTTTATGCTGCTAAACATGACATGAGGAGTTTCTTTCAGGCAATAAAGGCCATTTATGGCCCATACTCCCATGGACACACACCACTCTGAGCCCAACACGGTTCAACATATTTTAAGGACAGCGAAGCCATTGAAGTCAGATAGAAGGAGCCTTTTGAGTTACTCCTGAACCATCAGTCAACAGTCTCTGATGCCACTATCGAATCCATACCTCAATGACATGAAAGAGAATCTCTTGCTGACCCCCCAACCCTTGAGATAGGAACATGAGCCATTATGCAAACTAAGAACAACAAGGCAGCAGGGCCAGGTGGCATACTAGCTGAAGTCTACAAGTTTGGAGGCAAAGAACTGGAAAGGAAGCGCCACAAACTTTTTCTTCATATCTGATATAATGAGAAGATTCAGAAGACTTGAGAAAACACGATTTATAGATGAACTGAAAGCATCAGAAATAAATTATTCGAATGAAGTGCCTGCTACTGCCTTCTACTGGATGGAATCAGTCATGCTTGTGTTCAGCCTCCCAACCCCCACACCCTCGATGGGAGGTGGGTGCAAAGGTGTCAATTGTCCCAAGGCCCAGTTATTTAAAAGGGCCCAGGCACATGGGATAGATACATTTTGGGGGGTTTTAAATTAAGAAAAAAGAAATCTGGGTCCTGCTGCTGCTGCTACTACTGCTCTGTCCCGCATTGTGACAGTAACAGTTTGCCGGAGCACTGCTGCATCCTTCTGGTCTGGCATAGCATCAGCAACAGCAGCAGCAGCAGCCTGGGAGCCGCGGAGCTTGTTGCCTCTGGCTGCTTGGGAGCCGCTGGGCCTGCCGTGCTGGCTCTCCGGATGCGGGGCTGAGGATAGGGAGACTTTAAAGAGGAACAAGCTCCCTGCTGCACTATCAAATTTCCTCACCAAGCAAACAAGCCAGCAAGTTCAGCCACCCAATCAAGCCACCCTAAGTTTGCAGAGAGGCAGCCAGGGCTAGTCCCCACTTTGCTGCCACTAGCACTGGCTGTCGAACTGCTATCACAAGTGAAGAATGAGGGACCACCTCCACCCAGGAGCAGCACCAGGGTTTTTGGCGTCCTAGGCAGGGGTCCTTCCGCGCTCCCGGTCTTCGGGGCACTTTGGTGGTGGGTCCCAGAGTGAGTGAAGGCCCCACCGCAGAATTGCCGCCGAAGACCTGGAGCGCGGAAGGACTCCCCGCCACCAAATTGCTGCTGAGGGCGGCAAAATGCCGCCCCCCCAAATCCTGGTGCCCTAGGGACCACCTAGGTCACCTAAATGGAAGCGCCAGCCCTGCTTCCACCACTCAGCCAGGGAACGAGCGGCTAGTTTTCCCTCTGCCTTTGCCACTGGCTGCTTCCACAGAGATCTCCCAATAGCTGTGGTGCACTATCTACTCATTGCCATCTCCTCATTGCTCTGGGTGTTGACGTCCCACAGCACCAGCAATGCAAGTATCATATTGTATATTTTAACTTTGTTGGTCACAGTCAGTTACATCTTGTAGATCAGTTTTTTCCTTGTCTTTAGATTACACATGAATCATGATTAGGTGTTTAATTAGCCTATTTGATACTTTAGGTGTTTTCTTACTTTGTGCTCCTTTAAATATTTTATATATCAATTAATGTCATTCCATAATATATGTATTTAATTTAAATCTATAATTCAAAAGAAATTCTACATCTTATATTTAAGCTCAGGATTTGTTTAATACTGGTGCTGTAACTGGGAAAAAAAAAGGTTAACTAGATCAAGCAATGCCACAACTTACACATAGTGGGTTCAGATGTGTTATCAATAGGATAACAAGTAGTGTTGTAAACTTCAGCCATCCCTTTCTAGGGGGGCCATTGACGGTTCTGCCCTGGAGCCCAGAATTGCTGTTGGTGGGCCTGCTCGTGTTTCATAGGCTCTATATTGTATACAGAGTCTCCTTACAGCAGCCTATGCTTTGGAGAAGGAAGATCTGTGGGTTTTGTCCCCACTTGCCCCTGTGGCAAGGCACCTCCTTCGTCTCGCTGGCCCAATCACATCCCCACTGGTGATGATGGGCCTAGGGTAAATCAGCCCCACCCCACTCTGGGCAGCATTTGTTCTCCACTCTTCTGTGCTCCTTTGGCCATATTTCCTAGGTAGGCTTCAGGGTAGGCCTATTGGCTGATCCTCCACCAAACAAAAGGGGAATAGTCTCAAACACAAAAAACAAAGGGTGATACCTTCCCCTGCCTCCTCGCTGGGGCTGGGTGTCACCCTGTAGTCTGCCCCGGGGTGTCAGTCCTTCCCGTAGCAGGTGCTCAGGCTTGTCTGTTTCCCCTATGGGGAGGAGCGCAGCCTCCCCTCCTGGAGAAGCTTACTTCGCTGCTGCCACTAGCCTGGTAAGGGCTTGTCACAGTCTCTCCCTCCTGGTTTTAAAAGGTCTCAGGCAGTCCTTAACTGGATCCAGGTGTTCCTAATTGCCCTGAGGTAACCCCTTCTCAGCTTTTCAGGAAGAGGGCCTTTAACATTCTAGGGCTAACATAGCTGCCTTCCTACACCGTCTTGCAGCCGTCCGGCCTGACTTTGTCACACCCCATAAAGTTCAGACAGGCCATGGTATGCACCACGACAAGTGGGAAGCCCTAGAAAGTCTGGCTTTATTACTATGTGAACAGAACTAGTGTGGTGTATGGAGGCTAAATGGTGCGGGAAGGGAGAGCTGAGTGATGAATGATTCTCCACCCTTTCAAAATAAAAGCTACTGCAGTGGAGGAGCAGGCTGGGCTTCTATTTTGTCTCTTGCATCCCAAGCCGAGCACCCACTCCAGAACCTTTAGTGCTGCCGTACAAATCAGAAAGGCCAGGGCTAGATTTGGAGACACTGAGGGCTGTGAGACTGTCAACAAAAAAATCCTCTGCTTTGACTTGCAAAGTTGATCCACTTGATCTGGAAACCAGAGACAGAGACTAACTAAGCAGCAAGCCATAATGGTGTTGGATTTTGCGTTCTGACCGTGACCAACAGGGCCAGCGCTACCATTTAGGCAGCCTAGGCAATTGCCTAGGGCGCCAGAATAATTGGTGGGCGCTGTTTTGCCGGAGGGGGCGGCAGGCGGCTCCTGTGGAGTTGCCGCAGTGGTGCCTGTGGAGGGTCCGCTGGTCTGCGGCTCTGGTGGAGCTGCCGCAGTGGTGCCTGTGGGCGGACGGTCTGCTGCCCGCGCAGCTCCGGTGGACTGCCCACAGGCATGACTGCGGCAGCTCCACCGGAGCCGCGGAGCACCGGACCCTCCGCAGGCACCATTGCGGCAGCTGCACCGGAGCCGCGGGACCAGCGCGCGGAGCGGCAAAATTGCCATGCGCCTAGGGCGCTCAAACCCCTAGCACCGGTCCTGGTGACCAACACTTGAGGTCTGAAGGCTGTTAAATCACGTGCATCACATTAGCTGAGCAGGAGTTGTTCCGCACTCACTTGCATGAACTGTCCTGTTCTGCTGCCAGAAACGCGCTCGAAATCTGCCTGTGCTCTTCAGTGGCGGTAAAACTTCACAAGGCGTGTTACAAGTACCTGAGGAAAACCGTAGAGAAGGAAGGAGTAGAGCGGGCTGCCTGGAAGAGACTGGAGGATAATGATGAGGGCCTGAGTCCTTGCTCTCATAAGAATGGTAGAGATCAACACCCAGTGGGCACAGGACTAAGGCCCAGATCCTCCAAGGGATTTAGGTGCCTAACTCCCATTAATTTCAGTGGGAGTTAGGCACCTAAATGTCACTTCCTTCTTTCTCCTCCCCAGGAGCAGATGTTTCAGTTGCTCTCTGCGGAGGTTAGTCCCATTCTCCACCTCCTCAGCACAGAGGCTGGGAAATGGGGCATGTAGGGGGAAGCGCGTCACTGACTGCAGACAGACTGGGTCGGGTGGGGGAAGAGCTTGAGAAAATTTGCATCAGCTCTGATGTTCTCCTTTTTTCCCCACCATGGCTCTTAAACTCTCACCATCAGCACACAGCCTCCCTCTGAGATTGAAAGCCCCCCTGTCTTCACACCCTACATGGTGCTGTAATCTTCTTTGTACAGCAAAGGTCTTGTGAGGTATCGTTTGAAAACTAACAACTCAGTGGTCAATAATATCATGGCAAAAAGTACACAGCAACATTCTGTATAAAGTTCTGAATTCCCCATATGACGCTGTTTGCACATGTTCAAACCCATACAGCCCTGACGAGACAGGAGTGGCTAAACAGGTCTGCCCTAAACAAAGAAATGTGTTTTATCTCAATTTACACTGAAGTAGTAAATAGGGTCCCTAAGACAGCAAGAGGGGAAAATGGTAGGAGACAACGCAAATCTGCATTTCAGCATACACAGGGAGAAGCTGGAGCATGGGGCCACCTTCACTCCCAGACTCCATAGGGCCTTTTTTACTGTTTGAATAAACTTTGCTTTGCCAGGTAATCCTCAGAAGAATCCACTACAAAGGGTGACTGGACTACAACAGTGAGGGACAAAAACACCTCAGGGATCTCTCCCAGTCTTGCTCACCTAAGATGACAAAGGAACCAGCCCTTTGACTTTCGGGCATCCTGACCTGAGACTTTGGTCAGCAACATTGCTGGGAACATGTGGTAAGGATGTTACCTTGAACCAAGTTGAGCTAGTTAAGTTTTAGCTACTAGAGGAAGCATGTTGTCTTTATTTCTCTTGTAGCCATTTCGGACTTGAATAGCTTCTACTTGTACTCACATGAAATCTGTCGTTTTGTAGTTAAATAAATGAGTTTCATTTTTAAAATCAAAACTAACCCAGTGTTGTGTGTAAACTGAACTGTTTGGTAATGCCAGTTAAAGTAGCAAACTGTTGGCTATTGCCCCCTTGCTGGGGCACCGGACCTCTAATATCTGAACTGCCCCCGAGAGGCCTGGAGAGTGAGAACACATGTTTTGGAGACACGTCAGGAATGGAAGTGTGCTGGAGCCAGAATGTGATTGGTGTGTTGCTGGCAGGGCAAACTGCTGGGGCAGGACTGTCACAATATACAGACAGTCAGGGCATGACCCGCTGTTGGGAGCTACAACAGCAAAGCGTTGAGAGACACCTCGGGTTGTGGGGCAGGCAGTGACAGCCTCTCACTGGTCTGGGTTGCACCCCAGAATGTGCCACCTTCCCAAGTCCATCTGCCATTGTTCCCCTGCTTGGCATTTTCCTCCTGATGGTGATGGGGAGAGAAGGGAGCTCCCTGTGCCCCCTGCCCAGGAAAGGAGGCACTTCCTCACCTCCAACACTCTAGAACCATCCCCAACAACGACTGCGTCAGGGAGAGGCAGAAACTGACGGAGCTTACAGCCCCTGACAGCCAGTGCTCCAACACCGTTCCCCAATGTGCTCCTGCTGGGAGAGGCAGGGGCGAGAGCAGCTGACTGCTCCTTGCCCCAGAACCACTCCCTTCAGGGGCAAGAAGTCAGCAGCTTTAAGGTCCCCCAGAACTGTTGCTCCTATACCAGTCACCTCTACTGAGATAAAATAGGGCTAGCAAATTTGGCTGCCCCTGTACTATTCCCCCCACACCAGGGACTCTTGCTGCAGTGTCTTTGGCTGAAGCAGTGCATCCCCCACTAGCTTGCCTGTTTGAGGGCATGTACTCTCTCAAGGGCCTGCAGAGACTATCCCACAATTCTCAGCACTGCTACCTGGCTCTCCTGCCCAGGAGGTCTATGGGACTGGGGTGCAGCCATAACCCTTGTGTATACCTGCTGAGTCAGGGGTGCAGCAGGCACCAGAACCCAGGTTCCTTGACTCACAGTCTCTTGCTCTCTGACCACAAACCCATGCTTCCTGCTCTATGCACATGGAGCTGGAAGGAATTGTTAGAACCATCAGACTTGTCCATTTCTGTGTGAATTAAGAGGGGAGGTGGAAGGACATGGGGCAGCGCAGGGCTGGCTTCCTATCCTTGATCAAATCCACAGCCGCTAGATGTCATTTCACTCCAACGGGAGCTCATTAAGTTTGCCCCACATTAGGGGGAAGTGTTTGCTGAACCAGCTTGTCCAAACAATTCTAATTCCAACACTCTGAGCTGGATGAGGGAAGCAGAGCCCTAGGCCTGTCTGCCTCCATATTTTCACTCAACAGGCTTAATGTACCTCATCTCCATGCCCTGCTGCAAAGCCCAGCAGGGAACTCAGTGTATCAAGTCAGGACGTGGTGTGAATTCAGCAGGCCCTGCTCCCTCAGCCCGTCTCCTGTCCTCCCCCCAAATACATGCACATGACTCATGTATGCTCTCTTGCTGTCGCACATGCTATTCTGACAGCTGTTATCTTGGCCAAAACCCCAGGGATTGAGCATAGCAGAAAGCCTGAGCCCTCCACAGCAGAAAGGCTGAGCCTCTATAGTATGAACTAAAGTGCAAGACCCTTTAAGAAACAGTTTTAGCAGATTCACAGGTGAGTTGGGGTGCGAGGGACACACTGACAGTGCCACCCACTATTATTCTCATGCTCTTCCACTAATGCTCTCGCCCATGTACCCCCAGGCTTTGCCCCAGTTCCAAGCACACTGTAAAGCCCTGCCTGTAGCTAGGCCAAGCGGGGATTTACCCACCTGAGGCTGCCACCTGCCTGATACACCAGGCTAAATTCGACCAGTACAAATCCCAGCTCTTCTTGTCTATACTGAGCATTTGCATGGGTATGGCTGTGCCAACTGGTGGCCCTGATCCCCAGCTAGCACATGCTCACTCCTCATGCAGACGCTTCTTCTCCGACACACTCCCTCTATTTAATTCCCCTCTCCCCTTGCCAAGGTGTTCTTGTGTTCATCGAACAGGCTTTCAACTCTCTGCGCTGAAAAATTTACTTCCTCTAGATTATATAACAGGTTCCTCAGGGGATTCATCAGGTTGCTCTTGAGTTTGGAGCGAGCTGCCAAAATGAAATAATAATGTCTGGTTTACACAGAAACCCAATTAAAGGAAGAAGGTGGTGAGGGGAGAAGAACAGCGAGTTCTAAACCGAGTGACTTTTGTTTCCTGTCAGACACTTGCCTACTTGCTTTCCGGAGACAACTCAAATTCCAGTCAGGAGAAAATCTCCCCGAGCTGGTACTTGTTCCCTAAAGCGCACTGTGCACTCCGACAACGGCCTAGGTGGCAAACCAAAGGGCTTTTAATATACCTAGAAAGGGGCCCATTTCTGCAAATGTTCTCTCGAGGCTGCAGTGTTTTCAAGTGGATTTAGTGCTGGAGGAGGTCTTCGGTTTATGCACAGTGTGGCATCCCCTCTCCCTTATCACCGTGCTTCAAATCTTACATGGAGGGGACACCTCTAGGGCAGAGAAGGCAGGTCTGGACAGATCCTCAGCTGACGCAACTGGAGCTCCATCCATTTTCACCAGCTGAGGACCTGGCCCCATATTTCACCTGGCAACTAAGTATTGATCCAGTATGGTTATCTGACATGCAGTACACACCCTGTACTCCTTGCAGTACTCACCACACAGCAAGGCTTCTACCCACAAAGAGTCTCTTCCTCCCAGATCCTGATCTGCCCAGGTGTGCATTCACCCTGTCCTCGGCTCCCTATTTGTCACCTCATAACACTATGCTGCCCTTCTCTATGGTCGGTTGGGGTCAGTCAGAATGGTGCTGCATTACTGTGCAGCAAGTCACTACAGGTGCAGGTGCTGTCAGGACTTGCTCCAAGATGGTCCATTCTCACTGGTACTGCCACTGAATGTGAACACCAGAACCCCAATTTTCCTTTTGCTTCCACCAGCATCAATGAAGAGGAATGAGACTCAGCCAGTGCAATTGCACCGGGACAAATCACTGCACCTGATAGCAGCATCAGGCCCAAAGTGTCTCCCAAGCCGACGCACACTGGTGGATTGTGGCACCTTTTTCTACAATTGTGAAACTAGACCTAGAGAGGCAGCCAGATGCAGATCTGGGGAGGAGAAAGGGAAGTCTGAAAGGAGTGCAATACTCATGGAGACAGAAAGAGGGAAGGATGAAGAGGGCAAGGGAGGATCAGTGACAGAGCGAAGGAGGGAGAGTAGAGAAAAGAAGTGACTCACAGAGGAAAGGAGAGGAAAGGCAAGGAGAGAGCTTATTGTCACTGTTAGAACAGGGAGCAACATGGTGAACCAGTGTCAGGATTTTTAAATACTTGAGGCCAGATCTGGAGTTGATATAAAACAGCAATAAGTCAGAGCAGCACTGATTTTCTCCAGCTGAGGATCTGCTCCCCTAGGAATGTTACTGCAACAGGCCTAAATGAAGAGTCACTGTGTAACCCCACCCTCTGCCTGTGAACAGGAGCGCTGAACAAAATCCAGCGCAGCCGAGGGCAGTGGCCCACACTCCCGGCTTTCTCCCAGGCCCATGGTCTCCGCCAAAGTCGCAATTGCTGTAGGGGTGGCTGATAGAAAACAGAATGGTAACTCACTATTCAGCCGTTGCCAGCTCCCCTTATGCTCACTGAAGCTCAACAGAGAGCTCCTCAGCCTCTCTTTGGGGCTAGGGAAAAACCCGTGGAGCTAACAAGCAGCTTCTGCTCTGTTCTGGCCACTGTGGTAATAAGAGCTTTAATTAATTTAATTCCAGACTCCTGAGCCATTTCATTTCTTCCTTGACTGGACAATAATGGAGTTAGTCAAGCAGAACATTCAGTAGACAAAGAGAGAGAGAAACAGAGTGAGGCAGGGTGGGCGACGGTCACAGTCAGAGATCTTGACCACTCCAGGAGAACTGGCGCTTGTATTTTGATAAACCACTGAACTGGGTCACTTCCCTGATAAGACTCTCTAGGTCAGACCCTCAGCTGCTGTCAGTTAGCATAGCTCCAATGAAGTCACTCAACAAAGCTTCGTGGATCACATCTGCTGAGGACCTACCCAGGAGAAGTTGCGTCATCCTCCCTGATTCTCATCTCCCTTACTCCAGTTTACCCCGAGCAACCCGTTTAACCCTGGTATAGCTCAGGAGTCCCTGCATTATTGTGAGAGGAGCATCATGCTCTGACAGTCTTAGCTGGCCAAGTGCTTGATTCTTCCCCTGAATGCAAAAAGGTCAAGTCCAGCTGGAGATCTTAAATGCAATGAGTCTTACAGAGGCTCCCAGCAGATGGGAGTTTGCATTAAAAAAAAACAAACCACCTCACACGTTGCAATCTGTCTCTACATAGGAGAAGAACAGGGGTTGAACTTGTAATAGCAATAGTGCTCCTTCCCCTCACCTCCATCTCACAGACCAAGTCAAGACTTTTTCTGGAGCTCCCTTCATTATGACCAGGTATTTCAGAGGTGTCTGCGATCTCTCACACCACATGTGGGCTGCAAAACTGATCCAACCTCAGGGACCCGTCGTACTAGATGCTGTATGAACCCTTCAGGAGAGGCAGCCCATCAAATGCAATGGCAGGAAAGCCAAAGAGGCAAGGCAGTGTGGTCTAGTGGGTGGGGAACTGAAGTAGCACTCAGGAGTCCTGGGTTCTAATCCTAGCTCAGCAGCTGTGGTTTTTGGCAAATTTCCCCATCTGTTATGTATTTAGATTGTAAGCCATTTGAGCCAGGTACCGTCTCTCACTAGGTGTTTGTACAGCAACAAGCGCCGTGGGTCCCTAATGGTTGTGGTCTGCAGGTGTTTCTGCAGTGCTAATGAAGTTTATGCAGAGTGTTTCTCTGGATCCGTAGCAGGACACCAAGAGGGAGGAGGTTGTGGAGCTTTTGGCCAAGAAGCTTTCCCAGTGAGGCAGCTACAGAGAGAAGAGCTTTATGGAGAACACTGGTGGTGTCGAGCCGGCCGATACACAAGGAACACATTTGGTATTTTCCTCCCCATTGTCTTTCAAAATTACAAGCACATGTCAAAATTTGAAATTTTTTAACCCAGGCTGTAGCTGGTCCAAAAACCAAAGGAGCTCAAAGAGAAGGTTAAGGGGTGACTTGATCACAGTCTAGGAGTTCTTTTCTGGGGAACAAATATGTTATCATGGGCCCTTAAGTCTAGTCAACAAAAGATCCACAGGCTGGACATTGGAGCTAAATAAATTCAGACTAGAAATTAGGTGCACATTTTTAGCAGTGAGGATGATTAACCATTGGAACAATTTACCAAGGGACAGGGTAGATTCTTCATCACTGGAAGTGGATGTTTTTCTAACGTAAGTGCTAATTCAACCACAGCTATTGTATTTGAAGCAGGAATTGAATCAGGAAAGTCCATGACCGGTGTTACATAAGAGGACAGATGATCACAATGGTCCCTGCTGGCTTCAACTCTGTCAATACAGGTTTAAAGAAATGTCACTGGAAATTTTCACAGTTTCCTCTCCCTCCCCCCACAAATTGAGAGTTTGAGGCAGAATTTATTTTGCTTCTGACAAGAAAGATCCACCTGTACCTCCTGCTGGAGAGTAGCAGTAAGATGGCAGCTCAGACAGACATCAGCAACAGCCCCTGTGATGGAAAAGGTGAAAAGGAGGCAGGTATGTCTAAAAACTGCATCAGTCATCCCCTACCCACCTACAGTAGAATAGACCCAACAAAGAGTTGGGTAATTCATGGGAGTCACACGGGAGGATGTGATGATCCCTTGTCCTAGGGAGACACTGACCAAGAATGGAGTGGATTTCTCTTCCTTTAAGGAGTGATGCTAAGTGGGATGTGCCAGTGCTCCTGCACTCCCAGACAGGGGCTTGCACAGGAATTTAAATTTGACTCCTTCTGGGGGAAGCACACTGCCCCTCTTCCCACCTGGCGCCAGCCAGAGCTCAATCCTCCCTCCCTCCATCCTGCCCTAACCCTGGCCCTTGCTCTGGAACGAGCTCAATCTTCCCTGCCTTGGTGGCCCTTGGGCCAGAGAAGTTCTGTGCCCATGATGATTATTGGGGGAGCATGTTCCTGCTTGCATCCCCTTGCTCATGCCCCTGCTCCCAGAAGAATCCCTAACCCTATCGTGTATTCCCTGTGAGATGGAAATCCTTTCCTCCCCTGTATGAGACGGTAAGTGATTTGGTGGCTCTGGATCCTCCATCACCAGGGGACTGGCTGTCAGGTCATTTCTTCCTGTGTAAGCTGACACTGTTAAACATTTCATAGAGCAGCCAGAGCCTGTGAGTCCCACTAACTAGACCCCCTCCTTCCCCAGCTCCAGGGAAAGAGGCAGTGGTGAGTGTCGCTTCTCACATTCATTTATCTCCAAAGAGAGGGAAAGAACCGATCTTCTAAGCCCTGTGGAAGCCAGAGGGGCACACAGTTCCCTGTGCTGATGAGCACTAGCCCAATCCTCCTGCAGCACTCATGTTCAGCAGCATTTAAACAGCATCATTCCACTGGATGTATCAGATCATGGGAGGCAGAAACAGGAAACTATTTTGCTCTAAGCACTTGATAGGTGAGGCAGCATTTAAATGGTTAACAGAGAGGCTGAGGCACAAGAGCTTGGGGGACAAAAGGGGAATATGTTAGATAGCAGGGGCCTGATTGTCAACACCCATAGCCCCCACTGAAGTTGGGGGCGGGCGGGGAGAGAGCATCTCTGACAATCGGGTCCTGAGTTACACAATTCAAGCAAAACACAAATAAAAATTTACAAAATTGGTAACCAATCCTACCAAAACAAACTCCACTGTGTGCACCGTTCTTCCCTGGGAGAAGAGAAGAGAAGAGAAGAGAAGAGAAGAGAAGAGAAGAGAAGAGAGGGAATGAACTACACGTGACAGTTGTTAGTCACGTTGCTTAATGCACAATTGGAAGGTGCTCAGATAGGATGTCGATAAGCACAGCAGAAGAACCTACAGAGAATGTTTAAGTATGTGCCCTCAAGGTTGTACTCCAATAACACCTCAAGAGAATCATATGGTTTTGTGCACGATACAGAGTGATTCTCTCTTGTAAAGTTCCCATCCACATCCTGTGGTTCTTCTCTTCAGACAATTTTGATGGAAAAAATTAAATTGAAAATAGGCAAAAGCTGAAAGTTAGGCAGAGAAAAGGTTTTGGGGGGTTCAGACACTTTCGACAAAAAATTCATTTAGTTAAAAACCCAGTTCTCCCTTGAAAAAACAGTTCTGATGGCAGAACTGTTTGAGCGGCTCTACTTCCCACCCTCCCAACACAAACATGTAGCCAGGAATCCCCCTGGCTTTATACAAATATATCTGGGTCACATTCAGGGAGGTTCAACCTAGAGCATGAACTCTAAGATCCTCAATAATTAGTGCTTGGCTCTGGAAAGCTAGGCTATGAACCTGTCCTGCAACACCCGCTACCATGGTGATGAACACAGCATAAACGAAAGAAGAGAGAGAGAGAGGAGATGATGTTGTTCCAACAGTGAATCATTTTTAAAAAAGCATTTTCCTAGCCTACGGGCAGCTTGTATTATGCATTAGGAAATGACAACCCCCCAAAGCTAATTTGGCCCCAACGAGCACCTGCCGTATTGTTTATGTGCCATCTACTTCTATTAGAAATGTTTCTCTCTTCCCAGGAGCCTTTTCTCGCAGTCTCTTATTTGTTTACCTTTCTTTTTTCTCTTTGGATTCCCCCCTCCTTCCTTTCTCGCCCTTTGCAAACCACAAAGCCTGCTGATGTCTACGTGAGATCTTCAGACTCAGAATATTCCAACTGCTTCCAGAGCTCCCCAGGGCAGAGTGCACATCTCTGTGCTTTGGGCAGGGCCTTGCACAATGACAGCACTGAACAAGTGATGCTTGGCTGGTCAGGGCTGGCTCACATACTCAGGGTCTAACTGATCCCCAGATTTGGGGTCAGGAAGGAATTTTCCCTTAGGTCAGCTTGGCAGGGACCTTGGGGATTTTCTTCAAGGGGCACTAATCACCTGCTAGGATCGTCTGGGCATATCCTAGTGCCACATTCTGGGATATAATCCAGCCCAGTGCAGGGGTGGGGGTGTTGTGTCACTCCTACCCTGTAACCTTGGGTGCCTCACAATGCTTTGCTGCTATAGCTCCCAACCTGGGTCTCTCCCAACCAGCCTATCAGCGTGCAGCTCACATCCTGAGCAGGTGCTAGACTGCTGGGGTCTGAGCTGCTGATCCAGGGCAGCCTCTCTGCAGCTTCCCCCAGCATTGGTTACAGCCAGCAAGGATGACCCCAACACACTCTGTCCTGAATTTTCCCCAAGCCGTGTGCTCTGCAGTGTCTAGCCCTCTCCTGGACTGTTCAGAGAAATAGTTTGGTATGTTTCTTTAAAGCCACAAAAGCTTAACTGGGTGAACACACCCTTCCCTTTCAAACGCAGCACAGAGCTGGTATATGGTGAAAATATACACAGGATTCAGTGAGTTCAAGCATAAGGAGTGAAGATAAGAAGAGTTACAAGTAAAAAAAAAACCAACTATGCTTCTAAAGCTTAATCTATCGCTGACTTTTCTCTCAGTCAGAACCTTCCACAAAAGTACAAGATGCTGGCTTCCCTTTCACCTAAGATGACAACATCTTTGCCTAAGCAGGTTTCTCACCTCCATTCAATTTATGGAGACATCAACCCCATCTTGGTTGAAAGGCCAGTCTTCGTCAGCTTGTACAAGCTCTCACCTCTTGTGTCTGTCCAGTGATGGATGCCAAAGATGGCTTATGTCTCCCACAGTTCAATAACTGTTTCAAGAGGCAGGATGACCCCTTACTGTTCTTTCCTTCCTGTGGGCTTCCCATCTCCTGATGATTTCTACGTAAATTAAGCTCCCATCCCATTGTTCCTCTTGCTGGTCGAGATGCCGTCTAGCTCCTTCCATCTCTCTTACAGAACAGAGCTTCGTTCCCTCCTGCTATGGTAGGACATCCCCTTCTCTTTTTCATAGAATTTAAGGCAAGAAGAGACCATTAGATCATCTAATCTGCGCTGCTGTATAGCACAAGCCATTAGCAATCCCCAGCCACCTCCACACCAAGCCCAACAACTAGAATTAGACCAAAGTATTACAGCCCTCAGGAAACTAAACTATTGTGTGCAACAGACAGAGAATAGAGACTGAGGTGCACCAATGCCTGTTGCCCTGCAGTAGGCATGGATTTGATTAGGCCCTGTGTTCACACCCTACACACTATTGCAATAATCTTTGTACAAAATATGCCCTGAGGTATCATATGAAAACTAACAACTCACTGATCGTTAATGTTCTTGCATAATGTATGTATGCAATGGGTATTGAGAGTTATGAATATATGCTGGAATTATAACTAGTGTGTGTAAACCAGGTGTGTTGCAGAAGTTGTAAAACAAGCCCATCCTATACAAAAGAATGTGTGTGTGCCTCAATTTACATATAAGCCGTAAATAGACCTATCAAGCAAACAAGGGAAGAGGCAAACCTCACACTAACAAGTGGAGGAGAAAACAGCCTGGCACCTATACCCAGCAGGAGAGAGAAACTTGGTCTGGGTTTTACTTTTCAGAAGATTCCATTTCAAAGGCTTACTGGTCTATAAAGACAAGAACTGAATATCAAATGATAAGCAACTGATTGCATACAGTATTACTGCATTACAGTGTATAGAGTGAGGGCTTTTCTGAAAGCTAAGGACACATTGGTTCCTGCCCAGACAGGAGGGGGACAGCTATCTACCTGTCTATGTACAGTAAGCATTGTAAAATCAGAAATGAATATTTCCACCCTGGCTACTGAGCTGTACTGTGACTGAGGGAAGGCTGATGGGGAGAGGGTTCTCCTACAGAACATCAAAAACTAGGGGCATTTTCCTTGGAAAACTCCACCAAAAAAAGACACAGCCCCATATTTATTCAGTGTTCATCATTCCTTCTTGTTATGAATCCCTTACAGCTGTGTTTGTCTAACATTACACCAAGGTCAATCTGTCTCAGCCAACCCAGGCCCAAGGCTACTGTAGAGTCACTGACCCATACTCATGCATGTTTACCTCAGCTCTGCCATTCTCTGATTCCTTAAATTAACGACTGCAGTTATTTCCCAACTGCCATGCAGTCACTAATTATGCAAGTCCCTGACCTCTGAGTGACTGGGGGAGTTCTGAGGGCAGTAGCCATATACCTACAACATGGTTAGCTGACTAAACCCAAGAAACACAGGCAGCGGGTATAATAGGCCTCCCCTGGTGCAGCTGTCACCAGACAACAGGTTTGCAGGTTTTCGCAGTTTGCATGGGCTGGGCTTCTACCAGAGGAAGTTTTTATTATGCCCCATGCAGCTTCTGGGGCAGTGGAGGAGGTGAACTCCAGAGAGATTACTGAGGAACCCAGAAAGCTGAGTAGTATATACCACCTCCTCAGCTTCCCCAGAATCTGCATGGGGCATATGAAAAGCTCAGGTTCTTCAGAAAGAGTTTTTGCTTTTCCCAGGGGACAGCTCGGGGTCTCGGCTCACGTAACCCAGGGCTCCTCCAACCATAGGGGTGGGTGGGCTAGCCTCCCCAAAGAGGAAGGTCCACCTGCTGTCCATGCCCAGAGATCACATACAGTCTATATAACCCCACCACCAAAAGCACCCCGAGGGGAGGGGCAAGCGGAGAATATTATGCTGATGGAAATGAACGAGACTGGATAGGCAGAGTGACATGGCGTGGAGAGGACCAGAAGTTCAAGCAGCCATATTTGTTGTGGGTATATAGGGCCAAATCCTGCCCTCAGTTATACCCTGCCAGCCTATGGACTTCAGCAGGGTGGCACAAGCAGGATTTGTGGGTGGCACAAGAGAAGGCAAGATTTGGCCTCTAGATGGGGAGCTCTCTAAACTGTGATTTACATTGGCCAAGTGAGATGACAGGTCAGTAGAAGAGCAACAAAAAAGAGAAGAGGTTTAGAAAACAGTATCGGTGAGGAAAGAGAGAAGAAGATGGGGGGAACCTCGATCTTCAAATCAATAAACAGTTGTTATAAAGAGCATGGGGAATCAATTGTGTTCCCTGTCCACTGAGGACATAAGAAGTCGTCATGGACTTCATCTGCAGCAAAGGAGATTTAGGTTAGTTATTAGGAAAACCTCTGTATGTCCCAGGACAGTTGAACACTGTGAGAGGTGACCTACAGAGGGTGTGGAGTCCCTGTCACTGGAGGCTAGACAAACACCTGTCAGGGTTGGTCTAGGTTTACTGGGCCCTGCCTCACTGCAGGGGACAGACTACATGACTTCGAGGACCCTTCCAGCCCTGCATGTACAGGATTTCTGTAACAGTGATGGTGATCTGAGCATGCTTCTTAACTTGGTCATAACCATATCCTAGGGGAAATCTATGCATTGCCTATCTGCCCCCCTACTCCCAGCTCCACAGGCAGATGGGACCCTCTGCTCATAGATTGCCCCTACCCTGCATGGAAAGGGGATTCAGCCTTCCCTGGCACAGGATGCTGCATGTGTCTCACGATCATACAGGGGAGGGGGGTCATTAATGGGTGGACTAAAGCCTGGGAGAACATGAATCACACACAAGGTAGAAATGTAAATTCCAAGGTTCATAATGGATTCTCCATCCCTGGCAATTTTAAACTCAAGATGGGATGTTTTTTTCTAAGCTCTCCTCTAGGAATTATTCTGGGGAAGGTCTATGCCCTGTGTTATGCAGGAGGACAGACTAGATGATCAGAGCCCTGAGACACAGCCAGTGGCAATCAAGCCTCGGAATTTATTTGCCCTAATACGTGGAACAATATTACTTTGTAAACAGGAAGCTCTCTCACAACTTACCTTATGTCAATCATAGGGTTTTTAGGTGATAGAGAGGCCAGTAAGAAAACCACCACCACCATCGCTGGGTACTAGCAGCCTCTCCACTCTGTGCAGAAGAGGTGAAAACCCCATGGAGCAATCTATCTATGTAACACTCCAGCCATGTGTGTCATGTGTCCTGCTCTGTGCCTGATCCATAGAAGATATGCACCCACAACTGTTCCCAGCTAATGGATACAGGCCCAGGATCCAGCAAAGCACATGGTTAACTTTCAGCTGATACAGAGTCCCATGGGAGGCAATGGAGCTATGCTGGTTTACATCAGCTGCTGACCTCGCCCAGCGTGTCTAAAGCAAGTCAGTTGTTAATTCTGATTTTACTTTTCACTAAACATTTCTCATCCACACATCTCCTTAAAAAAGCAGACAAGCCTGGTCTAGTTTCCTTGCATCTTGCATGTAGATCAATCCCAACAGATAATAATGAGAGAAGCCAGATGAATCAGCTCAGGGTCTTGCTATTCAATTTTCCATCCTTTGGCTCCTTTATCTCAGGGGCATTGAGAGGGGAACTGCACATGAATTCTCTCCTATCTCCCTTTTCTCCTCTGCATACTGTTTTTTTAAGTTAGATTCTGTGCTGTTTTGCTGACATAATCCAAAAATATAACATATAAAATAGCTTTTCTGGACTTTGGGTACTGGGGCTATGTGACAGACCATAAATCCTGGCACTCTTATAGCAGAACAGAGAGATTCAACCTGGCCATACATGGTCAGACCCTCAGGTGGTGAAACTTAGCACAGATCCTCTGTAGTCAATGGAGCTAAACCAGTTAACATCAGCTGAGGTTCCAGACTATGCTGTCTGAGAATTGGCAGTGCTGTTGGGAGCAGTGCTGACTTCCTGACAGATTCCTAGGTGACAATCTGTGATTTCTCGTAATTAGTTTCTAACAGCTTTTATCTGCTAATTCCTACTTTGTCAAGCTCTAAAATCCATTATTGATCAAGAGATCTTGAGGAAAACACAATGCATTAAGCAAATACGACAGTCACCCTTTCCATGCTCCAGCAAAGTTAGGGGGAAAATCCATTTTACCCAAATCTCGGTTTAAACCATCTGCTTCTGTGTTTCATTATTGCTGAGTAGCAGAATCTATGGGTCACATTCACATGTTAAGCAGGAGGACTGGATTCTATGAGCCACTGAACCAGGCTTATGCTGGTGTCACTCCTCTGGCCCTGGTTCTCCATCTTGCCCAAACTCCACTCAACTCAGGAATGGAGGTAGCACCCTTCTGTCTCATCACATTGGCTCCTGACATGTGAGAGCAGTGCCAACAAGGGACCATTTGCATCAGCTGAGACTACCCAAAAGGCAGCAGTGCTGTGGTAATACTTGTTCTCCCTGAATACAGTCCTGGCCCCCTATTCTGCCATCGGAGAGAAGAAATTCACATATCCTAGAAACAGAAGACACCTATTAGGTCATCTTGTCTACCCTCAGCTGATGCAGGGCTGCTCCCTAGATTATGTGACTTAGTGGCAATGACTCACACATCTGCACCACTCTTCACCCATAAAGCACTTTTATATCCTCTACCTACAAGGATCACTTTACCCACTGCTGAATGGACAGAAGCTTAACTGTAAGCAGCATCACTGTAGCACATTTCAGGACAGGAAGTGAACTAGAATACTGGTGAAACTGGCCTACATTCTCCATTGCTTTGTCCAGCTTGGTTTCAAATGACCCATGTGATGGTGTTTTCATCTACTCAACCATAGTCCAGTGTATCTCACAGTCAGGCATCTCATCAGTGTCCACTCAGTTGTATTGCCTTGGGCCAGCAATTCTCCCTGCTCAGGTCCAAATGCCATCCACAGATCCATGCACCTCTCTTCAGTTAGCATCTACACTCAGACAGATTTGGGCCTGTTACATACTGCAGGCTATCACAGCCCCACCACATTCCTTGCTCTTTATAGTTAGTTTTTCTTATCCTGCCTCCTGAGTTAATGTCTCCAGCCTCTTAATCATCTTGGATAGGTTGTCTGAACAATTTAACAGCCTCTGATAAAATATTGTATTTTTAGGGCCCTGCTTGGGTGTGCCAACAATTGCATAAAGGGGCCATGCAGCATTCCCTCCAATCTATCAGTGAGCCACTGTATTGATATCTGCAACAGCTGGAGCACTGTGTTTATGTGTTTCATTTGGTGCACCTCTCTTTTGCAGAGCTTGGTCTATTCTCTGATCAGGGAGCACAGGCTCCAAGCACACAGGTTACTTGAAAACCTTTCCAAGCACTGTTAAAAAATAAAATAATAATAATATATAATAATAATAATAATACAACCCACACCAAAACCAGAGGCTGTTGCTGTGGCAACTAAGAATGTGGGTGCATAGATCCAGCCATCGCAACATGAGGTAAGCTCCAGACAGAAGTTTGCTGGAGGGGTAAGCGGACCCTCTGGGAGAGCATAGAAATGAAGAAATCAGGACATTGCTGCTCTAATTGATGTCTGTTTTTCCTCTTTGTAACAGGGAGGAGAAATGGAAGGCAGACTGGAGAGTGAGGAAAACAGATGTGTGTTCATAAATCCCACTTGAATCAGCATGGTAGGCGTATGCATTGGAAGCATTAAGCACTGTCACTCCCTGCAGGAGAAACTGTTTCAAGGAACAGTCATGTCAAATATTGTTGTGCACCACACTAAAATACATGGCATGTTTCCCCATCCCCGGCATTGCACAACTAACCAGATGCATGTTTGGGAAGGTGGAACTTTTCTCTGTAGCATACTAAGCTGTTGCCAGGTGCAGGATACTGGATCTGATGGACTAATGGTGTGATCCAGTGTAGCAAAATCTTATGTTCTGACATAGCCAATATCTTCCCTGAATGGCAGGTACAGGGCCTGTACTTGTCTGTGGGCATATGTTCCATCTCCATACATCTGCATATAACTGCTACTCAGACGGTGTGATCCAGCAGCTGCAGAGGAGTTCGAGAGTGGATCTTTTCTACTCTCGCTTACTACTGCTTTACACATCAGTGGTGCTCCACAAGTGTCAAACTGGTCTAAGCAGATGGGAATCCGGTCCGCTGATGCAGCTGAAGTATTACACTTGAACTTCATGGGCTAGCTTTCATGGCTATAATTTTTCTGGGAGTGAATTTTAGTGCTTGAGAAAGGGCCAAGATAGACCAGTCTAGAGAATGAAATAACTTACCCACCAGCACTGCCTGGCCAATGGCACTGCTAATATAACCATGCTGATAGACTTGATCCTGTGTACATGCACAGAGCTATTTTCCCTGGGCCAGGTCCTGAAGTCCCTAATTAGTCCTTACTCAGCAAAACGTCCACAGATTTCAGTAACAGTTGTGCCTTTCTGGGAGTAGAAGCTAGCCACTTTAAAATAACCGTGCTCTGCTTTTCCAAGTCCAGTAGAGCTTCTGGACAACTTACCCAAAAGACAATGAAAGACAACGTGCTGATGACGCTTATAGAGAAAAGGAAAGGCCAAGAGTGGTATAGAAAACTACTCCCCAAGTGCATCAGGCACTGCTTACCAAACACACACATCTGCATGCCAGCTATCCTACTTGGAATCTCATCCTGGATTGATAATTCTGGGGTTCTAAATTGCAGGACCAGGGCTTTGCAAGTGAACCTCCTTGGGTAGGAGTGACTGGTAGAATGGCAATGCTATGCCACTTCTGGTGCTCTTCTGGTCCTCAGTACAACACTACTATGAAGGCCATTGGGTTCCCGCTGATTTTCATTAAATGAGAACGTCACTTGGGCTTTTTTATCCAGGGCAAAATGACAGCCAATTCTCTTGAAAAAGATGGCGCACCAAGACAGCTGCTACCTCTTCCTTCCCTCACGATCAGGGTGGTTGCCGGGACAGCATGCACTGGACATGGCTTCCTCACTTTCAGGCTGATCTTGCACCAGTGAAGTCAACAGAGCTTCTTCCACTGACTTCAGCAGAAGCTGGCTCCGGCTCTCTTGGAGCAACAGACATGGGCTGGGCCCAAAAAGAGGTTTAGTCAGGAACACTTCAAGAGCAGGGACCAAATGCGAGCTGCCTTCCACAGCATTTTTAACATGCCCCTTTTGGAGGCCACAACAGCTAGTCTATCACGTTTGCCCGAGGGGAGCTACAGGGTGCTCTTCTCAATGCTACATGCTGGCTAGCACGAGCCAGATTGGAATACAGAGATGACCTTGGTGTCATATGGACAAACACTCAGGTATTGGAACTGGATTGCACTGGGACATATGCTCCTTGGGGTCCAGGTTTGGTGTAACTGTTGGGGGGCAATGTGTCCATCGCAGATTTTATAACACCATTTTCTTGGAAGAGGCCAAATGTCTGCTATGGATTTGAGCCCTCTTCCTTTTACTGTGTGCTTAAATATCAAACACTGCATTTCCAGCATGTGCATCAATGAAATTATGGCAGGTATGTATGGATACTGCAAAATTGATACTATCTGGGCAGTACTATTAGTACATAGCACTGTGTGTCAATTCAGTCAGCTCAGGAAGGCTTTTCTGCTGGGGCACCTCAGATTTACCCCAGTTGTTCTAGGACAGCTCCTCTCCTGGGATAGTGAACTGCAGTCATCTGCCATACTCCCACTGCCTGTCTACCTTCTTCTGCTGATACTATCAGCCACCATTACCTCTGAGTTATACACAACAGAGATTTTTCACAGCTGACCCAATTGCAGGTAACCATAGCAATCTACTGTGTTCTGTCTCTCCAGAAGCCACAGGCAAGGGGTTTCTACAATAATATTGCTTCTTCCTTACATGCAACATCCGTCCCCACTGACTGCAGGTAGATCTGAAGGGAGGAAAGGGGGAAGTTTATACTTCCCAGTCTGATATTTTTGGGTGCTTTGGTCCCCTGGGTTGCATTTCAACTCCTAAAGAGGTGGAGTTAAACCTTGGTTACTCCAGGAGTTCTGAATGGGAAAGGTGCCATGCTGAAATAGTATTTAGGAATTTTTAGTGCAGGCACAAAAAGAAATATACCCAGACACACACAGTACATAAAACTACAGTCTGTTTCCCTTCTAATTGGTAATAAATGTAAATGTTTAGTTATGCCTGACTTGGGAGCTATGAACATCACATCTGCCTGGCTGTTTCTCTGCCTTCACAAGGACTGCAGCATTTATGCCATCTGTAGCTTGGGGACAAGGTGCAAAAGCATGAGTGGGGAAGTCTGTGTGCACATGCGCACACCTGAGAGAAACAACAGCAGTGGGGGTAGGAGGAGAGGGGAGATGCGTATGAGACCAGGGGGCAAAAGAGTAGGAATAGGGAGGGTAGGAAGAGAGAGTACAGGAAGGGACAGAGGTATCAGAGGGAGAAGGCAGCTAGGGAGAGCAAAGGGCACTAGAAAGGCAGGGATAATAGGAAAAGAAAGAAGGAAACTAGGAGAAGATAATCCCCCTCCTTGAAACATCCTCCACAGATGCCCAGTGTGCACCCCAGAGCAAACAGAGATGAAGCTAAATGGAAAAAGACTGAGTTGTGGGCCTGATCCTTAGCTGCTGTGAAACAGCCTCAAGGCCAGAGCTATGGCAATTGATACCAGCTGAGGGACAGGAACATAGTGGAAGTAATTATCCCTCCTCTTGTTCATTCCTACTTTCCACATGCTAAGGCCCTTAACCTCACTCCCCTCATAGAGCTGTGTAGTGAAGCAGCCTACAAATTGGGGCTCTCCCTGGTTATCGCTTTCTTGGTATTCAATTGAAGTGTGTGTACAACACATAGCACTGCCAGGCCCGACTGCTGACAGAAGCCTCCAGGTGCTGCTGTAGTCACAATACATAATGAATGACACAGTGGGGCTATCCAGAAGGCACAGCAGCTCCCACCCTCCCTCCCAACACACAACCCAGCCTGTGCACAAGGCACAAGACATATGAATGGAGCCAGCCACTGGGAGCCCTGGTAAAGTGCTCTGACCTGCTCCTTTTCCCAGGGCCCCCACAAGCAAACCCAGATGTGATACTCCCAGCATGTACCAGAAGGCAAAGGGAAGTCCCTAGGCTCTAAAGATGCCACCTCACACCCAATCTGCCTGGCACCATAGCAGGAATTATTTGTATGTCAGCTGTGTCCAGAAGCCACACCACCTCATTTGCTAGGTGCTGCCCATTTGCACAGTAAGATACAAACCAAGTCAGGAAAGTAGAAAATGTTATCCCTGCTTTTCAGTCGGGAAACTCAGGCACAGAGACCTGCAGTGACCTGCCCCAAGTCATGCATGCAGCCTGGGAAATAAGCCTATTCTCCTGCTGTCCCTCTCCAACGACTTATTCACAAACCCCCACATAAGGTGGTTGTGAAGTTACTGCACCAGATGAATTACCACCATCATCTCTTGGCTCCTACTCCAAGTCCCAAAAGGTTAAAAGAAAAGATGCTGGGAACAAAGGAGATGTTTATGGGCAGAATAAGTTGGTGAAGAAAATTTAAATCTCTCTTCTGCCACTGAGCTAGCAGTTGTATCCAATGCAATTTCTCTCTCCCTCCCCCGCCACATAAGCACCTACCTCTCATAGAACAACATTTACATCAGGGGTAGACAACTGAAGGCGGCACGCGAGCTGATTTTCAGTGGCACTCACACTGCCCGGGTCCTGACCACTGGTCCAGGGGCTCTGCATTTTAATTTAGTTTTAAATGAAGCTTCTTAAACATTTAAAAAACCTTATTTACTTTACATACAAACAATAGTTTAGTTATATATTATAGACTTCTAGAAAGAGACCTTCTAAAAACACTAAAATGTATCACTGGCACATGAAACCTTAAATCAGAGTAAATAAATGAAGACTTGGCACACCACTTCCGAAAGGTTGCAGACCCCTGATTTACAGTATATATTGGGCATGCTTGTTGCTATCCTTGGTACTGAGCAGCCCTGTTCCATCATATTAACACCACTCTCTGCAGTAATTCTTTTCATGGCTCACTTTATGCCTCCCTTTTATTTCCTACACAACATTCCAGGTTCTGCACTTGTTCTGGCTAGACCTGTTGAAATGTTGGCATCTTCTTCCTCGGCCTCCCGTTTGACTCTTATTCTGACACTGCTGGCTTTTACTTTGAAGACAGAAGCTCCAGTATACTGATCTTACTTCTTAGATTCTCCCCAAGCGTCAGAGTATTTTTTTCTTGATCAAGGCTAAAGCCTAAAATCCAAATGTGTTTATCAAAGCAGCGTCTTGGGGTGAGATTTGCTGGTAACAAATAACAGTTGTGTTGGAGCCAGGCCAGGGGCCCTAGCAACGAGAACTGTGCAGTAGACATATGAAAAAGACAGCATCTGCATTTACACTAGGTAAGGTGGGACGTACGAGAATGATCAACCTTCATGCTCCAGGATGTAAAGCAATCAGCTGTTGTGGTTATCTCAGAGAATCCCCACAGTGTATAGGGTTGTAGAATTAGGTTCATTAGGGGAGAGGAAGGGGAAGTTTTCTGCTGAAGCATCTGGCATTTTGTCAGGATGCCAGACTCAATGGACCATCAGCCTACTTCAGCACTGGGGAGAAACCCTGCCTCACAAGTGACCTTGACTGTCTCATGACTAGAGCTAGTGAAGCACAGGCTTAAGCTGTGATAATATCCTGGGCCACCAGGGGGCGGTGCCTGGAGACTAAAAGTTATATGAGCCTTTGACGCCTGTACTCTAGGAAAATTCAGGCCTCGGGGGCCTGGCTCCAACAATGTTTGGGGCAGAGTATCTCCCCCAGCCCCACTTGCCACCCCTGTGCACCTCCCCCAGAGTGTCTCCTGCCCTGGGGCAATTTAAAAGGGTCTGGAGGCCCCCAGACACCGCCAGGCAGGTTACCTGCCTGCCCTCACTCTGCACCACTCCCGGAAGCAGCCAGCACGTCTCTGTGGCCCTGGGACATGGGGCGTTTCCGTGCGCTGCTCCCACTCTGAGCGCCGGCTCCACTGCTCCCATTGGCCGGGAACTGTGGCCAGTGGGAGCGGCAGGGGTGGTGCCTGTGGGCAGTGGCGCACGGCGACCCCCCTGCCTAGGAGCTGCTGCCATAGGGGTGTGTGGGTTGCTTTCGGGAGCCACCCAAAGTAAACACTGCATCCCATTTCCCTGCCCCAACCCAGAGCCTGCACCCAAACTCCTTCCTATAGCCCTCACCCCCTCCTGAACCCCACCCTCCATCCTGTACCCTAACTCCCTCCCAGAGCTTGTACCCCACACCCCCTTCTACACCCCCAACTCCCTGCCCCAACCCAGAACCCACACCCAAACTCCCTCTCAGAGCCTTAGGCAGGCATGGAGTGGAGTGGAGGGGAAGGGAGGGGAGAAGAGGGGGGATTTGGACCCGTTCTGGGCACCACGAAAAATTCTACAAACCTGCCACCTCTAACTAAAAGAGCATGGCCTGAAGGAGAGGCCGGTACATCTAGCAAACAGCATGTGGGTCTAGGAACCAGGTGCTCCTGAGTTCTGGTTCCAGCACTGCCACTGGCCCCACTGTTGCTTTGAGCTAGTCACTAGTTTTCAAGCGCGCCCTCTGCTCTTGGGCAGCCTGGTTGTTGTTAGGTGCACAGTGAGTCATTGTGCAAAGAGACAGGAGTGGAAGTGAGGAATTGCAGGATGTGGGCATGAACTGCTCACTCAACATGCTTAGGAATGGCAAGAGAAGAGGGGCACTCCTTAGAGAACAGGTGTGAACATCAAGGCCTGAGTGAAAGCAAAAGGAAAGAAGCCTGAGGAAACAGAGACTGGGGCTACACTACCATTTTTCAGGAGCTCTCCTGCCTGTGCCTGATGCCACTCCACCAGAAATAGCAGTGATGGGAGTGTCAGGGTAGACAGCACGCAAGCTATTACCAGCCTGCTCAGAGCAGGTCTGGATCACATAGCAGGAAGAACCCAATAGTGCTCCTACCACTGGTGGAGCTGCAATGGTGGCAGATGTCCTGAAAAGGGCTAGTGTGGACAAGGCTAGAGTGCTTAAGGGTGAGGAGAATAAGAGGGGAAGTGATGATGAAGGCAGAGAGAGGTCTGATTTGGAGAAGGGGTAATGGAGGAGAGACAGAAGGTGCTTTCCAGAGGAGAAGGTCCCTGCAGTGCAGACAATGGCTGGATAACCGCACACAGATGTGGCCCCTGCAGAGACTAGTAAGACACACCCCAGAGCTGCTTGGCCATGGTAGTTGTGACACAGGTGATTAAAGTCCTTTGTGCAACACACTGGAGAGCCACAGGTATTGCCAGGGCATGACAAATCTCTTCAAACAGCAGGTCACATACACTATGAGCACAGTGCAGGCGTGACATAGGCAACAAGAAAAGCAGTGTATCCCCACCCACACAAGTGCTCCACTTGGAAGAAACACACTGCATACAGACTCTGCTATTCTGTCTAGAGCAGTTCTCAAAATTTTGTACTGGTGATCCCTTTCACACAGCAAGCCTCTGAGTGCGACCCCCCTTATAAATTAAAAACACCTTTTTATATATTTAAACACCATTATAAATGCTGGAGGCAAAGCAGGGTTTGGAGTGGAGGCTGATAGCTCACAACCCCCCATGTAATAACCTCACAACCCCCTTAGGTGTCCCGACCCCCAGTTTGAGAACCCCTGATCTAGAGGATATGGTACTTTCTGTGGGGCCTGTATCTACATGGTAGCACAGGCAGAGACTATACAAATGCTGCTCATAGCATCACATAAGCCTTAGGAAGTGCGCTTATCGGCCCTGTGTGCATTGCACTGGTAGATCGAGCCAGTTCGTATGTATTGGATGCAATCTAGTCCTGACACGTACATGGCCTTTCAGATGAGTCTTACATGTACATCCCACCCCTGGTGCCAGAGCGTCTGCTAGTATAAATCAGCATAATTCCAGGATTTGCTCCTGAAACACAATGGGCCTGGGGAACCATTGTATTAGTCCACAGTGATCTGGAAATGACACGACCAGTTTCACCCGAATTACACTGGCTTTCCGCTGGAATAGTGCAGTGGTGAATGAGGCTCAGTGGGCCAGTTTTTCAGCTGGAGCAGGTCACCAAATGCAATGCTGATTTACACCATCTGAGGATCTGGCCTCACACATGGCCAGCCATCAGCTGGGTGTGCTAGTCTCCATACTTCACTTGTGAAAGATCTCTGCATGTGGGGTGCTGGTACTTCTGTCAGATCCAAAGCAGCAGCAGCTGGCTTCAAGCACTCTTCGCCTAATTCAGTGAAAATGAGATGTTTGAGGGAAATGAAGCTAATTTAATAATGAATAGCTCTAACTTATCAGAGCACCTCTCCAATTCCTTTTTGACAGTCACTGCCTCTAAGTGCAATTTAATAAGGGAATTGCAGTCACTCAGTCATTTGGAATGGAAACAAGGAATGAGGCTCTGCATTTTTCCTAAAAGCTGACACCACCACCAAAGAAGCCTAAACAAAACAAGACAATCCCCCACCTCCCCCACCGCCTTTAGCAGCAGAGATGTAATTCAAAATAAAAAGCAAGCTTCAGCTCATAGCAAGCAGGAGAGAGATTTGCAAGTGAAAGAAATGGTGTCCGAGAGCTTAAGAAGCAACGCCACAAAAATTGTTATAATTAGCAAGGAAAGGTCTGGTGGATTTTTAAAAAAAGAATATTGCTAAAAGCTTGCTAGTAGCCATGTGCCCTCAGCTGGATGGAGCTGGAATTCCTCAGCTACGTGTTATAGTCTCGATCCTGCTGATGGAGATTCTCCTATAGCTCAAGGGAGAGGGGGCTGTTATTTTGGGGCAGGAGGATCCAAGTTCTCTCTCTACTTTATTTGTATTGCTGTAGCACATCAGTCATGAACCAGGACCCCATTGTGTCAGGCGCTGTACAAACCGAACAGAAAGTCCCTGTCCCAGTGTGAAATTCTGAATGGCCACCATGTGTAGCATACCGCCACCTTAGGTGGCCACTGACTGGCTACACTTGTGAGATCCAAGACCTTCTGACCCCTATGTGCTCATTACCTACTCTCCTAGGTGGGCAGTGTCTATATATGGATGCTCTTTATTGGGCCAGTTTAGAACCAATCACTAGTGTATCATATGCCCTATCCACAGAGGTGAAAGTAACTTAAAGAACTTACCGGTATGCCGGAGTCCTGAGTAGGGGGATGGGCCTCAACCGGAAGGGGAAAGGCCCTTAAATCCCTGGGCCTTTTAAATCTAGATTTAAAGGGCCCGAAGCTCAGGCAGCAGAGGCTGGGAGCTCCCAGCCCCTTAAATCACTGCTGGAGCCCCATGGCAGCAGTAGCTGCAGTGGTGGCTGGGAGCCCCGGGGCTTGGGCGGCAATTTAAAGGGTCAGGGCTCCCAACCACTGGCTGAAGCCCCAGGCCCTTTAAATTGCCGGCCCAGGGAAGCTGCCCCCTGCCAATATGATTGGCTGTGTACCAGCTCATACCGGACCAGACTGGCTTACTTTCACCTCTGCCTACAGAGCTGGCAGCAAATCTTCATTATGCCAAGTGGTAGGAGCCTGTCCTTTAGGAGGAAGAGGGTGGTCTGATATCTGCCCTGATGCTGCGAAAAGTTCCAAGTGGCTGCAGCATGTAGCATAGTGGGGCCTCATCCTCAAATCACTTTACAAGCGGGGGCCAGATCCTCAGCTGGTTAAAAATCAGCCAAACGCCATTGACTTCAGTAGTGCAGCTCCACTGTGCATCTGGCTGTGTAGGGAAAGCTCAAGCACAACTGGAAAGCAGACAGTTGTGGGGCTGAGAACTAACGCAGGAGTGACACTACCCCATCATTTAAGACAATGGAACCAAGTTCAATGGCATCTGCGGGGGAAATTTAGATCAGCAGAAAGTGAATGGGAATTTGTCCTGGTCACTGAGCTTGAGCAGAGAAGGGCCGCCAGTGACTATCATGGCCACAAGGTCATGACCTTGGTTTTCCATCCCCTCCCTCTGTCACTTCTCTAAAGCAAGGTGTAGGATGTTCTAGGACAGTCGGGCATGAACCTTTCAGTCAAACATCTTGTCAACTATAACGGGTCCTACTCTTCCCCCTCTGAAACATGCCACTACGAGCCGGTCCTTACGGGACAACCTGCTTTTTGCAGTTTTCCTCCCCAGACTGTTCTCTGTATGCAGCACACTCCAGGGCCCAGTCCTGCGAGATACGGAGTTTCCCGGGAGGTGCTGAGCATCTTTGCTTCCCAGTGATGCCTGCCTGAATTGGATCTTAAATTATTAATTGTATTTCCACTAGGAAACTTTGTTTGTTCAGATTTAGTTGGACTAGATATCACAACGTATTAAGGAAACCTCCATTCACATTTAGCTGCTCCCTTATTAATGTTCAGATCACATTTGCCTCAGATCACCAAAGTGGGGGGGGAAGACAGGGAGCTGAGGAAGTGTAAACAGGGTCATTTCCATGGCCTCTCCACCCCTTCCAATGAGGTGGAAATGGGTAACCTATGGCAAGGCTCCCCGAAAAACAGCTCTGAGGAGAACTACGGGCAAGTGCCTGCATTCCTTTGGATGCAGAACCTTGGAGGGGCGTCACATCCCTTATCCAAGTGGACCTGCAGGCGCAATGCAAGTAGGACAGGAGCACATGGTACCACTAGGCCTGATGAAGAGGTAGGGCACCATCCGCTCATGGGGTCAGGGCAACCAAGGACTGAATTGTGGCTCAATGTCCTAATTGAATCCCTGGTTCCCCCTTTCTCTGGGAAGAGGTAGTTAAGCTTTACCAAGCCCCAGGCCAGCTCACTTGTACTGGCCAGCACATCAGAGAGGGTTGTGGGAGCTTGGTCAAAGTTCCACCTACTCCTGGATCTTCCCCCTCATGCTGGACCCTGCTCTCCTACAAGGCCTGCAACCAGCATCACAGGTTACCTGGATGGGGACACATTACTTCCTCCCCTCTCTCACATTCGTGTGGGCACTTGCAGAGTGCTAGGGGATTTCCAACAGTTCCCAGCAGCCTCTTCCCTCGCTTCCCGATTATGTTTGCAGGAAGAAGCCTGGTGAGCCAGGGTAGCTGGCATCTTTAGGGGCCCGTTACACTAGCCTGAAAGGGCTGAGCTCTAAGGTTGCTTTACCTTTAAAGCCCCATTAAAGCAATAGTAGGGAGGGACATTTGGGGATCCAGCTCTGTCCCCACTCCCTAGAATGCCATTTGTACCCTGCAACATTTATATAGTGTCACATTTACAGAGGCTGGGTTTGATCCAGTCCTGGCTGATGCTGGGGGAGCAGGAGAGAGTCTACAGCCTCAAAGTCCTGGAGAGGCTGGTCTAAAGCCCACTGAGGCCAATGGAAAGGCTCCCACTGACTCCAGTGGGCTTTAGCTCAGTGTATTTTCATAACGCTGCTGTTTCGATGTGAACAGGGTTGCCTTCAAGTGGCCTTGAGCCAGCCCTGTATCCCACTCTTCTGCCTGACTACT